>NW_015150467.1:781263-829733 GCF_000732505.1 Cyprinodon variegatus
TGTAGGGTTAGATTTAGGGTTAGGGCATAGAAAGGGTTGAAAATGGTTAAAATTCAAGGGAAGTCAATGGGAGTCAACACGTGGTCCTCACTACATATAGCAGAACAAACGTGTGTGAGGATGAATTTACATTCTCTTTATCCTAAAGACCATTGGCTACACTGAATCCTATTTAGGGATATCAAATTTGTTTAAGAGCCTACCAGTGCATGATTAGTAAATGAACAAAGACTTTTAAAAGATATTTTATATACTTATGTGCCTCCAAGGCCTACTTTTTGCTGACCAACTTATAGGATCTTAACCAAACAATATACTCTGCATTACAAGATCAGAGTAGTTTTCTTTTTTGTGTAAGTATAACTGGGGATTACATCATAAATGAAAGCAAATGAAGGTGGAATTTATTATATCACATCATAAGCTATTTGCATTGGCATAAGCTTCTGTAACAGCAGATCATGTCTGTGTTCATCCGGTTTAAAAGAATCAGACTGTCTCCTAATTGGCTGCGAGGGGAATCCAGTCTGGCTGCTCACGTGAGTAAACTATTCCTGTGCAAGGGATGCCAAGACCCAAATCACAAATATATTGCACGGCAAATGTAATTATACAGCAACCCTCACACCCATCCTGTTTAAAATCTGTGTGACAGCCTGAGATTTAGTGTTCCTTTCATGTAAATAACCATTCTGGGGATTTTTCACTACATGATTATATTACAAATATAGCATGTTTTGGAGCATTTCCCAACATCCCTGCAGAACATACTAAGCATTTTTTCAGTTTACAAAATATAAATCAATAAAGCAATCGTCTATATGATTTCTGCTTTTGCTCTTAGTGCCATAGTAATGAATTTAATCATGTTCATCAGTTTTATAAAGCCAAAGCTATATGCTTTTTTTTTTTTTTTTTAGATCTTGGCATATGTAAAGGCCTTTTTTTTTTTGCTTTTTAGACCAAAAGATTTCCAGACAGCTCAACAGGTTTTCTACTCTTAGCTTGAACCTGCTGCTGTGCTATTCAATCCAATTCAGTTTATTTATATAGCGCCAATTCACAACACATCTCAAGGCACTTCACAGAGAGAATTCAACCAGATTAGACAGTCAAATTGTTTCAAAGTTTTCTATCTATCTCATTGACTCAAAGGCAATCCAACACACTAAGCATGCTTGTGTCAGTGTATTTAATGTTTCAAGATAGCCACACATGTTTAGTTAATTCTGCATTTTCATTGCGAATGTATATATAAAGCATATGCTTAAAATGAAGAGGAAAAGATTCCCCAGATTTTTTCACCTGGCCATCATCTAAAATGTTTTAATAGGTAATACCTGTATAATACCTGTTGGGGAGCGTCAAGGCAACACTGTACATGAAATCTAAACCCCCTATTGATAGCTTTTCTTTTTCATTCTATAGCATGTCATCAAAATGTGGACTTTGCTGTCCTTAAAACATTAGTTTTTTTCTTGAGATAAATGTATTTCAGCTCTTTGCTGGCTCGTTGTTAACCAGTGCTCTTAATGAAAGATGCACAAATCAAGATTTTCCATTGAATATTTACACTCTAAAGCTCTGACCTGTTTTTTCAGTTATTCTTGAAGACTTATACGCATTTAAAGTGTACATTATATTGCTTTTATTAATTACAGTATTTATGGTGATAAAACTAGGCTACTTCTTAAGAATTTTATGAGACCAAAGTTAAAACTATGTTTTTGTATGGGATCCTTTTAATCTAAATAACAGCTCTGTCCAGTTAAATAATTCCTTCAAAAAGCCTTTGAAGCTTTCCTAATGGAGCATTTGTCACAAGAGATTAAGGGGTATAAAGGGCAAAAGCAACGTAACCTTTTTTTTCAGGAAGTGGTTTAGTCCGAGTAGAAAGTTTTTATCCTGAATAAGCTTATTCAACTTTGTTATATTTTTGTTTTTAAGCAGGTGATATCAACAGGCTAATTCAAATCAGAGTGAAGTCAGTTCAGAATTCAGGGTGAGCGTAAGCATAATAAGAAGCCATTATGAATGGAAAGCAGAAAATATGATCCACCATGACAACAGGGGATATAACAAGCCTTAGAGTGTGCATTTCTTGCTATGACATATATGTGTGTATGTTTAGTTATGGAGAATGAGTCTAGGTGTTACCCAGCAGACACAAAATGACATAGCAGTAAATCAAGATAAAATATAAAAATAATTATTTATCAGGCAAGGTCCAGTAATCACTATTGTTATGTTTAACCTTCCCTAACTTCAATTCAATTCAATTTATTTATATAGCGCCAATTTATAATGCATGTCATCTCAAGGAACTTTACAGACTCAATTCAACCAGATGATACAGTCAAATTGATTCAAAGTTGACTCGAAGGTAGACAAGCTCCAAGCCAGCTCCCATGTGAGATGATTAATTCAATTAACGGAATTATATGGGCCTCCATTTCCTTTTTAGAAGAACATTTTCTGACCCTAAGCATCCTGTGAAACAACTGCAACAACAAGGGGGGTTCAAAAAATATATAGAAACACAATTCTATCTTTTATGGAGGAACATCAAAAGTGTAAGTTGTTGTGGTTTCTCATGGTGTGTGGTGCTATTTAATTTGTTATGGTGCATAGCTAAAATCAAACTTGGTGAGCGGACACTAAGTGTTGCTTTGCACGATCTGCTGTTCTGCTGTTCTATGAACAGATTTGATAGGAGCAGTACCAGATTAATAATGAGTAGAACTTAACCTAAGTGCTACACATTATCAATCTGACTTGCCAGGTTACAAATTATTGTCCTCACTGATGCGTTCAGTTCTATGAAAAAAGCTGTGGCAGGGATGGTAATTTAAGCACAGAAAGGTGAACTTCAATGGCTGTCTGAACACGTAGCTCACCACAGATACTGTATACGCCCAAAAGTGTGCATGTGCAGAAAAAGATAGCTAACTGCGGACTAGCACATAGGACCGCCATATCACCAGGATGATTGACAATTAGGAGAACCACTTATTTAGATGATCCAACCGGAAATAAAAGATTGCCCTCTATACCTTTAATCTGCAAATGTTTCTGATAACTGAACAAAACTTAAGCTGTTAAATAATTATGAAATACAAGTGGATTGCTTCAGTTCCAATCTGGATTTAAACCATTGATTCCCGCACAAGACATATCCCTAATATTTTGCATTCAGCATAAAAGTGCAGCTCAAAGAACTTCCCTCGTTCTTCACATGGGTGATCCGTGGCTGAAATTTTATTCAGATAAATACTTGACTCTAGTGAATACGTAACGCTATGGATACAGAATAAAACATGCAAATAACCGCATGAAGCATAATGAGGTTTGCTCTCTAATATCTGTTGGCTTCTCAAGTACAGGAGACGGCATTTGCTCCTGTCAGATCAGCAACAGACTCAGGATGATTTCAAGAGGTCCTGCTGCCAACTAGAGTTGGTTCACTAAGTAACTTGTTAAGTGTTATTTGCAATTTGCTTTTCAGAAACAAAAAAATCCTGGTTATCCAGAGTTTTATCCATTAGCTAATTCTGAGCACTCACTCATACCATTTTAGTAACCATTCTCCTGACATCTGTTTTTTTCTGACTCTCTCTCTGTTTTGTCATGCAATGGTAAAAAAAAAAAAAAAACAATAACACAAAGATGGGGGTGTGAAGATTAAATCATACTGGCTAATAGAAAGACTTAAGGGGGTATAAGGTCAGCAACAAAAATAGAGGATCAGACAGTAATATATCGAGGACCACTTCTGCTATATTCTATAAACGCTCAATGAATTGTCATTTCCTGTTATTCTACTGTACTGATAACCTTTTTAAAAGATAACCAGCTTCACAAAAAAGAAAAACAAAGATTTAATTTACATTTTTTTTTTTTATTAAAAACAATATATGGAATATTGAAATTGTAGCAAGCTGGGCTGGGCAAGTGCCCAAGACTATCTTCCCATCATGCATATTGAGTAGGATGGTAAAGGAAAAAGAAAAAAAGAAAAAACTCTTAAAAGCTCAGTGTTGCACAAGTGAAGCATATCTGTGCATTAGATTACAAGATTACAAGAAAAATATGTATTTGGATTAAGGCTTTTTGTCCATCGCTTACCATTGAATTAGGTATTTCACAATTCCTTTTTTTAAAGGCAAGATTTTAACAGTCCAAACAGACATCCAATGTACCAGATGGAAAGACACAGTTTGGCTGTTGGGTGAACAGCAACATAAGTGGTGGGCCATGTTCTCACTCAGTGACTCCACCCTTCTTGCAGGAGAACTTTGTGTTGACTGACAGCAAGTTGGCGTTGTGCCAATCACATGCTAGGATATGGGTTTGTATCATTTTGCAAAAGCCAGAAGGAGGCAGATGGGACAGCCAGGTAGACGTGGATTTTGTTTCTGTTATGGTTCTTTTACTCTACTGCAGGAATTTGTTCTTTTGTTTTTTTATTAAATAAAAATTATACAATCAGGAAAGTACTGCATAAGACTTGTAATACAAACATTAAATGCAATTGTTTAATTAGAATGCAAAACACTCATATTTGCCAACTGACGCTAAACTGAGAGGACACAGAGGATCAAATAGAGAGGGTGCCAACAGAGCCAGTTCTTTTAGAACAGAGCCAAAAGAGCCAAACTTTCATTGCCAAGAAACATATAATTGTGATGAACATTCATCAAAATAAACAAAGTAAACTTCACTCAACATGCCTTTAACTAGAGTAACATTTTCCTTATTGTCATTGTCACTATGGAAACTTAACAACATCCCAAGAATAAAAATCAAATATGAAAGTTTATCACAGAGAATTTACCTTTTTAAGTCTAAAGACACACTCACTTGCTGCATAGTGTACCGTGTGCACTGGATCTTCAGCACCAACATGTCAAATTTGTTTTTGAGAATGAATGCCCTTCCACTTGAATTTCTGCAAATATTTGAGCTCAATTCAGTTTATTTATACAGCAGCAATTCATAACAAATGTCACCTCAAATAGTCTTGCATGAAATCAAAAATGTAAAACTCTAAATAGACAAAAAGAACAGGACCGTGCATCACAAGCTCAAGACAAAACAACATTTGTAGCGTCAGAAAATAATCCCCTCAAGCAGCTTCGCTTCCATTTTTTCTTCCAGAGGGGTGTGATTAAAAAGCTAAATCTTTCTGCCAACTTTGGTTGACTCAGGAAGTCATTTCACTGATCACACGTACCATTTAGTGTTAAATGTTCCCATTCCATGAAAAAAAAAACTCTGGTGAGACTGCCTGCAGCACTGTCTGAGTTCAGAATGAAAAGTCAAAATGTCTCCTTTTATTCCTGCAGCAGAGACAAAGATAAAGGCAATATAAAGATGTTTTTCTAAAAAGCTGTTATTGCCCTACAGCTATTTTGCACTTACCGAAAAAAAGCAAAGAATACTGGAATGTTTTAATTTTTGAAGAAAATCAAATACAAATATGCAAGTTATCTTTGCAATAATACAGATTTTTCCATTGTATATCTTCATGTTAATAGTCCAGGTAAAACTTCCACCCATCCATTTTCCGTCATGCTTATCCAGAGTGGGGTCGCCAGGGGTGCAGAAAGACCCTGGGGTGGGAATTGACCCGGAACCTTCTTGCTGCAAAGCGCAGTGCTACCCACTGTGCCACTGAGCACAGGTAAAACTTATCTAAAATAAAATGAGCTCCATAACTGAAGGCTAATTTTTTTGGTTATCATATTAGGTGTACAGTAATAAAGATGGATAAACAAATTTCTATTTTAAGCTCCTACAGCTCCATATTCTAATGTTTAAAACATTGGGTTTTAAAACAATATAAGCATCAGGATCTATAAACTGCAGAGTCCAAGCTCCACAATAAAGCAGTTGTAAGATGAGAAACAATGAAACTTTAATGAGCTCCACGAAAGAGCTGGGATGCAGCAGCACCAAATATTGATGCTAGATATAAAAGCAATGTCCTGAAATATGTTGTCTTTTGACTCCTTTTTGTTTATTGCAGCACTTCAAATATTTAATGTTATAAAAGCAACAAGAACACAAAACGAATTTAACCTTTAACAAGAAATAATGCTAAAAAAAAAAAAAATCTGCCCTCATAATTTACAAGAGTAGCTCAGGACTTCGAAGAGAGGTTCTGATAAAAGGTTTTAGATACAACAGATCACTTTTCACGGTGTCTTCATTAATCTACATTAGTAGTACTTGGAAGCTGAAGGTAAGAGTAAGTCAAGAAAATGTCATGACCACTTCTACCATCTTAAAAAAAAAACTACAATGAAGAAATAAAAAACCAAAAAAAAAAACCCCAAAAACAAAAAGTTGTTTAATTCAAAGCGGTTTAATGAACCACTAAATCTTTCACCCAAAGTCACATTTCTTTTGAATTGTTATTTATAGAGAAGCCATTGGATATTTGTACAGGAAATTGGGGTGATGATAATCTAAGAGTAAATACTAGAAAGTAATGAAGATAATTTTTCTATGTAAGTGAAATAGCATTCACCTTAACCAATGTTAGAACTTTATATTTATATTAGACCAACTGAAAATGCAGTGAATATTCCATTCTCTTTACATGGGTCACAGAGGAAGGTTTTTGTTAGTGCACTGCCTCCGACCTCCATTTCCTGTGCAAATAATCAATGGCTTCTCTGTGAATAAAGGACCTAAACAAAGCTGACTTTGGTTTTAATGTTCCCATTTGTATTCAGCCTGGGTGAGTATATATTTTGTATTACCATGTTTCCCTGGCTATAAGGAGCTGCCAACTCTTTAAGGAAAAATGTGTACGAGCTTTGCTTATAGATATGCTGAATGTATTGGTTATTCTTCTTTGCATATCAGATTAAATTGGGGATCTCTGCAAAAATATTTTTTTTTAGTGATGCCAAAGAAATATTGACGGTTCCTTCTAACCTTTTAATAAGCTTTCATTGCTTCAAATTGTTTTTCCTGCAGGAAGGAGAACCTCCATCCATCCAAAGTTTGGTGTGCCCTCTAGCAGGTTTTCTTCCGGGGCCATTATGAATTTATCTCCATTTTAAACAGCAGCTGAAGAAAACATACCAGCAGTATGCATTATTTCTTGTCTGTCATACAGTGATTTTATGGATATCTTTCAACGCAAGTTTTTTTCTTGCTACTACTTCTGTTTCATAGCACAGCTAAGAGAAGTTCTGTCAAAAGAGTTTATTGACCTCCTGGCTGCCTTTCTTTTTTACCAGACTTTTTAATTAAGATGGATGGATATGTCATGGTGGATTTGAATTTGTGCCATACTCTTCAACATTCTCAGTCACTTTGCTCAAAGAAATATGATTTGCATAAACCATTAATGTTTTGGAGATTAGATTGTGTGTTCAAGATCGTGCTTTCCTTTGGTCTTAGCTCAACCCCAACCCATCAAGATTCATACAAAATCAAGCTAAAATGGGGTCTACTTTGGGTGAGACATTGTCTTGTCACAGTCTTTTAACCAAATCATGTGATATATATCCTAAAATGTGTGTAATTTCTTATATTTTTCTCTCAGACATGGTTAGCAAGACTCCTATAATGTTGCCTAGTCATGCTGACAGAACTGCATATTTAAAATGTTGTTTAATTTGAACGTGGGCACGGAATGTGCACACAGCAGCATTATTTGTTTATCCCTCGAGATTTGCTTGAAGGGCAATCTTTTTTTGTGTATGCCGTCTGCATTCTATATTACCACTTTGGGGTAAATAGAAAAACCCAACCTGACAAAGCATTTTATCACTTTCATTTAAAGAGTGTCTATGATAGCTGTCAAAGCCAAATTGGCTATAATAACTTTAAATTCAGTGATCAACATGAGAAAGCCTAAAATAATACCAAAGCCAATCCATTTATGTCAGCATATTGACATCCTTGCCGATACTGAAAGGGATTATGTCTCTTAAGTCTGCATGTTTTGCATGCCTCAAGAAGTGTTCCACTTGGATGGAGGCAGATTTTGGCATGCCAGTAAGCACCATCTGACTTCTTCTTTTGCAGATAATCCCATGAAAAAGACAACTCTTTAATGTTTAACATCCCTAACACAGCGTTTTTAATTGCTTAGAAAGAGAATTAGCCATCATGGATGTGTGATCCTGTTTGGCACATCACAGAAGAAATATTCTATGTCTACAAAAGAGGGACATGAATCAGATCTATCAAAAATGAAGAAAAACGGTATCTCAGAAGCAATTTGGTTCTTCGATAGACACACAGTGGTGGAGATAAAATAGCTCAGATTAGATTCAGAGTTGATGTGTTCATTGTATGTAGAGTTAAATAGAGATGCTTCACAGGTTCTTTCTTGGTTTTTGCTTTAAAAAATAGCTTCAGATTTCCATTAAGATAAATAGAACAAGTGCTGACAGAAAGGTCACGAAAGGACCTGCTGTAGAAAACAATGGAAAGAAGCATTTGATTAACAGTACATATATATAATCCCTAGTAACTCCCTTTAAATGTTGCCATTTATAGATTTTTTGAGAAAGGGTCAATGAAATTTGAGCCTTTAACCTGATCTGAATCTTTCTTGGGATTTATGATGAGAGGAAGGGAGGGCTCAGGTCTTCTTTTATATGCTAAGTCTTCTCATAAAATGTAAAGTCAAGTCCAGTTAGGACATCTGTGCCTAAAGAAAAAAATGAGTGAGGGAGATGGGAACACTATGGGCATGAGTCTGCATGAGAAAATGATATTACAGGCGAAATGCTCTCAGCATGTCCAACAGATTCTGAGGAGGGGGTAGTAAAAAGCAGCAAAATTATACTTCAGCTGATACCAATCAGAATATACTGGTAGAGGGAGTTTGATTTCACATAGAGGTCTTTGAAAAGAGAAAAGGCAAGTTTGTCTGTATAAAGTACCAAACTTCAGAAGTATTTTAAAGTCTATTCTATGGGACACAGGGAGCAGTGTAAAGACAGAATAAAGATGGCAGTTTTCAATGTTTTAGTGAGGACCAGGTCAGTGGCATTCTGGATCAACTGAAACTCTCTGATTGAGAAAGCTTTCAAAAATATTAATTAAGCTTTAACTCTTTGTTTTATCTCAATATTAATATAAAACAGTATTAACTAATGATTTAATTGGTTAAATGTTTGGAAAATGTGAAAACCAAGAGCCAGTTCAAAAACTTTTTATATTAGTATCTACTACTAATAATAACAATTTAATGTGCATCTAAGTATTTTTTTTATCCCTGTTTTTGTTTATGCCACATTAGTTACTTACAACATTTACTCTGAAGAAAAAAAATGCTATCCTTGTTACAAGGTTGGTTATCTCCAAGTATGATGGTTTCAGTTCATAAAATAACAGCTGTAACACATCCAACTTTCTAGAACATTTAGAATATTAAATAAATTTTATTTATTTATTTTTTTACAAAACTTCAAGTGTAGAACTAAAATAAATAAATAAATATAAAGTGCTGGAACTTTCACAATAATTTCTACGCCATGTGGACTAAAGTTTGTATACTGTAAGAGGTAAGGGATATTTATCAATCCACACAATATCTTTATATTAAGATTTTTATATGCTTTTGTATTACCTCTTGTACTCAAAAATTGAATTTTCCAAGTTCCAAATTGAACTCATAGATAAATGGGAAATCCCACTAAAATTGGTAATGGTTGGTAGTGTTGAGGTACCAGTTTTAATTTGTTACCAACCTTGAAATACAATATATCCCATCGAATCGGCAAAATGCAAACAAGAACGTGGAAAAAAAGGACAGCAAGAACAATAACATCAACTATGGACAATGTCACCCATCCAATGCATGGAGCTATTACAGAACTACAGAGCTCCTTGAGTAAAAGACTATTATAGCCTAGGTGCACATAGGAGAACCATCACAAATTCTTACTCCGAGCAGCTCTTAGACTGTTAAATCTTAAAGGTTCCCAACAAGCCAATGAAATTTAAACAACTATTTTCTTAGTTGAACAGTTTTATCAGTTTTAAGTGTTTTTGTAAATCATTGTCTACATTTGCACCATTTTATCTGCTGTTTGCAAACTTTTTACCTGCTTCATATGTCTTTTCCTCATACAAGCTGTTATCTACAGTTTTTTCATCATATCTATATGGACTGCTGTTCTCTTTTTATATTGATAAATTTTCATTTAATTTGAAAATGCCATTTCCTTTAAATCTGCAAGGTTTTCCTCTTTAATGGTATTTTTTTTACTACAATTCTTTTTTCATGATTTCCTGTACAGGTCTTTTTAGGTTTCAAGGGGGGTCAGTGAATTCTGTGAATAATAAAAGCACTTCTTTGAAATGCATTGCTATTGTTAAAATAACAAGACACTTTAGTTCTTTTGAATTTTTTTTCATAAGTTATAAGAGTGTGTTCAATTATTAATATAAATAGTTAATCTCTCAAACGCACAGATTTAAGGGTGAACATTTATAATGCAGTATATTACAAGATAGTAAAATTTTAAAAGACTAATTGGAATCCAATCTAATTGAAGTGCTACTGAGCTATAGTCAATCCATTGTATAATAAAAATCAGAGTTGCATTGTGTTTTCTTAAAAATGCAGTTTATATTTAGTGTGGTGCTTTCTATATTGTGAAATTGTCAGGCAATATCTGTTTTAGATAAACAGACTGCTGTCGTTATTTGATGACACATCATTGGCACAAATAGAAAGACAGCTGAAGAGCTCACTAAACAGAATTGGAGACATTATGAGAGCTGAATTTAGAAAAAGGTGCTAAATATGACTGTCATTCAGAATGTAGAAGAAGATGTTTAAAATATCTTAACACATATATGAGACATGCCAATATAAAGACAACCCATTTGCCTACTGTATGTATATTAAAATGCTGTGTTAAAGCCAGTGGTGTCAAAAGTATAAACATTTGTTACTTAAGTAGAATTATAGATACTGCAGTTTAAAAACACTGGTAAAAGTATCAACTTGACCTCTTTACTCAAGTAAAAGTGAAAAAGTATGTGCTCCAGCCAAGTGGTAAGGGCCCCACTCCCACAGACTGCAACTTTGGGTCCCTGAGCAAAGACCCATAACCCCACACTGCTCCCCAGGCACCGCACAATGGCAGTCATTGCTCCCCAAGGGGATATGTTAATGGTTTCACTTCGTTGCTCTCTACTTGTCACAGTGTAATGACAATAAAAAGCTGGAAAAACAAAAAAATATTAATTTCCTTAGCTTATTTTATTCTTATATCTAATTTGTACTTACAATCTTATTTTTCCCTGTTATGTAAACGATTGCACTGCAAGAAAAAAATGTAAGTAATTTTGATTCTGATTCATAAATCCCTCTGGCAGAATTAGAATGGGCCATTTTTATCTAAATTAATTGTAAGATTACAGTGAGATTAATCTAGATAAAAAGAATTATCTATTCCAATCCCTAATAAATATATATATAAATTGTTAGGGATTTTTTTTAAGTGGGTTATCCTTTCAAACTTCAATTGAATAAATAAAAAACAGATTTTCAAAAAGGCAACCATGTATCATGA
This sequence comes from Cyprinodon variegatus, assembly GCF_000732505.1. NCBI lineage: Eukaryota > Metazoa > Chordata > Actinopteri > Cyprinodontiformes > Cyprinodontidae > Cyprinodon > Cyprinodon variegatus. The sequence continues at coordinate 792,822 of NW_015150467.1, forward strand.
AAAGGATCTTTATGGTGACTAAATAAAACCGTTAATGTAAAATAAATTGGTGTCTAATAATTTCGATATGTATAGGTTAAAATATTAATAACTAATGTTAACGAAAGCATGGTATTGGTTTAAAGAAGATTTTAAATGGCACATTAGCATAAGGTTGCACACACTGTTAGTATGTATATAATGTTTTAGTTGGATGCCATTTAAAATCCCTATAGAGCTATCAACAATGAGTGGATTATTCAATACTTGTACTGTAAATGTAAACTACTCTGCATGTTCACAAACCAACATGTTTATATCAGTTGTTTTTTTTTCTGACATAAAACCTTAAAAGATTATTTCACTGCTAGTCTTTTAGTACTAGTCAATGCTGCTTAGCCAAATGTCGCTCTGTTTTCCTCTATTTTTGAGTGCAGTATAAACAATATCAAATCCAATCCATTTAAGCACTAACATTGTCTGTAATTTAGAGCCATAGCTTTGCAAAAACATGTAATTATTAAAGCAATAAAAAAACAATCAAAAAACGAATATTGTCTGTGAATCCAACCCAATCTAATAGCAAACTTAGATAAAGTCAGATACAATTATATACAGTCTAATGTACTTTTAATCATTGCATATAATCCAGATCAATGATTTATGTAAATTATGTAATACCAAGAAAACAAGGTTTCAGGAGGCACAGTCAATTCTATCAATAAAAAAAGGAACCACTGCCTTTAACAAGAGGACACCTATAACAAAACTAGACTCCATATGATCTGTTATGCTCACGTGGAGATTTTCCAAGAGCTAAATTTAATTGTTCTATTGGCCCTGTTAGGGAGTGTTGGCCTAGAGGTTAGAGCAGTGCATCTGTGCTCTGAGAAGGTTGCAGGTACCCTATTCGATCCCCACAGCCTGCACTCTGGGTCCCTGAGCAACACCCTTAACCCCATACTTATCCCTACGTGCTGAACAATGACTAGAGCACATTGTATCTCATTCTAAAAGAAGAGAGCTATTTCTGTAAGTCTGTTAAAAGAGTTATCTAGAGTCTATCTGCAAAAAGTTGGTGGTAATTCCGGAACAGGATGAATAAAGCAACCTTACGGACAATTTTTTTTTAACCAGAAATAGGTCAGCAATACAATCTTATATAGTGTAAAATTCATCATCTCTATTAGTAAGATTTTCTTGATATTTTAAAGATATGTTTTTCCTTTTCTTACGAATCAAATACATAGCCTACATGAAAAGTATATAGTCTTAATGGAATATAAACTTTATAACTCTAAAACATTAAAAGTTATGCACAAGATAAAAAGACCTTAAAAAGGTTAACAGAATAATTCAGCATTTTTTTTTGTATAGTTATGATTTTACAACCTGATACATTTGACCTTAACCTGGTATAAGAAAATCTTTTGAGAACCTTCAGCCAAATGTTCCTTGGAAATGTATTAATTTATCTCAATCTCTTAGATCACATCCCCGCAACTTCTGTGGTCATGGATCAAGGTCCCTCTTTAACACCGAAACCTGATGCAAAAATAAAAACAAATCCCTCCCACTTGCAGTACTTAAAGGGGGTTTTTGCATGCATATATATAGACTGAAAAAATGCTTCAGGACTGTAGTGCAGAAAACAAGTGAATAGTGAATAAACAGATGCATAAAATTGAGGACCATTTATGCATCAGGAAAAAAAGGCAGGAAAGAGACCTACAGTAGCTGTACGCCGAACCAATGAGCAAAGGCTGCATTCTATGATGAACAAAACAATAAAAATTTTGTCAAAAGAAAGGTATTCAGGCATATTCTTAACAAATCGATTATAATGACCAACATAAAAAGTCCTTTTATTTGTCACTGTTTTTACTTGTGTTCTTTCCAGAGTATTTTGGCTAAAATCATCAAAGCCATATAGCCAATGTGTCACCTTGAACCACAGTGAGACAGGGATCGGGATGCAGAGCTAAACATGTGAATTTTGATTGTTAATAAATCTGAAAACACAAGGTGACTGAGAAATGAAAAAGCTCACATGTCTTCTTGTTGCTGCACAAAGATGAGAAAGGAATGAGTTTTTGTTTTGCCAAGGTCAGTTTCTCCTGCACTGATTTCATTATGTAGCGGAAAAGAGCAGCGTAACAAGCTTGCTTAATAGCCATTTTCTCCATCTTGGGTGGGAGCAAAAATAACACCCAAGATTAACTTTCCTCTTCTGTGTAAAAAAAAAACATGATAGCAGGATGAACCCTTACAGCATCTATCCCAATTAGGCAATTTGAGCTGTGATTGACAGCATTCATTATTTATGTCAGGATCTTCCACATGTTCAAACACACATTAATTATCATGGTTTGTCACTTGTGACTTATGTTGCTCAAGGCCTCTTGACCACACTGGCACATTATAAGAAGTGTACGCACCAAACTGCTTGTCAATAATGGGTGGTCTTTAATATTTGAGCTGGAGAGAGGAAGACTACTATGAAGCCAAAGCTTTATTTTATCACTTATGAAAGTAATTGATGAAGAAGACTTCAGCAGATGCCTGCAGAGTCTAAAGCTGAATTTAAGATTGGTGTCACTGGAGTTAATCCCATTACAGGGCCAAATAGAAGCCAGGATGGAAGGAGAGGATATGTATGTCGAGAAAATGGGATCAGGGTCTGAGATTTAGTCAACCAAGCTTACATAGAGGTGAAATTACAGTTTAGAGGATTTAACTCTGGCAAGTCATGGTGATAACCTGGACCATGCCGCTGTAGAGGTTACCCATACAGCCTTAAAGCTTGACAAATACATTGGGGGGTCTCTGTGTTTTCCAAACGAATCATGTGAGGCTTAAGCATAAATCCATTTAGCAATCATGGTCACTAGATAAAGCCCTTGGATACCCAGTAGATCCATCTGGGAATGACAGATGACGGAGGACTTTGACTCGTACAACCACACCGTGTTTTGACTCACAGATGGGAAAGCCAGCTCAGGCAGGATTTGTCACCATAATGGGAAGGCGTCTGGATACAAGGGGCCCCATGTGTACGCGTGTGCTCCTTCTTCTGTATGCAAAGTCTTCGAGGGTGTCTGCGAGCACGTACGTACATGTGTGGTGAGACCATGGTGTTGACTCTCAGCGGAAAAAGGGTGGGTGGAGGAGAGGTGCTTTGACAAGTGTGTGATGCATGTTACTGTGACGGCAGCAGCCGTGAGAGAGGAATTGGGCTGTCTGAGGCTGATAACTCAGAAAAAAGAATTTCACAGCAACCCTTGTTACCTGACTTTAAAAGCAGTTTGACAAGTTATCCAAGACAGAGATACAATTAGCTCTACAGTAAGACACTGTGATGTTTGTCCTCATCTAATTCTGAAAAGTTCAGACATGTAAAAGGTTATATTTTCGACAAACTAAATTGCCAGGAATAACATGATTTAAACATTTTGCAGGCTCACACAAAACAAAATGATGTAAACCTCTTGCAGGGTTACAGACCCATATTCCATTAAATCTAAAAGTACTCCTGCGAACTCCGGGTTTTATCTGCTATACGTCCACTTCTCTCAAATACCTGCATGAATAAATCATTTTTAGTCATTATACTGCATTTTCCCTGTGGTTTAGTATTTATGAGGTAAAATACACCATACAGTACACAGCTGGACACTTTACTGGGTGGTTTGTTTCAGCGCATACAATTACCATCCTACCATGACCAGTGAAGCTAATTAGTGAGAAAAACAAGCTTAATGTAATCTGTCAGTTTTATGAATCACCATGAAAATTTACATGAATTAAAAAAAAATTCTTTTTTTTCATAAAGGCAATGCCATGGACACCCAGAAGATTAAAAAAACTGGAAACAAAGATTTATGAGGAAATTATATTGTTTCTGTTTTTCCTTTTTCTTTTGTGCTCTCTAAATCTTTTAAGCAGATTAGAAAAAAATGTCAAAACCTTCTACCTCACTCTTCAATTTCATTACATATGACAGTACATGTGAGCCATGGTGTGGCTCCGCCAGGCCCTTGCAGCTGATTGCAGCTATTGAAGTCAATTAGAGTGTCTTCGCCTGGTGCACTATGGTGCATTTTTTAAGATAACTATTATAACTATTTTAACTCACTTACCCCTGATGGATCCATAGAAAATAAAAGTTTGGTGATTATATAATAGTATGCATATAATATGATATTAATACTGGTCATTGTTCTATTCAAGCCAACAAGTACACTACTGTAGCACAATGGTGCAATCCAACTGTGCAGAGTTGCCCCTCTCTGAAAATGCGTTTGTTTTAATATGGACCAAACAAAAGCTGTAAGTTCCAGTGAAAACAAGGTGCCAATGATGCTGCATCACTAAACTCTACACTCTACTATGCTATTCTGCTTTAAAAAAAAAAAAAAAAAAAAAACCTTTAAGGTTCAGTAACATTTTCCTTAGCCCTTTATTTGATTTCTTGATTTCCAGTCAATCTAAAACACTCAGTCATTGTATTTCTGCATATACTGTAACATTGTATCTGAAACACCTCTTATGTGGATTCAACTGTAAATCAACTAAGTGCACCTCCATCAACTCTTGACACATATAAAACGTGTATTTATTTCAGTGACTCCCCTGTTTTGCTACTAGGAATATTGAAAATGTAAATCACGTTTATCAGTCCCTACTGAATGTCTGCAAAACCTAAAAAGACATATAGTATTATGCATTAGTATAACATTTTATCGGTGCTCTAGATATCTAGAGAAAAGTCTGACTCCATTACTCACTTTGTTGTTATCTCTATAGGCTCATATAAGAAAATTTAATGACGGACCTAATCTTACAGGATTCGAAAAAGGAGAGCTATTTTGCATGCACAAAACATATTCTGCACCCATGATAAGGCTTATTTGAGAGGCCTTAAAAGAATTTCAAGCCATGTAGTCCCAATGTTCATAATGTTTGAAAAATAAACACAATAATACAACATATATTGAATATTGTATTTTAAATCAATAGCCTGTCTCAAAATGCCAAAAACAGAAGTAAAAAAAATGCCAAAAGCTAAATATAAAAGATAAAATATCAAACATGGGGAGATTTTCTTTGTTCGTTGAACTAAAATTTTCTATTACTGTTTCTGACATTCCAAATATGTGTACCTCCTCTGTAGCCACAATGACCCCAGAAAATCATCTCTGTGAATTGGCACCTGAATTTCAAAAATAGTCAAACAAAGCAAAAACTACAACCATGGTGGAGCTTCAAATTTATATTATAACGTTGCACATAGTAAATATTTACTTTTGTATGTCCTCCAATCATACATTTGCACAGCTTGGACATAAGAATATATGCCTCCAGGTATCTAAAAAAAAATTGTGCACGCACATATTGCCTTCTGAATTGCAAATCCCTCTGCATGCTCTTTATAGATCTACTTTTCAGCTTTGGAGTTTTAAGTCCAAACCTTTAGAACATCAGGCCCTTTATGTTTGTAAACCTTTATTCAAGTATGTTACCTGGTTACCTGCTACAGTACACGCTATTGCTGCCAATTATTAAGAAGGTAATCAGATCTTGCAGCAATGTATATATATATATATATATATATATATATATATATATATATATATATATATATATATATAAAATACTAAATTACTGCAATGATCTTTAAAAAAAAACATTTGAAAGGTTGAAAGAGGTCTGCAATGTTATTTTTAGTATTTCTAAAACCTGCATCCATGTTACAGTGACTTATTTGGAAGTAATTAAGGAGGTAGCTCTTGAATTGCAGTGTTAATCTTATTTTATATTACGGTATTAAATTGTGGATACCTAGCAGAAGACAAGAAATGCCTACAGACTGACTAAAAAAACAAAAATAATGTTGTGTAATCTAGTATTTTAACAGATAATTTGCATCATGGCATTGGTGCTGAGGTAAAGAGCTACTTCATGTAGTAAAACCCTGAACTGGATAATTCTACACTAAATAGAGATTCTTAAGGACAAAGTTTGAGATCTATAAAAACAATTATCCTATTTTAATTATCCTATTGTCATACCTTTTATGTACTGTTGCCACTTTAGGATAAGCCAATAATGATCATGTATCTGACAAAAGTACAGAATATATATACTAGTAAATACTTCACAACATTTTTTTTTTACACTAACGTCAGATCATTCAAGAATAGATTGTTATTGATTAGGCCTTTTCTCAAATTTTGAAACTAAAAAAGCTGATTGTTAGATCTTCCTAAAATATTGCTAAGAAGCTTATTTAATCTAAAAATTAATTCTGTGCATCATCATGTGTAATGAGCTCCATGTTAAATTACATCCTTGGTCTGAAGTGTCAAATTTTTTGATTAATGGAGTGTAAAATTAAGGTTTAAATCTGCAAAGCATTATTAAGGCAGCACCATATAGTCACCAGGAATAATATCTGCATGAACAAAAGGCTTCAGAGTTCACAAGCAAATATAAAATCCAATTGATATACACTAGCCACAAAAATAATGAGCATGTAAGGAAGTTATGTGTGTTGCTATAATGACATACAGATAATCCATATAGTTGTTATGAATTCCTAATTAATCGGTTCTTGCAATCAGTACAAGTAATCCAGAGTCTTAAGATGGTCTCTAGCTTTAAGACCTAAAGAATAACGTTAAAAAAATTAGACTTTTAAGATCTAAGCTGATCACAGGTGCTTAGTATCTACAGTCAACATGAATGTTTGTAGTTCACCAACTTACAGATGCTTTCAACACCAATTCAAAGCTAAATAAGCTTAGTGGTGTTGATACAAGTCTTTAGAGAGCCACAGCAGGGACTTTCTGAATGCTGGTCTGCACAAAATACTATTAAGTGAGGATAAACAAGAGCTGGTTTCGCTGCATTTTTAATGCACTGCGTTGTAAAGCAGGAATAATGCAATGAGGCAGGTTGTAAAATAAAATGCACACAGGTTGGATCTACTCATACAACTGCATCTTACACCGAAGATAAAAAAAAAAAAAAAAAAAGAACTAATTATAATAAATGGATCTATCTTGTTTTAAGTGACAAAGTGGTTATGTGCGTATTAAAGAAAATCATTTTTCATTTTTCGTACATGTATAACAAGATACGAAATGCAGTAATTGCTCTCTATCTCGCTCCTGTCTAACAGCTCAAATTGAGGCTCAGCAGTTTCATTAAAGAATCTCTTTCATTTAAAAATATCTTAAAGTGGTCCAAGACTTGTAAACCGTTTTCTCTAAACAAACTTAACAAAAAAAAGATGAATCAAAGGCACTCAATTACAATAAAGTGCATTTACAGTACAATGCAGCAAAACATGTTCTGTAGACGCATGTCTAGGATGTCCAGACCAGAACCTACCCCGTAAAAAACGTTAAGATAAAACACATTGGTTTCCACACTGGATAGTTAATTACATGAAGGGTAATAAAATCTGTGTAATGTCTTGTCTTACACTTTTAATAACCTGTAGTGCATCTTTAAAAGTAATGTCCAAAATTATGCAATGTTTTATTTCCATATTTCTTTTGTTCGTTTTGAACAAATCAAAAATGTGGCTTATAAACTGTATTAATTTAGTCTATGATAATTGTATGGAGACAAAATGTACAAGAAAAACTGCTCACCTTCTTTGTAAACCTAATGCTTGGTTTTTACCTTATAATGTGTATGACTAACATTACAGCTGCTCCATTTCCAGCTGTACCCCAAACCAAAATTAAATACAAGCACACAACAGAATCAGGTCACAACAGGTCACGTGATGCAAAAGGACAGACAGGGATCTGCAGAGCCAAAACCAGTGTCTGAACATTGTCAAATGTGAAAACAAACCATTCACATTCGAAATATGTATTTGTTACATTAAACAAAAATCACAAAGACCCTAGTGTTTAGCCTTGCAAAACTCAACAATTGAGCAACTCGAGCCCCATTCAATATCCCTTAATTCACAACACATGTCATCTCAAGGCACTTTACAGAGACAATGCAACCAGATCATACAGTCAAATTGAGTCAGTTTTCTATCTAAGGAAAACTATTTGATTGCATCCATTCATTGACTCAAAAGCAATCCCTCACACTAAGCATGCTTGAAGCAACAGTGGAAATGAAAAGCTCCCTTTTAACAGGAAGAAACCTCCAGTAGAACCAGGCTTAATGTGAACGCCCATCTGCTGAGGCAAAAAAAATTACAAGTAACAGCAATTGGTTATTAAAACATTCTCATATTTATGTCATCCCTTATGGCAGTTAACCTGAATTTAAAGAGGAACTAAATGCAAGCTGGGAAATATACTTATAAAACAAATAACAGGTCATGTAATAAAAAAAACAACAACACACAGAATCCTTGCAGCTAGGAATATTAAATAATAAGCTAGTTTATCAGTTTTAAGTTTACTGTGCATCTTGATTTCCCCCCCAAAAAATTATCTTTACAAACAGCCAATTTATACTTGTACTCATACTGGTATCATTTTCCACTTATCCAGGACCTGGTCGAGGGGTTTGACACTCAGTTGAGGTAGCCAGACTTCCCACTCCGGAGACACCTCCGCTGGGGAAAGCCGTAGGCATTCCAGGACAGGCCAAGAGACAGTCCCTTCAATGCGTCCTGGACTGTCCTCATAGCCTCTTCTCAGTGGAATGTGTCTAGAATACACATCTAGACCCCTGGATGCCTCATCAGGGAGCCATCCAAGGACCATCCAAGCCGCCCCAGCTGACTTCTATCGATGACGAGGGAAAGGAGCCTACTTCTCCGTCCTCCCTAAATGACAAAGCTTCTCACCCTATCTTAAGGGAGTGCCCGGACTCTCTGGAGGAAGCTAATATCAGCCACTTTGATCCAAGATAAAGGGTAGAAACGTAAACAAAATGGTAACTCGAGAGCTTTACCTTTTGGCCCATTCTAAAATATATGTTGACTGCCCAATAAGTTGGATTAAAAGAGATGCCATTAAAAACTTTCTTTTTAGACAGAATATAACCCATTGCAGATGGTGTAACCTGACTATATTTTGTCATCTTCTTAGCATGGGGTTTCAAGGAAATGATGACAGCAACACAGAACTATTGGCTTGGATGTGTGAGTGTTACAGTCAATGACTCACTTGTTACATTTTTGGATATAAAAATCCTTTCTTTTCCATGAGAGCTCAAGCCAGCAAGAGACATTATGTTCATAAGGTTTTTCACAAACTCACTCTTGCAGGCACATTTTCTATATCTCTGGCTAAGTATACACAACAGGCAAATGCAACTGAAATCCTATCTTTTTCCTATAATGCGACTCATATCAGACTTTTTCAAGGTGTTCTGAATAGACAATTTCCAATCTTTTCAACCGTAAAAAAAAATCTGGTTTAATCTGGTTCATATTAGTAGTAAATCAGTTACGTATCAGATAAGTTTTCAAAATATTTGCAATGGTCATGCTGCTTTTTATCCGACATTTACGTCATTGCCCTTGAGGCCATTACACAGAATTTTCTGCAACAGTAGCAGTCACTGATTGTTCCTCTAAAGGCCATTGTTAATAGTCAGGCAATGTTTTTTTCTTATCTTTCTTCATTTTGTATGGAGTGGTCATTACTCCCATTAATCAAGAGTTTATTAATAACACAGTGACACCGTCAACTGCTTTTTCCTGCTTTTTCAAGACTCTTTACTTGAACCCACTAGTGAAACTGACATTCATTGTTACTTCAGTAAACCATGAACTGCTGTGTGATGTCCACATACTTTTGGGGATGCAGGACCCTTCTGACGAACAACCACAACATAAAGATCAGATTTCAGAAATTCATAATTGGGCATAAAAACCTGCTATGTGAGCATAAATCAACCTGTTCAGTTTGTGGAGGGACTGTGGCATTTAATGAGCCAACAACTTGTGATAGGGTACAGATATAGCATGCAGAGATAAGGCAACCTGCTCTGTGCTGAGCTTCCCCCCCTTCACAATTCCCAGGTTGAAAAGAGGACAGCATTAGAGTTGTCTGCTGACATTACTGTGGGTCTTGAAAAGATGGGAGGCTTAGGAACCTTTCTGATAACTAATGTGAGGGAGGAAGAATTTTTCCTTCTGACTCACCAATGAGGCCCTCTTTTTTGGAAAAGAACCCTTTGTCCAGGCGTTCTTCCTTTGCTTTGCAGAAAAAGCAGTTCAGTATTTCCTAAGGACTGGTTTTTAAGGTAGAGGAAGAATTGTTAACCCAGCATACATACATTGGGGCTGTGAGGAAACCAGATCATCAGGAGAAACCTTTAACAACGGGCAATCCTGTTGATCACAATAGAGGGTATGCTTTCCAGAAAATACTTAATTTGGACAAAAAATATTGTAATTACATAATAACCGTATAATTAAACTGGATATCACTGATAGTAAATAAAGAAATAAAAAATAAAACATTGGCAAAGCATTTCTGAATTACAGTATTACAGTATAAGTTAGCACCCAAATACATTACACATTTTTCAGTGTATCAAATACTCTCAGGTCATCTGACTCAAACCTATTCTGCATACCCAAAACCAGAACCAAACAAACCAACCAAAGATGCAGCTTTTAGTTTCATTGCTGCTATTATCTGGAAAAAAGTCCCAGAAAAATTTAAAAGCACTGAAAGCCTAAGTTACTTTAAACTGAAAAGTTACTTGTTCAGAGTGACAGTTGTAACTGAACAGTTTACATTTGCAGTGAAACTATTTTATTTCATTATCAGTTATTGTACTCTGTTTATCATTTTAATTCACAATTTTTATTTTCATGAATTATTCATATTATTCATTGCCACTGTAATGTAGTTTTCCCTGTGTGTTTTCCTATTATCTTTTTTTAATGCAAAGCACTTTCAAATGTCTTGCTAATCAAATGTCTTATATAAACTTTCCTTGCCTAATCACAGCTAACATTTAGATAAGTTTTAATTGTTAAGCTATACAATAGTCTAATCCAAATTATACATGTATAGATATAAATATAATAAAAAAAATACATCCTGATTTGAGCAAAATCTGGAGTTTGAAAAATGTTACACTTTTCCAACAGTTGAATTCCTTAATGAAATACAAAGACAAATGCAATAGTGAACAGAGTTGTCTCAGGCAGTGTTGTACATTGTCCCTACTGGCTTGCAGGTTGAAATATTGCTCTATCCTTTTTTTAATCATTGCAACAAGGACAAATGTATCTTTTTTTAAGTTTTCTAGTTCTATGAATGGTTTTAGCTGAGAAGTCAAAGGACCATCTCCAACTACACTAAACAAAATCTTTGATATATAAGGTAAAAGTCGCATCTCTGAAAAGCTGCATTTTACACCCCCTATAGGAGTATTGCTAAATGAGTTATGCAATCGGTTATCAGTTTGTTATACTTGTGTTGCTGTGTAAGGACAAGAAAGCCCAAAATATAGCTATAGCTGCACAATAACCATGCTTACCTAATAAGTGAAATGTTGCTAGTTTTTTTTATAGATTTTTACAGTTACAAGAAATAAATACAATAGAAAATTCAAAGTGCAATTATGGCAGGAAGATCGTGCAATAAAATTTGTACACATGAGAGTGCCTTTTTGTTAAAAAAACAATGGGACTATGTCTTCAAAGATATATATTATGCTACATTTTTGCAGGGAACACATTTTCTCTCCTCGTTTAAACCGCTTATAAGACTTAATGGCTCAAAAACCACAGCAAATTTACTCACAGGTGAGTTTTGGTTTTATACAAATTATATTTAATATCAGTCATATTCTGTACTATGATGAAAAGACAACATTGTTTGTTTATATGCATCAACACTACTGTGTAAGACTGTCCTTTGAAATGTTAAATGGCAAACCTTATAGATAAGGCTGAAGGAATGGAAAGAAAGCAATTTTCCTTGAAATTCAGTTTATAATTCTTTGTAACATCTGTTAGATAACCTTTGTTTCGTTTGGTGTGCAAACCAAACTGTTCTGAAGAAATTCCCTTGATACTCAAAGCCAGTGCAGGCTATAAACAATTTCTAACATAAATGTCGATGAGAAGGAATTAAGCTAACAAGGAGGGCCTTTTATCTAAAACCATTATAAAGAGGCAAGGATTTGCAAATGTTATTCTGACTGTGCATTTCTAATCTATTATTAACGCTGTAAAATGTATTCCACTGAATGTCAAACACCAAAGGCCCTTGATACGAATTTCCCTGTGAAAATAATCTCTTGTTAAAGTGATTTGCTCTTAAATAAAGGTTATAAAGATTGTGTCAACATTAACGCAAAGTCCTCAGTTTTAAACCAAGTATAAGAAAATACATTTAATAAATAGTCATGAGTTAAAAAAAACATTAACACTCTTTTAGAACTGAATGAGTTGCATCTTTAAAAAGGGTAATGAACATTCAGGACCAATTTTTGCTAGTCCTTAATGTACAACAGACTACCCTCATTTGATGTACACTAAACATAGTTGAAAAATTCTCTTTTGTTTTTTATTTTTTTATTTTTTTCAGCCATTTGTTGTGACAACTTACTTCATATATTACTGCAAAATGCTTAAGGTTTTTTTTTCTTTAGCTTTCATAGTAAAATAATATTTCAAATGAAAGAAAAAATACTTCTGAGCTAATCTAATTTGTAAAACTATATAGAAATTCTCTGCCTGCCTGCTTAACTGTTTGTCTCTGTCTTCATTCATTAATCCTGGCTATGCTTTACAAAATGATGCGCTTTGAAGGAAAAGTCATGCCCCTTAAAATATTCAAGTTTTTCTTCCCCAAACAGATAGATAAAAAAAAAAAAACACTATCAAAAAACATCATGAAAACAGAACAACAGTTTAAAAAAAACTATTATAGACCAAGATCAGAGGCTACCTACAGCATCTCTAGGAAATAATTTCCATCTACATTTAGGCACTCCATATGGTGCTTTTAGGAAGAAACTGTTGGGTCACAGTAGCAAGCAAAGCTTGAAACAGTCTTCTTTGTGAAACATGAAGTGATTTGAGCAGAATACTAAAATTTGGAGCTAATTACTTTGCTACAGTAAATGGTCATGCCCAGTCAATGATAGTATGATTTGAATGGACCCACTACTAAATAAATCATGATTACCGGTATTTCCCTAGAAAGCAGTCCATACACATTTTTTACACTGTGACCTTCAAATACATGGAAAACAGCCAGCTTTGAGCATATTGTGCATTTTGGTTGATTTATTCTATTGCTATCCCCAAAGGCATGCATCCCATTTCACGACAATACCTACAGGGTCATAGAAAATGCTAATTCTCACAAAATTATCGCCTTAAATCAGCTGTAGATACAATAAAAGTCATTTGAAAAAAATCATAAACCTTCCAAAAAACTGAAATACATTTTTGTTTTGCTTTTCATCGCTAATGCTTAGTTCTAGTTCTGTTTGATTTAATAAATGTTGATCATAAAAAAAAAAAATCAAGATGTGGATGAAAATATTCTTTTGAGGCTGTCTTTCAGAATAACTTTGAATGTGTGGTGAATACAGTTCTTCTTTAAAGGAGCTAAAGAAGAATGAAAGCTGGCATCTGTCTGACAGGAAATCAGAATTTGGGCCTCGTCCAAAAGTGGGTCTGGGAAAATAAAATATGTGAAGAGGAATGATGCCTCTCTTACTGCTACTGCGACACATTCCAGAGTAGCTGCTGCATATGTAAATAACGCTCTATCCACAATGCACTGTGTCTGTCTGAGGAAGGGGAAGTGTGGGTGTACAGTAGCTCAAATGGAAAGATTCTCTCACTCGAAGCTTTCAGCCACCTTATGAAACTAACCTGTTTTTTTCTCTCTGCGAAGATGAGTAAAGTGCTATTTTTCCAGAAGAATATGAACAGATTTAGGATTCTTATTTCCATGTTTTATAAGATTACTGTTCTTGCACAGGAAATGTATTGCCCTTAAACTTGTTCCCATTTTGTCTCATCAAAGATACATTTTTAATTTGTCCTAATGGTATTTTATTACTAGACCAGTAAAATGTGAACTCAAAGTCGGGTAGGGTTTAGAGCACATCACATTTATCTGTAAGAATGATCCAATCAGTATTGAAATAAAAATCCATTTTAAAATTTGATAGGAAAAACAAATCCCAATAAGGAATGCATTTTGTGCAATCAGATTGATCTTGAGCTATTTTGTAAAGAAGAATGCACAAACATTGTAGTTGCCAGCCCTGCAATCTTTCACATCAGTTTCAAATAAAATATATTCAAGGAGATATTTTTAATTTGACCAAATGCAAAAGAGTTGTAGGACTATGAATACTTTAGCAGGGAAGTGTACAAACATATTGTTCTGTCGTTCTCCAACCTTTTTGAAATGTGTAATGAATAATAAATAACAATGCATCTTTGGTAGTTTCTTAAACATTTACTTCTGACAGAGGTATTTTAAAAGATCCATTTTGGTTTTCCTTGAGAAAGATAGCATATTGTCACATATACCACTGATCTCACCATACTGCTTTCACAGTCCTAATGAACTCATAATTGCATAACTATTGATGACCATGTGTGCCTTGTGTTGCCATAACAAGCACTATGCACAGCAAGAAATCATTTGTTTCTTAACTATCACTAAATTAACCGATTTCTCTAGTTTAATTACGTTGGTATGGCACACTTACAGAGACAGACTCTTCTTTGATAAAAAGAAACAAGACTAGAAACGACCTAATGGGGAAAAAATACATTTTCAAAGAGCTGAAGGTTTAAAACCTGCAATGCGCTTTTCATTAGTGACAAACAGGACTAGAAGGGTGCAATAGACAACAAAAGGAAGAGTAGACAATCAACATAAATATCCTACAATGGGGTCTGAAGGGAATGCAGCAGCAGGCACTGGACTGTCAGCTAAGGGTCTGATTAATGACAGCTCCATAGTCCGGAGGTGGTGTTTATTCGCAGTCATACAGCTCTTCACTCGGCCTTAGGCATCACAAAAGTAGATTACTCCTCTGCAGATTCACTCATTATAAATCAAACAGCTGACATTACTTCCAGGAATTATCCCTCCTCTGTCTGCACCTCAGCTGAACATTTTGTGAAATAAATATATTAAACGATCTACAAGACAAATAGGATTAACTTTTTACATTAATAGCTGGAAGAGAGATTATCCTTTTCATTTCAATAACTGACTCTGTCCTACCTTCAAAATGAATGGGAAGAGATGCAAAAGGAAGACAGTACAGGTAAATAGGGTCTTTTTTATGATAATAGCGATATACTTTAATAATACAAATTTTCTGATTATTTTTTTTTACAGGTAAAGCAAATAGAATTCCCCATCAATACCAATTCACAAACTGAATCTATGCACTGAAAAAATTCATATCAATTCATACCATATCAATCAACAAATATATCCTTAATCTTGACAGATTATAGCTGGTTAATTAATAGTTAACTAAAATTATGTAATATTGTACAAGGTTTTAATAATCATATACATTTTAAGGAGTTTATCAGGAATAAACTAAATCAAAATTCCTGGTTTGTAGCATTAGATAAATATTTTTTCTTCAGACCATGTTCTATTGCGGTATCTTATAGGATAGGGAGGACAGCCCCTAAGATAGGGTCAACAGTGGTGTCAGATGCAGGACTTGACCCTGAAACTAAAGGGTTGACAGAAACCAAACCCCTAATCCCAGCTTTCAGTGATGGTGGTCAGAGGGACCGGTGGCGCCAGTGTATGGCTGCCTTGCTTCTGTATGCGAGCCCAAGGGCAGCTGTGGCTATGATGTAGCTTGCCACCATCAGTATGAGTGTGAATGACTGTAGTGTAAAGCACATTGGTCAAGTCTCCTGACTTTAAAAAGTGCTATATAAGTACGGACCATTTACCTTTTGTAAAATCTTTAAAAATAAAAAAAATGTAAAGTAGCAATAAATATGTGTCCCAGGTGTATCACGCCACAAAAATGTATAATTAATAACTTGGCTGAATTTGAATAATTAAAAAGATAGCTAAGCTTATAAATCATGTCTCAAAAGCTAATAAAAATGTCTCTGCCCATAAACGCAGAGCGGGGATGAAACCACGCCCAAGAGTGTTTCTGCCTCCTCCCATGTCATCACTGCAAAAAATTTAAATAAGTCACTTTTTATTAAAAGAAGTGCATTTTTTTTAACTGAAGAGGGAAGTGAGACACTTTGTCAATGTAACAAGACAATTTACATTTAGTATAAGAAAAAACAATTGCTTTGTCTTATTACGAGTGCATATGATCTAATTATCTTATTTTAAGAGTAAACATATTCATTCCATTGGCAAATTATCTTATTTACCTGCTGAAATTAAGGCTAAATATACTTAATTTAAGATTTTTTTTTACTTATTTCTAGATAGTTTTTGCAGTGCAGTCCAAGGAGGGGGGAGGACGTTTCTCATGATGGCTGGCAGTTTAAGTGGACTTCCTTAGCTCTGCTCTTTTGAGCCTCAAGAGTCAGACTCAGACTCTGAGTCAAACAGTGACCACTGCAATAAACCAGCTCGTTTTTCACAGCCTGCATTAGGTTTTTAGTTTATTTACTGTGGGAGTAAGATGGAGTATCTGGAAAGAACTTGTACCATAGGTGGGTAGTGACCATTTACTTTTCTCAGTGACATTTAGTTTCATTTATTGACGTCTTTCTGAGAAACTTACTTTTTTTTTTTTTAAACAAAAGTGTCTGATTTAAAAATCTTTCCCCTGCCTGATTTTTTTTTTGTTGTTGTTGTTGCAGTTGTGCTTTTTTTTTTTTTTTAAGTTATTTTAGTTTTTTAAATACCATAACCTCCCATTTTTGTCTGTCTGACAAAGTATATTTTTTCAAAATATTAATCTAAACATGAGTTACTCAGGACTTGAATGACCTTTTCATCAAAACTTTTTCTTTTTAAGCATGACTTGAGTATTTGTTGGGGTTGGCTACTTTTTACCTTTAGTTGTGTAAAAATATTTTGATGTAGTGCTGTTCTTGAGTACAATTTGCGGGTACTCTACTGACCTCTGGTCTACAAATGTACTGGGGAAATCTGTGTAGAAGATAGTTTTTCATGTTCTTCAGTTATCAGAACAGTTTGTTTCTATAACACAGACATGTTTAGTGGGTAAACTTCTGCCTTCGTCAGAGATAAAATCTGCTGCTATTCTGTAAGAAGGACCATAAATCAGGATATGAACCCAGGACCTCCTTGCCTTATGGCAACAGAACCATTAACTGCACCTACATATAAAGCCCATATACTGTATACAGTATCATTGAAGTGGCTGAGTCACATACTGTATGACTTTAAGAATTTCTACATTAGCTCACTCTGGTCGCATACAAAGACTTTGTACCTCAGTTTTGGCACCCTGTTGGCTTACAACATTCTATTTCTTTTTTACGCTTCGTCTTTGCTTAATTTGAACCTAAGGGTTTGCGTATATTCACCTCAAAAAGCCAAACTGCACCTGCACATAATGCGTGAAGAATGAAGTAATGCAGCAAAGCAACCCTCAGCAGAGGTGTCATATATGGAAGGTCCAAGATTGAATGTAAAAAAAAAGCACAAAAAATATGTGATCCAAACAGGGATAAAAGACGACTAATGCTCATCGATACAATATGAATATTGCTGTTTACTAAAGCAGAAACCAAACATAGAAAAGCTGCCAGTTTATGGATGTGTAAGAATTTTCAGCAGATGGAAATGGTGTACAACAATGTTTATATCTGATCACGCTTAATACAGAAATTATTTTCAGATTCAAAAAGGACTAAGAAAACACCGTCAGAATAAACTATTTGGATATTGCAAGTTTTTTTTGTTTTTAAGGGGAAAAAAATGGCAAAAAAGATTTATATGAAATACTTGCAAACAGTAAAACTATACAAAGTGTTTTTAGTTTATATGTGATAGAAATGAGCTAAAACAAAACTGCATATGGACAATTCCGGCAGTTATTCAGAATAAATAACACTTTGCAAATTAAACTTTAAACCCTTGGTTTGTATCTGTAGGGTAGGTTTGATCAAAGAAACCCAGATTCAATGGCCATGGCTCATTTTTGTTAAATGTTCACAAATGATGCACTCTACATCTCCTTTACAAGTTTAAACTACACACAGGGTGTTTGGTTCCAATGGGCCTGCTGCTAATTAAAGTGTGGTAGTTGTTGGTCCTCTGTCCTCCAGTCTAGCCCTGCTGATAGTTGCCATGTATGTGTGAGCATGTGTGTACAAGGATGTGCTTGTGTGTAAGATAAGTGTGAGTTCGCCTCTCAGCCCCCGCTGTTTCTGCACAAGGTTCCAAAATTACCACACAACTCAAGCACCAAATGTTTTCACATTCCTGCACATTTACCCTCTGTCTTGCAGGAATCATTCCTTATTTTTCTCCTTTTAAGTCTCAGGCACAAACGAGCAGAACTAATAAAAATCACTTAGTTAGTTTGGATTCTTATCACAACCAATCATGAGGACTAAATTGTTTTCTGCTTAAAAAGGCTTAAAATCTATTTTAGGAGAGGAAAATTTTTGATGATAATGGAGAGGATAACGTTGCTAAATAAAAAATGAGAATCTGAAAGTGAATTTATATAATACAATGACAATGAAGTTCAGCTACGTAGCTCCAAACACAGCCCAAGAGAACCAGCCTGTGAGCTTTTAGCCACCAAACATGCCGGTCTATGTGAGTTTTTATACCAGATTTTCTCAATTACACAATGGGTTGCACTTATTTAGAAGGCTGGGGGACCTTTTGAGACGTGAAAGTAGTTGGACTAAAGTCATATAAATCTCCCTCCTCACAGGTTGTTTGACTTTTTACTGAAGATTTAATGTGTAAAGTGCAAAAGGTGGTGCGCTTATGAGTCACTCATCCATTGAAACTGTAACAATCATGTAGTATTTTTGGTTGGCATGATTTCCTTTAACTTTATTATGTAATTCATTAATGATTTAGAGTACTTGCAGCTACAGTAAATAAGTAGGATCATTATGAATTGTTTTTGATCTTTTCTACAAGATTTATAAACACTTTCTAAATAATTTGTTATACACTGCTCAAATAAATAAAGGGAAGACTCAAATAATAAATCCTAGATCTGAATGTCTTTACAAGTTAAATATGCTGACAACAAAATCAAAATTTAAGCTTTTCTACAAGATTTATAAACACTTTCTAAATAATTTGTTATACACTGCTCAAATAAATAAAGTGAAGACTCAAATAACAAATTCTAGATCTGAATGTCTTTACAAGTTAAATATGCTGACAACAAAATCACACAAAACTCATCAACGGAAATCCAATTTATTAATAACCAATGGAGGCCTGGATTCGTAGTCACACTTAAAATTAAAGTGGAAACACTTACAATAGGCTTTTTCAAATTTGATGTAATGTCCTTAAAATGAAGTCAAAATGAGGTTCAGTACTGTGAACCTCGGTCAGAAAGCATAGGTAGTCAAAAGTGGTTTGTGGTCCCCAGCTGCAGAACCACTTCTTTATTGAATGTGTATTGCTAAATGCCAATAATTTCCAGCTATTGTCTATGCCAATTGTATAACAGCATGTGGAATTGATTGTCAATCAGCGTTGCTTCCAAAGTGGAAACTTTGATTTCACAGAAGTTTTAATTAATTGAATCTATATTGTGTTTTTTATGTGTTCCCTGTATTTTTTTCTTTCAGCAGTGTATATTTTTATAATCTATATATTCCCCATTCATAATTAAATACTATTTTTAAGACAAACTGAGGTTTAGAAACGTTTAGAGTAACGAAGTATTGCAATTCAAAGACAGACAGATAAACGAACATGAGGCGTTAAAGCTGAAGTCCTTAAATAATATTGGTTATGATTAGTAAAGCAACAATAAAAACTAGTGACAGAAACAGCAGATACAAGGGAAAATTAACATGCCGTGTTTTGACAACCAATTTTAAGAAGCAGTCTATCTGTTATCTCTAAGATTTAAAATGTTGTTATTAAATTGTCACACTATTGCCAAAATTGTATCTATAAATACCCCCACCCCCACCCCCCCAACACACGCAGCCTATACATTACTATGGCATCTGCAGCATAATCATTTGTTTTTCTGTGCAGCAGTCTATGTTGATACTGACATCTCTAACTGGTTTTAAACAATGGTCTCAAATTTGCCTGTGACAAACTGAAAGACATCTTAAAAAGAAAAGACTGTCTTTTTAAAATATGATGCATTTAGATAGCTCAGACATAGTGGTAGGGGTTTTGCTTAGTGATTTGAATTTATACTAAAAGAAAATATAATCGTTTTGAAAGATTAAATTAATTATGCACAAATTCAGATATTACTAGCAGTGCTGAGCTGCAAACAGCAAAGCATAGTATTTGCCTACAGTTGTATAGTACATGTCTGTAATTTTTTATTTTTTTTTGTAATAAAAGCTTCCGTTGTGTAAATTCTAGTAGCTAAATGTCTTAATTTAACTTTGAGGCACTGTGAGTCTTTGCTGATATTTAAATCCATGTTGCCTTCTCAAAATTGTCTCATTGTGTTGTTCGACATTAGCAGAGCTCATTGGCATTCTTTCTGAAATGGCCCCACTACAAAGGCTTCCCGCAGCTTTCTAACAAATCTATTGTTAAATGCCTGAAATGTTTGGCTGATGCCAATGAGAGCTTTATGAATGGAAATGAAAGAAAGTATAAGGAGGAAACCCAGGATATTATTAGTTGTGTGATATGATTTTATGCATAAAAAATTGTATAACTTTTTTAACATTTAAACAAGCTTAACATCATTTGATGATAATAACTCAATGAGGCTTTAGCAATTTGGAAGATAAACTTTACACACCTTTTTGTAAAATTTACTTAATAGTTTTTTTGTTTTTGCTAAACCTAAACCTCAACACAATACAATAATAATATGAGTAATATGTAAGATTTCAAAATATTGTTTTAATTTATTACAAAAATGTATTTTTGTTAAATTATCTTACTCTTACTTACAAACATTGAAAACTGAAAAGTTTTCCAGACAATTAGATAATAAGATAATTTTAAGAAAGCTTGTATGTTTGTCTTTAATCTATTTTGCTTGAATAGCAGCCCTCATCTCTGTTTGGCCCGGCATTTCTTATCTTACTTCTGACAAAATCCCACAGATTTTCGATGAGGTATCTTTTACTAAACAACCAGGCACAGTGATGCCATGGACATAACATTGTAATATGGTATCTTTGGCAGTGTGGGCTGGTGCAAACTCCTGCTAGAAAATAAAATCAGCCTATCCAGAAAGCATCTTAAAGCTGCAGTCTGTAACATTGAGAAGGGAGCAGACTTCGACTGAAAATTTGAAGAAAAACAGGTTTCACGCCACTCCCCCACCGTCTCTGCTTCACTCATGCCCCACCTCCAAGCTCCACCCCTCTCACAGCATCTGCTTGGCTACCGCATGCGACCAGAAGCGTCCAAGCAGCGTACGCGGCATGGAGTGTGAACCGGTAAGAGCGATAACACTCACCTCCAAGCAGCTAGATATAAGATGCTGGTTATACCGAAGTTTGCCGTGTAAGCAGTTGTCGGCAGGGGCAGTAAGGGCAGTTTCTCTTTCGCTGGTGGCTGTCGCTCCGCCATGACTTCCACGCGCGTCCTCCTGACTGCGGCACCCGGGCGGCAGCGGCAGGTTAGGTGGGAGGTGGGGGGCGGGATTCAGCGTGTGTGAGCTGTGATTGACACTCCATCAGACGCTCCTCTGGCTGTGATTGGTTGTTTTGACTCGTCCCGAATTATTCTATCCAGATTGAAATACAGGCAGTATGCGGGACCAATTGAAGCAGTTTTTTTCACAGGTTACATATCACATGTACTGCTGTCTGGGCATAGGGACAGTTTTAGCCAATATGACAAAAAAGTGATTTTTAAAAACTTACAGACTGCAGCTTTAAAGACAGACACATTATGCGCTGTAAATGTTTCTTGCAAGATAGTTGTGCTATATCTTCAGAACTAAACACAGTTGAACAAAAGCAGCAAGTGACACGGCTTGCAAAATTACAGTGAAAGGGTCCTTTGGAATCTCAGAAAGTTTGGAATTTTGTGACACTTGACACTTTTGTTCAGTCTGTGAACAACAGTGAACAACTTTTTTTTTAATGTACATGCCAAATGTTTATATATATTTTCACAATCTTGGTATAATTGCTGCCCTAAGTGGGGTGCTCCTTCAGTTAAAGGCATGTTTTAGAATCTCTATACTCCAGTTAACGATTAATAGATTACTAAAACAGTTGACGGTTATTTTAATAATTGATTAATCACAATTAATCCTATTAATTGTTTCAAACCTAAAATAATCTTTAGCTGTCTTAAACCCAGGTAGCATTTTTGAGTCCTGTTCAATCATGGTTTAAATGCAAATAATATGACAGTTGTAGCTTACTGTATGTACTGTCCCAATAACTCAAGGCCAATGGGCATCGTTTTTGAAGTCAGGCTTCAATAAAATCCAGTTTTATTGAAGCTTCAAGTTTCACAAGATGTCCTAGACCAACTTTGGATTTTTTGCTGGGGCACAACAGACACTCCAGAGCTGGTATGTAAATTTGGCCATCATATAAGCAATTTATCTTTTATTTTTCTCCTGGAACTCTGTATTTCTAATTCAATCCAGTGTGCATACTGTATACTATACAGTGCAACTTCAGAACACATGTCATCTCAAAGTGCTTTACAGAAACAATTTTGTTTTGTGTTAGCTGATAGCTATGGGCATAACATTTAACACATTTTTAAAACACAATTCTTTGCTCTGTGTCTGATGAGATTACTTCAGTTTCACTTTCTTATTTTACAGCTAAAATAACTGTTTTTTCTTATTTAATTGTACTTCACCAATATGCACAAGTACAATTAAATGAATGCACCTTGAAGACATATTTAAGACAACTTAAGTCATTCTTCATGTCACCGCCTCCTCCCACTCCCTTAGATCTTCTCCCCAATCCATCTCTCTTTTCCTTTTTTTTCCCCTCAGTACCTTTGGAAGCAGAGCTTTCTCTCACTCTGATCCCAAATTTTGGATCTCTCCCCCATCAGACATCTGTAATATTCACACTGTTTACCGTTTTAAAACCAAACTCAAAACCAACCTCTTCGAAACCATTAATTCTCTTTAATTTACCTTTTATTGGTAACTTGTTATTTGTATTATCTTTATTGTTTTAATCTTTGTTTGTATAGTGACATGGAGTGTTTCTGAAAGGAGCTTATAAATAAAATGTACTATTATCATTATATAAAATTTAATATTAAAAATGACTTTTGATTGTGTGTAGAAAATGTCTCTACCCCCTTTATCTGTCAGATTGGCAGAAGCTCAAAACCCAGAACAAAAGCCAAGGTGGTGAATGTATTTTTCATGCAATTCTTCCCGCTCCTGCTTGCCCTCCCTTTGACATGCACCACTCAGACGCACTGACAGTTCTCTTTGCTCTTCTTAACTCATGAAACTTTAAGTGTCTGTTTGTTGTGAGTCAGAGCGATTTAAGGACGTAAATGGTTGTTGTTACTCTTTCCAAACTGTAATCCTTTATCTTTGATTTACCTCATTTGTCTTTTAATCTATCATAGCCTTTAAAAAAAGAGTATCTTCCTCTTTTTAATTAGTATTTATCAAAAAGTATATTTTCTAAATAAAAATGAAATTAGCATGCACTGCAGTGGTTTGTGGTCTTTCACATATGAAAGTGGAAAGTCAAACAGCCGAACTCCAAGCTCGTACTCCAGCCAATTTTCCAGCAAGCTACAGCTTGGAATTTCTCCCTTTCACCTGGCACTGAAATCTGCCTTTGTGTTCTGACACAAATACATTTTGTTCCCAGTCCAATGTTTTTCATGAGCAGCAGGCCTGTGTAATATTAAATGGAAATTGTTGTCCTCATGTTGGCGCTTTTAAGTTGGCCAACACTTGATGAAGCTGGCCCTAATGTGAGGAACTTAAATCATAAATGCATTAAATAGTTTGAAATTAGTAACTGAGAAAGTAAGCTATCACAGTCTAGCTTTTTGGTATTGATCTGCATGGCAAGAAATGATACAAATAATCCTCAAACCAAAGAGGCCACAAGAGAGTGTTAAAACAATTGAAGGATCACGCTTTCCCTTTCGTAGACTGACTGACACAGGAGGAACCATATAGCTTGCAACATTTATAAAACATTTTATACGATCTATATTAAAAGAACATATGCCCAAAGGCCAAACATAAAGAAAAAGTGTGTGCAGGTACATTACCATTCATTGTTCCTAAAAAATCACATGCTCACCTCAACATTTTGAGGTTCTGAGTTTGAGCCCCACTCCCACAGACTGCCACTCTGGGTGACTAAGCAATATCCTTAACATCAAATTGCTCCCCGGGAGCCACACAATGGCAGCCCACTGCTCCCATGGGGATGGGTTAAATGCAGAGGTAGATTTCTCCAATGTGAGATCAATAGAGTTCATTTGCTGCTCTCTACAAGCCCATATTCAACAATAATTGGCCAAGGTAAATAAGCCAGGTGAGCAATGTTTTCATGATTAGAATAGGTCAACCATGGAGAAAAAACAAACACAATTTCACCAAAGCATAATTTATTGTGTTATTGAGTGAGGTGGAGAGTTGAAAAAATATCACTTTTGGTAGCCACGACAGAAACATGAAAATGCCGTTAACAACGACAGGAATAAATGTCCTTAGAACTAGATATCTCAGACCTATGGATAATTTCACAGAATTGTTTTGGGTCTGAAATTTTCTTCAGGCAGAGATATTATTTGCTGATTATTTTACATGCATACGTGTAGGCTAATTTGGCTTGGCAAGAACAGCTAATTAAGTTAGTGTAAGGGATTGCCTTCGAGTCAGTGAGTCGATGCAATGAACTGGTTTTCCTTAGATAAAAATCTTTGAATCAATTTTACTGTATGATCTGGGTGAATTGTAAAGTGCCTTGAGATCACATGTGTTGTGAATTGGTGCTATATAAATAAATTGAATTGAACTGGATTAACCAGATACCCCAAAGTGGTTAAAACCTGTCACTGAGAAAAAAGGAAAATCTTAATAAGGCATATAGATTTAACATAGGGAAACATTTTGGCAACTCACAAACTTCCATTTAAGCTCTCTCTACCCCTTTAGAGTCTCATTTATAATGGGATCTTTACCTTCTAGGTTTAAAGGGGTTAATTGGAGCTAGGTTTTCTGGTTCACACATATTTTCTAGGAAATACTTAGGACCCTTTCCTTGAAGCAATTTCTGTGGTTTCTTTTGGTGGCTTTGATAGTTAGTGTGCTTGAATGTGTTGTCTGGTTGAAAATCCAAAGGAAATGAATTAATTCAGAATTCTGCCCAAAGGGCACAAAGTTTTACTTAATGTAGACACACATAAGTTACTCACCATGTGCATTTTGAAGGTTTTACGCATGTGGATTTATTACCACATAGCCCCAACATAACACACACATTAGTAAATACTTTCTCTCTGTGTGCTTGTGGCTTGCTTTCTACATACTAGTACCTTTGCTTCTACTCTTGTGTTATTTGGGTTAGTCACTGCCTCAGAAATTAATTTTCAGATTACACCACAAAGCATTCAGCATACAGTAAGGTTCAAACAAATGATTGCCAGGGTAAGCATCATCATTTAAATCTACTTCTAATTAACTACCTGACCAGGCACAGTTAAAGTATCAAAATGAAAGGAAAATATGTTTCACTTGTTTTATGTCTTCCTTCAACAACAGAGAAAATAGGTTTGATGGTTTCCAATCAGTTATTTGCAAAGAACACCAAGGTACATGGTACAGTAGTAGCCATTCAACATTTTCTCTCTTTCCTTGATGGCCAGTCCTTGGCTGGTTCCCTACAATTCCTTACTAGACATCAATCTTTGCAAAAAAATAATTTTTTCCGTCATGATTTGTGGACATTAAGATCTAAAGAGAAATATTTTCTCCTGGTCTGACCCTGTAATTCAGTGAAAGGGTCAGACCATGATATTTTACCCAGCTACCAAAATGAAATGTGTAGATAAAAAAATCAAGGGCTGTATATGTTCATCAGAATCCAATGTTTGGGGTTTGAGTCAGCCCGTGTCTTCTTCTTTGACTACCTCAACTACAGAAACGGAGCCGCACTACACAGCAAAATGGCTCCCCATTGCTATCTACCAGAGTGGCGTTGCAGATGTAGCCCATATTCCATCAATGCTTTAGATGTTTTATTATTTTTTTTATTGATATTAGGAACTGAAAGATTTAAATTATATTGGGCAGCCGAAAATCACAATCTATCGCTAAAACATTTTTTTCCTACAGCCCTAGTGGTCAGCCAGAAAAATAGACTAAACCGAGCTCTTTGTTTTTGTCACTTATAATATGATGCCAGAGTTGTAAGGCAGGCTGGGGAATTGGCACTGCAGACTGGGAGCTACAGTATGGTTACCATTTGTTATGTGGAGTTTATTGGACAATATCTGTCATTCCCTATAGCTATGACTAGGTGTGGGAAACGAAAACTGTTCAGGACCGGTGGATGGATGGATGGATGGATGGATGGTCTATAAAAAAAACTTTAATTTACAGGTTGTTTAAAATTTCAAAAGCATTTAAAAGTTTCTTAACTTTTTTTGTGTATCTTAATTCATGCTAGACATGCATAAATTAAAAACAAAATAATTCAGCAGAAATGTTTCTGTGCAAATGCTGACACCATTAAAGACATCCTTCCATTTGTTCGACATTGCACAACATAAAGATGCAAAATTGAAAACTTATGACTTGGTGTTAATAGACAACCAATGCCAGTTACCTCCTTGACACCCAACTATGAGTATTTTTTTTTGTGCTGCCACTTTTTGGTGATCAGGTAAGGGATTCCTGACATGATGGCAGCTTGAGATGAGTCTTGAGTCTTTCCAGAGATGTTGCCCCACTTTCTTTTTACACCCCTATGGGAATGGTCCTCACTCTTCCCTCTTTGCCTGGCTGAATACAAGAGAGCCGTGTGCAGTGAAACAACTGCACTAAATACAGCCCTGCTGTTACCATAGAAACCAACTCTGGTGCATCCCTGACTAGTCCCACTGTATCTCATTTTGCAATTGACCCAGAAAAACACTAGGAGGTTGATGTTTAGTTTCTTCGCAGTCAAGATTTCAAAAGCAGAGGAGATATAACAGGTAGAAACTAAAAGCTCTCTGGCGGGATAATGGATAAGTGAAAACCAAATGCCTCCTAATGGAGACCAAAGGGAGGGTTGATGCATGGGTGTGAAAAGGATAGAGACGTATACATGTGAGAGCAAGTGATGAAGCCAAAGACGCTTCAGGGAGAGTGGATTTACACTGACAACAAAATCGAATACCGCTGCAAGGCAGGCAATAGTTAAACTGAACCGGACAGCACATGATCACACTTGAAATAAATCAACTTCAACTCCTGCTGGCACCTTTCGGAAGACACAGAACAAAGTGACAGAGATTTTTTTTTTTCTTTTTAAGAAATTGTTTGGCACTGCCATTTTTAAAGTTACATAAGCCAAGGTGCTGCATTGCATCAAATAAGGTTGATCTCAACACAGAGCCAGCCATACCTGCTTTAAAACATGTTAGCAAAAAACATAAAAACTAAAATATGTTAGCACACTACAAAATTAACTCATCCCTTAACTACTCTATCATACTTTTCTGTGTTTCTGGGATACGGGCCTATAATGTCCAGGGATCTCAAAAAGTTACCTCATTTTTGCAGTGCTCTCTTTCCCACTGAGACATTATTAGTGTACAGAGAGGTCATGGAGAACCCGCCAAACTGTAGTCATGATTGATTCTACTAAACACTATTAAGTATCTGTATTCTCACCCCCTGTTTAGAACAAAAATCAGCAGTGTTGAAGTACCTTTTTCATAACTTTAACTAAAGGGGATACATTTTGCCAAACCCAATATACATTAACAAATACATATTTTTTAAGTAATTATAATAACCTTCCCATTTCAGGTTATTTTCCATCTTTTTTGACAAATTTTTGTAGATACTTAAAGTTTTGATATTAGACATAGACAGATGATACTAAATCAAGACTCCAAGACTAAGCAATCATTTACATGAATAGCATATTTGAGATCATTCCAGGTAATCTCAATCAGTTTTAGGCAGAGGTTTTGACTGGGCAACTCTAAAAGCTTTATATACCTATTCTTTCTTTTTTTCTGTAAATTAAGTGGCAGACTTAAACTACATTTTGTTTATTGCCCTGCTAAATTACTCTCAGTATGACTGAACATAACATAATGAATCTGAGAGAATTTATGGTTTGCTAAATTAGAGCTTTGTCCTTTTTTTTTTTTTTTTTTAGAAAAATAGCCTTTACAATAATCCTGCAACAATCATTCTCTGACTGTAGTTATGGTCTTTTGTTAATGCTGTTGTACTTAACACAAAATATAATAGTGGACACACTTTCAGAAAAGTCCCACATTTGTTCTGTTATCAGTCAACATATTTTAATCTTTATTTCCTCTTTTTGGTCAGTGGTGGTTTTCATCTTTGAACATCTATTTCAGGCATCTATTTTCCAGCATTAGCTCTCATGTAATCAATTGGAGTCTCAGAACCTGAGAAATGGCTTTGTAACCCTTTCTTGAGCGATAAATGCCAATAAATGTGTGTCTCATACATATTTGAATTTCAGTAGATGTTCTGTCATGATATGTGGCTTTTTCATCTTTTTGCCAACTTCATTTTGTCATACTGGTTATATTTATAGGATACATACTCACTAGTATTCAAACCTGAGTTTTGCTGGTTAAAGTTAAACATGTGATTACATCATTAATTTGTTTATTAACAAGAGGAATGTTTTATATATCAATTTATTTACTCCACAATTGTGTTTAGCACTAGATAAAAGCCTTCAACTGATCCAAAATGCTGCAGCCAGAGAAATCATATCTCTCCTATCCTGGCTTCTCTTCATCGGCTTCCTGTTAAATCCAGAATAGAATTTAAAATCCTCCTTCTCAAATATAAAGTCTTAAATGGCCAAGCTCCATCTTACATCAGAGATATGACTGTTCCTTATGTTCCTAACGGAGCACTTTGCTCTCAATCCCTAGGTTTACTGGTGGTTCCTAGAATTTCTAAAGGAAGAATGGGAGGCAGATCTTTTAGTTAATTTGGCTCCTCTCCTGTGGAACCATCTACCAGTTTTAGCCCATGAGGCAGACACCCTGTCTACTTTTCAGGCAAGGGTTAAAATTTCCTTTTTGATAAAGCTTATAGTTAAAAAAGAGTGACGTGTGCTTAGTCGCTGGGTAAGAAGAGAGGGAGGTGGAGGTAGAGCGTTAACAACCAAATCCAGTGGAAGAGAATCTCCTCCTTGTCTGTACCTTGGCCACATTGTGGTTCTACCTTTCTTATACCTCATCCAAAACAATTCTGTTATCCTGAATTATTTTCTGCATTTGTGCTGCTATAGACTTAGACTGCTGGAGGACATAGGCACCTCTTTTCATGATTCTGTTTCATTCTGTTTCTATTCTTCCATTCTGCAGTATTTGTTAGTTCAATCTCTAATGTTATACTCTCTTCGCTTTTTCTCATCATAGTAGCTTCATCTGGTATGTTCCTGTTTGGCTGTGACACCATCCTGGGGAGAAACATCAGCTGTGCTGCTGCCATCAACACCTTTGGTTATAGATGTTGGACCTTGGCCTGTTTTTCAGTGCAATCAACTAGTTTTCCTTAGATAGAAAACTCATTTTAGCTATAGCTCTCACAAATTTCAATAGTGAAGTCCTCTCGAAATCTTGAATAATTGTTGTTGATTGCAGGGATGTCTAATACTGTAGGTCCCACTGATTTTGATTGTAAAGTGGGGATACTGGTGCTGGGCTAACCGCACCGTGTCATCACTGCTGGAAGATGTCAGGAGTGAGGTCTTACTATATTTGTGCAAAAATGGCTGATTGTGACGAAAAAAATTTTCATTTTTTTACTGATTAAGATTAAATTAATTGAATCAACGCAAACGTATTAGTTTTAGGTATAGATAATGATCCATTGCTCATTCCTTGCTGACCGCACTTTTCCTTTAAACCAGCTTTTCTATGAACAATGGTTAAAATTTTCAGTCTTAAGAATTAAACATAC
Organism: Cyprinodon variegatus; assembly: GCF_000732505.1. Classification (NCBI taxonomy): domain Eukaryota; kingdom Metazoa; phylum Chordata; class Actinopteri; order Cyprinodontiformes; family Cyprinodontidae; genus Cyprinodon; species Cyprinodon variegatus. The sequence continues at coordinate 823,041 of NW_015150467.1, forward strand.
TACAAAAATAAACTACAACCTGCATCTGCTTCTATGTGCAATCTAACAAAGCTCAAATTCCTGCCTCCAGCATGGCAGCGACTCCCAGCTGACCTATAAATACTTTGCATTTCAAGAGAACTGCTGCTGGTACAATACAGATTTTTTGTTTGTGGCTGCAGGTTATTCTGCATCCACAGAACAATGATAGCAAGGGAGGTTTACTATATAAACGGAACTTATAAAGTCAGATGAAATAAAAACAAAATTTCAATAAGGTAGCTTAAAAAGACATATGGGGAAATTCTGGATCCATTTCTCATGATAAATGTTTAGGATGGAAAACAATAACAAGCTGGTATTATTGAGAAAAATAGCTGCACAGTGTTAAAAAAGAGGGTTGGTAAAGCCTTCGTTTTATACAAGTATTCACTGTGTTTGTGATATTGGAAGTTTATATGAATTTTTGAGCTGCTTTGAGAATATCATGTCAACACGACAATTTGGGTGAAACTACGCCAAAGGTTAGTTGATTTTTTCCCCTTTTAATTTATAATTTCCAACAAGACAATAAGACATGTTTCATTTTTTGTATAAATGCTCAGCAAGATTAAACATTTTAAAAACTGAAAGTGTAAACATGCACCTTTATAAAGGTCTTGAAAGCATATGGTTGAAAACTGCAAACCATATTGTTAATAGTTTAGTCCCTCTGATTATAATATATATTATTTGGCTGTTGAAAACAATTCTAATGGATAAAAAACACAGACAAACACTTCATTAGCTAAGAGTAGTCCATCTAATGTGAGCTATAGTCTTGCAACTCAAGCTGAAGCTTGAATAATTAGCTGATTATACTTTCCTTAACCTATTAAGAAATGAAACCAAAGGAGGAAACTTAACAGGTGTTTATATTACATTTTTGTTGAAGTCTATCTTCCAAATTCAAAATTAAAATGAATGGAAAATAAAAGTGATTCTATATATTGTTTTTGTCTAAGTAGCATGGCATTCTAAAACCTTCTCATTTCCCATTCAGAGTACTATTATTCTGAGCAAATCTCAAATTGGCTCATTCTGGAAATCAATATTTATTTTTTTACTGAGGAACAATTCTGTTATCTCTTCTTAAGCATGCACACCAAAATAATACCTTCTCAACGCTCTCCGCAGTTGATACAATATGAGTATCCTTTCTCTGGGTTTCTTGGGCCATAGTCATTGTTGGGGAAAATAGGACTTCTCATTCACCTACGTTTTCAAAGGCACTAAAGGGATTTAAACCCCTGATGCTCTAACCTTTTGCTGCCCACAATTCTATTATCTCTATTCTGCAAAAAGGAAAATGACTAACATCATGAACATTGCCAGATTCCTCACTAGCTGTTATACTTTGAATTGGCTACTCCTTTGTTGCTGTAATAGTCAAGCAAACATTTAGCAGCTTTTAAAAGCCACCAAACAAGCTTATAATTAGACAAATGCAATTACAAATTAAGCTAATTTTCTTTCAGTAGTTAGCTTTTTTTTATTGAACAGCAATGCACCACAGTGCTGCACAATTTGTTTTTCTTTAACAGTAGATTGAATGCTGCAGCCATAGATTTTACCCTCCACAATGGGGGCCAGGTCGTTTCTCTGCACTTACGACCTGACAGGATCACATTACACTGCAGGAACTCTTTAGCTAAGTGTGCGTACCATAGCCTGAGACGATCACTGTCTGTGCAAGCAGCACTGTTCAACCGAAAAGCTCACACGTAGGAGAAACGTCATGACTAGAAGAACTAACAGAATTAGAGCAGTGCAGAGGGGGAAATAAGATAAAAAAAAAAACAAAAAAAAAACGAATACAAGCCCAATGTTGAGTGGTTGAAAAACAAAAGGTCTGCATTAAAAATGTGTAGTCAAGCAGAAGGACAACAGTAGGCTATGAAGAGTTTCAACCCACAAAAACAAGGTTTGAATCAGTATGAACAAGTATACATTTGATAGAAATAATGGCTTAAAAAAAATCATTGTGAAATTAACTGCGTTTTGCTTTAATACCATGATTTTTTTTTCATTATATTCTCCACAAAAATGGTCACAGACAATTTTCAATTTGTTATTTGCCAAATAATTAGAAAACCTTCTGATTCATGGTCTGAAAATCACTAAATTAACCCACAACGGTAACAAATATATTAGTAATATTGATCAGTTTAATTTTTTTTTTGTTTAATCATTTCAAATCCCAACCTATCGAAATCTTGATCACAGAATTATGATGAAAAAAAAACACAAAGAGACCTGTCTATATTAAAAGCCATGGTTAACGCTGACTGCATGAGACTGGTGCTGGCAAAACGAATAAAGCAGAGTGCCATTAACATAAATACATTGATTCATCTCTTTTAATGTAGTGTCGAGTAGGATATATAAGATCCCCTCAGGGCTCCAGAGTAACCTTTCAACTAGAAGGACCTGGTTTCTCTCTGCACAATAAGATAGAATGCAGATAACAGAAGTCTAAGGGACATAGTGCTCTCGATTACAATATCTGGCGGAGTAGCAGAGCGAGAGAAAGATGAAAAAAGATTGATCAATGTGGCATCCTTTACATTAAAATAAAAATGAAAGTTTAAAATGCCATATTCTCAAATATGGAGCTGTTTTATAACCATATAAATCCTGACTTCTCATCAGCAATTAGTAAAAAAATACTGTATAATTAAATTGAAATTTTATGTATTATCTCCTCAATATAACATTTCTTTTTTAGGAAGAAAAGCATACTCTTTAAAATTTTCCATCTTTATTCAAGTTTGGAAATAAATGAAAACGGCATCTTTATCTTTCCCTCAATGAATTGTGGGGAATCTAATTTGTGGTATTAAATATGTATTTGTATTGTATTTATTATCAAACTAATATATATCCTTACGTGAATTGCTTTCTGATATATAACATGAATAGGAAGTTCTTTTAAGGACTTCTCCAGATCTTATCATACACTTAGTTGCTTTATTCAATGAAAAAACCAAAAACAAATAGATAGTGAATTAAATATGTAAAACTAAAAATTTTTGCATGTGATTAAGAGTGGACGTTGATTAAGTTCAATTTAGTGTGGCTAGTCACTCAATCCTAATATCTGTAAACCTAGTTAATATTGCTGACTTTGATATTTCTAGTTTTCTTTTATGTCTGGACTCAAATGTTAGTAATATTGCTCATTTATATCCAGCTGACAAGACAGAAGCAATTTATACAGTTTTACAGTATAAATTATTTATTTTATACCTAAATTCACATCATTTAAAGCAATTAAATCCTCAAATAATCCTAACTGATAAGAGTAATACAAAATTCTCAGAAAATGTCGAAAGACTAAAAGCGGACTGAAATCACGAATTATTAATCAATTTAGCAATCGTAATTTTATCCTTCTTTATTACAGTTAGAGTTTCTGGATTTCTTTGTCACCATTTGCAATTTACCAGCTGACTAAGAAAAACCTGATCTGACAACATGCATATTGTGATTATACAGTACATGTTAATTGAGGATAAGATGAAAGCTGCTCATTGTTGGCTGCTGATATATACCATATGGACTCACAGCAGATATAATTAGCATGGGTGATTAACTGGCCAGGTTAAGCGTCTTGCACCATGAAGGCCCCTGTGAATCTATCTACTTCTTGCTATCAAATGGCCAGTTCTGGAGATAACGTTATCTCCATAACCAGTGGGGCAGCTTTAGTTGTGACACATCCACCGTCTTTGGTGACAATTTGTGGTTATGTGGCTGAACGTGAGAATACAATGAGAGATGAGCCAATGTCACCTTAAAGTTCAGTGCGAGTGTTATGTTCCAACACAACCAAGGCTGGTGCAACAAACGATTATTTGGAAAATCAATCTGTCGATTTAAGTTCTGGACAGACCATATTGACAGATGAGAGCAAGTTTTTTTTTTTTTCTTAAATGCAAAATCTTAACTTTTTTTTTTTTACAATTTTGGTATAATTGCTGCTCAAGGTGGGTCCCTCTATGAGCTAAAGACATGTTTTAAAGTCTCTACTCTTCAGCTAATTATCAATTGATTATTAAATTAGTCGACTATTCTTTCATTGTTGCCATTACTGATATCTTCCAGAGGAAGAAAAAAAAAAAACACAAAATCCCCTTGCTAAGGAAATTGACTATTGAGCCAACTATTAACTATCCAAGGTTTTATTGAAGCGTTTGGTGGAAGGAAAATATGTATTAGTTAATTTCATGCTTCCCTCTATTGGCCAGCCTTATGGAGATGCTGCTTTAATTTCCCACCAGGGCTGGGGATATATCTACAACCAGTACCTGGTTTAATCACCATGGATTCACCCTGTTCGACTGAGTAGGAAACCTATTGAAGTTCACTGTTAAAACAAACTAGCACTTACATTATAAACACTTTATTTGTGATCCAGAATAACCGCTGATCAACTAGTAAGCACATATACTGGTCCCTACCTCAACATAAGTTTTGAGTTGCCCAATATATCCATCTAAAAAAAAATTATTTGCTTCCCATCCATGCTTGAAAAAAATCACAAAATTCAATAATGAATAAAAAATAAATAAATATGAGATTTTAAAAATTAAATTACTGATAAAATCTGTTTTTTGGTGGCATTTTATTCCTTGAGCTGTACCTTTATAATGAGGCATGTGATGACTGAATAGCTGCTACATTGATTGGCCTTTTATAGCACTTGTATTTCAAGTATGATGAAAAATGATTGCTCTATAGAACACTGCTGTCAAACAACACAGTGGACAGAGTGTACTGCAGGTAAAGCTGAGAGGTCAAAGCACTGCCAGTGGCCCAATTCATTTTCCGAGGACACATTGACAATATTACAGAGTAATTCTGGCCAGAAAAGAAGGAAGCTTTTACCTTTATATTTTGTGGGGGTCCTTAAGGGGAAATTGCTGTTTTTATGTCTCTCTATAAGTTTTAAGGAAGGTGGAACTCCACAGCAAAGTAAAACTCAAACTCATTCATTTTTAACAGCGTGCTCATTAATTGATTCCTTGTTTTTAACCTGAAAGACAGAGACCATGCTGTCCGTTTTTTGCTGTTAAAGAATGCAGCTTTAACCTGCGCTTTTCTCTCTTTTTGTGTACCAACTCTTAGAGTACATTTAAGTGTGTCGGCCTCAGTGATGAATCCCTGAAATGCAACCTGTTCTGAGAAACAGCAGGGTGGTGAATATATAACAGCATGATGATCCATTATCTGAATGTCAGGCAGTAAGTGTGCAATGACAGACATACTTTTTGACTGTGGTACACTGCATGGAGAGGACTCTTTCGACAGACTTGAGTGATCCAAAGCATAATTTAATAAGCTACCATAATAACTCTGTGTTTTCATAAGGGACACTCACTGCAGCTCTACCTTTGAACCTTTGCTCTCTCAGAATGATTCGGTGACAAATTATGTTAAAATTTTCTGAGACAAGTGAGAAATGGTTGAAAAAAAGCCAACCTCTTACATCCGCTTATCCAAGACTCCACAGATCCTCCAGGATCATTGCCAGTTTATTATGGACTGCTACCAGTAAAGGGATTTTGTGTACAAAACAGAAAGATATTGAAAAAAAAAGAATAAAAAAGACCTACAAATTTTCTGCACAAACTCACCATGTGAATGCCGTAGTCATGGTAGTTAGTGCCAAATATTTACTAATTCTGTGTTGTAAGATAGCTGTAAGGACCATATCTCCACACGGAAGAAAAAAACACTCCTGAGGAATGGTTTGTTTTATAAAGGCATGAACTGACACTCAATTTTAATTTCTATACATCAAAAAATTCAAAGTAAAGTTCCCAATGATGAGAGGTCATGGCACAAAATGGTGTTTATACGGCTTTTAACTGATTAGATTCTTATGTCAGGGTAAGTATACCAACATGAAAAAGAAAGAAAAGAAAATGCTAAATTCTATGAAATACATTCCTTTTTAAGTACAGTAAGCTATTTTTCTTCTTTGCCTTTCTTTTTTTTATGCTGTTGAATTATGAAAATTAGGTGCTGATATTTTGCTGCAAAGATGATTTAAGCAACTGACTTCAGGCACTGGATGATACTGCATGAAATAGCATTTCTGACTGAGAAAAGGCAAGAGTGTGGAGGAGGATCAAGAAGAAAAAAAGTACATAGGTTCACAGCTGTACACTGTTTCCCCATAATGGCTGTCTCTCTGCATGGCAATAAAGCTTGAATAGCACAAAGTTAAAATTGTGAGCTGTTCACTTTCCAGATAGTTAGCCCTTACATTGCAAATAGGCCAAATTAGAATTAATGACCATAGATTGTTGGTAATGATCACCAGCAGATGGAGTTTGCCCAGCTGTCAGACATCTGTGTGAAGTTATAAGTATAAATTTTTTTCTTAAATATTTAGTTCAGTGCAGGATCAGAAAACTCTGCCCAACAACACCCCAACCTACCCCTCCACCCCCCTCAAAGGCATCTATACAGTAGTAAGACTTGCCTGTATCTGTTAATGCAGTTGTAACACACTGAGAAAGTGTAATAATTAAAAAGGATAAAGAATTTCTGTGGCTCATTGCTATTCTAATATAGTTCAGATGAAATCTTTTGAAAGAGTTTTAGCTCATGTTATTTTTATTTGCATATCCAATTAAGTCTGCATAAAATTTTATATATATATAT
>NW_015150467.1:829872-833146 GCF_000732505.1 Cyprinodon variegatus
AGTTTATAGAGAGTTTTTTTTTTTTTTTTTTTTTCGTTTTTCAGAGAGCTTATGGCTGTTCATTACAGCTTTACAGTTCGGAGATGCCACTGTCTGAATTTGGATATTTTTTTTTCCTCTAGAAAGACATTCAAGAAAATAGGGTAAGAAGAGCTGATTAAGTAATAAAGGAAAATCTGAACATCTGCAAAGCCAAGACATCTCAGAATCTCATTTGGTGTAGGTGGTGAAATAAAATCCAAGCTCCGCAAGAGCAAAATTGGTTATTCTGCGATAAAATTACATAGTAAGCCACTGGTTTAAAGCACTCAGTATTCTCTACTTTATATGTTATATACTGCTAGAAGCACAGCAGTTCTTTTTAATCAAGAGAAAAAATTCAACTCTAATGACAATCATTAAATTTACCCTGCTCATATATTTTAAATTAAGAGTCTGACTCGGTTTTTCTATATTGCTGAGTCTTGTTTATACAAGATGAGAAGAAGTAATCTTGCAGCAATATTTTACATGTCATGCACATACAGTGTTCCTGCACACACAGGGAAGACTGAAATTCTCAACTAAATCCCTGTGGCCTTTTGTGCTGTAAAAAGACACGTCCTTGGCACGGGTAAGACAGAAACAAGAGTTCTGTTTTTAATACTTAATTTTAAAGTCACTGCTGGTGAGTTGACCATTCCTGCATACCAATTTGCACAAATGTCGTCCTTGAGAGGCATTTGATTAATAATGAATACAGTATGACTTTACACCCATGGATAGAGCCAAACTGAAGAATGATGAACTGCAATAGAGAATTAGAAAATCAGCCGTGCTCATTTTCTACTTTTACAGTATGGAGGATTTGTAATAATTAAGATAACAAATGATGTAGTAAATGAGTACCATTTTCCATACTTAACTGAGTCTGCAAAATCAGTGGCGTCTGACCATGTAGTCAGTGTAGAAGCTACTTTGGACTTCAAGGAAAAATGATGCCACTTACACTAAAATAATTATGAAACTATTGGCTAACACACTGACACCTTATTGTCAATGATTGAAAAAGCCAAATCTTTAGAGATTTTTTGCTGACACGTTATCAGCAGTGTTAGATTTCTCACATGACTTGCTATTCTAACAACATCTGTCATTTGTACGCCTCTGTGGACATTTTTGTAAAGCCTGCTTCGAAGGGTATATAACGGTATATAACTCTGCTCCCAATCCTTATCTGCGCAAAAAAGATTATACATATCTATCATGATATTAATAGATATGCTCTCATTTTGATATGTGAATCAAAGAATCTGCTCTCAGATTTTTTTATTGTTTTGGACACATTAACAACTAGTGTTGTCACTGTTAGATGCACTGCTGCAATGTTTAGCTACATATCTAGTAAGATTTACATTCACCAGATTAATGGCTGCACAAACAGCATTCGAATGATCCTAAATTAAATACACGTAGTATTTTTCACATTCTTTGAAGCTGCTGTCTTTAAACGTTTCTGGCAAAATTTCATTAAAGGAACAAATTTAGCAATGTTTCTGGTATTATTTCAGAGCATTACAGGAGGTCTTGGATAATTGACAAAGAAATTAAAAACACATTTATTTGTCTGTTTATGTTACCACATATGCCAATATTTTAAATGGATCTCCAGGTACAACACACTAGCAGGAATGGTAAAAGTGGTGTTTTATTTCCACAACACCAGACCAGGTGGAATGTTTTTTTTTTTTCTTAAACTCAATGTGTGCATGCATACAAAATGTCCCTGCTCTGAAAGGCACAGCAAGAAAATCAGCATTTAGAAAGGACAGAAGAAAAGGTTAAAGTGTTGGTGGGTTTAAAATATAAAACCACCACTGTAGGTTTTTTAACTGGTCCACATCTGTTGTGCTGTGTATTTTAATTTTAGAGTCCATTTATTTTCCAAATGTTCCAGGGTGTCCCCAAATAATTAATTTTGTTGGGACCACTTTACAATAAGCCTCCCCTTATAGATTGCTAGTAACTACTTAACAGATATGTTATCAATTAATCTGTAAACACTTTGTAACTCATTAATAAATACCCATTGTACAATTAACTTTGTCCATCCTATTAGAAATACTTTACAGATGCTTATTGGGATTACCATATAGTAATTTAGTCTGAAATGTTGAATAATAGCAGCTTTAGATAAATTAAATAATCTATTTGCAAGAAATCTGTCAGTTTTGTCTTTTGATCACCCTTAGCCAATGAATTATAAACGCTCACTGTATGAAAATGTATAGTTTTTTACAGATTAGTTGTTTACATACCAATAAACCTTCTTATCCATCTGTGATTTAAGTCTAATTGTAAAGTAGTATAATCTCAGTTTTCTTGCCTACATGACAATGGACACCATGGTGTTTTGAACCATTCCACTCTTTAATTATTTTTGAAATTGGAGGAAACATTTGCTATTGTAGTGTGCACACACAGTAGAACTGCAAGAAAATGTTTGTATATGTTTGTATAACCAAGAAAGATCATGTACAGAGGGCCTTAAAGACCTTAAAGACTCTGATATGAAAGCACGTTCTGCTCTTCTGCTTCTTAAAGGGAAACGCCTTTTTTTTTAACATTGGCTTTTAGTGGCATTGGGAACAACTCACTGACGTGTCTACCCGGGTCAAACGACTCAGCAAGCAGCCCACGTTAAAACCGCCTTGGCTTTGATCGGCATGCTGTGGGAACACCAGACCCAGGTTGACCCAATAATTTACATTATATTATTAGGCGTAACATACAGAAGTCAACACATCGTGCCAGTCATTTCTAACAAGCTGAAACAACTCTGCTTACATTCAATAAAAATAGTGCAGCACTGGAAAGAGGGATACGGACAGAGAAAAAGAGCAAGACAATACAGCACACTTACTAAGCCCTGACTTCCTTACATGTACATCTTTTATCTTCCTGATTTTTGTTGCACTCGTGACATCATCAACGCTAACCCAGAGTGATGGTATCACCAGACACACAGCGAGAGGGGGGCAGACGCATCGCAGTTTGCCAGCAAGGGGTCAGACCCAACTTTTATTGCAAATCGGTTAGGGTGTCAATTGCAGATTGTTACCTGGCCAACCCGTGTTTGAAAAACCTGTGTTAACCTGGTAATTTCAGGGGGGAAGAGGCTTCTGCAAAAAAACTGCACTTGGGCATTCACGATCAATACATTTTTTAAATAAACAGTGAACTTAAACTAAACTAAACAGGAACTTGAAAAAGCAAAATGGAAAAAGTGAAATAT
>NW_015150467.1:836477-878577 GCF_000732505.1 Cyprinodon variegatus
ATTCTACATCAGCCCGATTCAGCTTATTTATATGTAGACTTTCTATCAGTAACAAGACATCATGGAAAAAAAGGAGTTTATAGAGAGTTTTTTTTTTTTTTTTTTTTAGATAACATGCAAAATTATTCTAAATTGTATGAAAAAGGTGTCATGTACAGTCTAAAAAAGGTTCCGCCTTTCTGTGGCACATGGCTGGGTATAAAAGCAAATATAATTTGAAAAGATTATATTTGTTTCTTGAAAGCAGAGGGAGGGAATGATGTATGAACCAAACATAAATAATTCAGCTTATATGGGGAGAAAAACATTTAAAACATAAAATTTTAAGTTTCATATCATTTCCAAACAATTTACAGCTTTCACTCAGAATTAAACTGTAAGCAGCAGTACTTGTGATAGAGTTTACGCTACATAGCTCTCTGTGTTGAAATATGAGAACCTACAAGAAATGTTTATGCTTGATGTTCTGGCGTGAATATGAAAATGTTATGAATCAAGATAACTTTGAACTGGTTCATTCAGTCATTAGAGGAAACTACATTTAGCAAGAAGAAGACCTGGGTCCTATAGCAGATGGTGAAGGCCTCAAAGCTCATTTAGACAGCCTTAATTCAGATCTATAACAAGCCCTCCAAGACATTCGAAACACCTGTGTGTGAAATAACCTGAATCTGTGGAGTCAAAACTAGTAAGAAAATTTGACACAACTTTATTTCAAACATCCTTTTTTTTTTTTTTGTCTGCTAAAAGAATACAAAATGGAGGTTTGGTCAACCTGACAGAGCTTTGCCATGTCAAGCTCTATAGAATACACATTCAAAAGCAAAAGAAAAAAAAAAGCTTTTAGGTGCCTGTAATGGGGTTCTTTGTTCACCTGTAATCCAGCCGCAGTCGTTTTCAGATGTTGGTGGTTTATTGTGCTTGATGCTCCCAACGGGTGCACAGCGAAATGTGGAAGGATTCCAAGGCCAAACTATACACATATTTATACGTAGAAGTAAAACAAACCAAACATTTTGAGTGTCTGTAGTTGAATCCTCCCTCCAGTTGCCAGCAATGCAACAAAATGGCTGGCTTCATTCAAATGGGCATCCTTAAAAATACAAAGCCCCTCCCCTCAGGCTCAATTTTCCTTGAAAACCACTCATAAATCAGTTTAATCAGTACATCTTTACCTGCACATAATCAGCATAAATATAGAAAACACATACATCATACATTCTCATTCCTTTCCACAGGGTTGTCAGATTAATAGAAACACAAACCACAAGTGAACATTTTTTAAATAATAAAAACAAACATCTTGGCAGATCAGAGAGTCAGATGAGGATGACATCACTTCTGCCAGCTGACAAACCAGGCATTTTAACAGCAGACTGGGTGTTGCCTCAGGTTTTAACTCAACAATGGTGCCAACAAACAGGAGATGTGTTAAGTCACCACAGCACACAAACACAGCAAACCTAGCCGAAATATTAACTGTACACTAGGTAACCACACAGAACTTTGGTTTCAAAGTCTTTGAATGGCAACTCAGTCCTTACATAACAGTCACAATGCAGTATCTAAGTTTTGGATCCCTTCTAGCTTTGCGGGTTTGCACAATAAAGGGCTGGTTATACTCTAGCAGCAGTGTGTCGCAGTGAGCTTGTTGCAGATATTTTAGATTTATTCTAGTCTGCGCTATGTTATTCCACACCACAACGCAAGAGGGACAATCACGAACTAGCCGTGGGTCTAGAAACTGCAGAGGTAGCGAGGAAGTGGGGACAAGTTTGTCTGAAAACGGAGGGACAATGAGGGCGAAAAATAGCGGGGATCCAGGTGGAAAAAGGGTCCCAGCTCTTCAAGCTGGTCCAACTTCATGAGTTGTTTTCCTCAATGGCGGTCATACAAACAAAACAAGCCGGTAAGGTACCACACAGGAAATACGCATAGTGTAAAGCAGATGTAGATTTAACCAATCAGTGCCTCCTGTCTGCTGCACTGTCTGCTGTCGCCTACAATTTTGGAGAGATGCAGGAGAGTGTCTGCAGCAGGGGCAGAGGCACATTTGCATTCACTGCGACACACAGGCAGACAACCTGGTTTCTGAGTATAATTCAGCCTTAACAAATAAAGCTGCTATAAACCTGCTGCACTTTAAGAAATGAAAATGTCATGAAAAATGACATTTCAATGAAAGTTGCCTAAGTCTAAGTCTAAAGGGAGATTGTATACTGCATTATTATAGCCACTGTAAGAGATATATATCCTTTTATTTCATATGCAAATTAAGTCATAATATACAAATAGTTACAATGATTATAAGGTTAAAGTAGTAAAATTCTTAAAATAAGGCTAAAATACTACTAAAATAATGTTGTATTATAAGAATAAAGAATTGGCCCATTTTTATGTAAAAAAGACAAAGCAGTCTTTCCCCAGTGTTAAAATGCTGGGCTCAGACTGAGGCTGCTGTGTGGTTAAGTTGAAACTTGATAATTCTATCAAAGCCCTTTTGTCATCAAATCACTTTTTTTTCTTTATTTATATAACCCCTTTATTCTCACATTATTAAGGTTTTATTCTAGCAATATTATTGCTTATTTTTGTGACATGTCTTTTTTCTTGTAATATAGTTTTTTTCAGTAATTAAAAACAAATGTCTTAATGAGACCCCAATACTCGAATGATAGTTTATTATTTCTGCTAGTACAAACAGAATATTAGCCAAAAATCTAGAAAAAATACTGTAAACAAAACTGCTAACCAGATAATGCTTTTCAGTGTTTTCTAATTTTGCTTAGACTTTCTATTTTATAGAATTTCTCTTAAACATTTAACAAGAATCTATATTTCTAATTTGCAGTATTTCCCAATAGATTCATGTTTGAAAAGAAATTCGATTTTCTAAAAAAAATAAATAAGCAACATTAAGATGAAACAAAAGGGAATATTTATAGATTATTAAAAGAAAATGTAACTGTCCAGAGATTGGTCAATAATATTTAAGCAAAACAGGTTGTCGTGACCCTGCCTCTGTAGAAAAGGGTAGATAGTATGACAGGAATTCTCCAGAAAAGAAAAAATCTCTACAAGCATGGACTGGCGGTAACTGCCTTTTCCAAAACTTAGTGAAGTGATGACCAAAGATGTTCTGCAAATACAAACTATTTTCAAAATTAAAAACAACAAAGTGTTTTAATGCAGAACTATAGCTGCAATAGGTACTCATATCCCGCCTACAGACGCTTTCTTCCTGATAACATTTGAGACGCCATGTACTCCTCTAAAAGTGAGACATTTGTTCTTGCTTCACAAACAAAATGAGTCGCGTACTGACACATGCAAAAATAAAATAAAAAACTCAGCCAGTTTTTGGTCAGATTACTTATTTTCTTGACCTGATTGAAATTATAAGACGTAAAGCGAAACAGCTGTAAAGGCTTCAAAATAATCCAATAAGTGTCAAAATACACTGATGCTACAAGTTTTATTTCTGTTAATTTATGCTTAAATTTGTGTTATGTTTTTATTTATTTCAGCATTAATTTAAGTTTTGTGGTTTTTTTAAGCATTTAACACATTTCAAGCAGAGGTAATAATGATTAGAGCTATTAATCTAAAGTAGCCATTTCGTATTATTAACATTGATCATTTCTTGTGAGTCTGGATCTCTGCCTTTTCTATGCTACTTCTTACTATAAACATGAGCTACTGGATCTTTGGTTCTGGAGCCCCTGAGCTAATCTGGTTTTGTTAGAGCCTTTGGCCATTGCTGAACAGCATGTCTAATGCTCTGTCTACAAATCCCCAACACATTACTTTTAATAAAAGAAAGTGAGAAAAGCAGCTCATAGGTTTCTTACTGGCCCCTGTCCTTTATAAACATGTGTCAACATACTGAGCTGTCTGACAAACACTACAGTACAGTGAAGCAGACGTTTGCCCTTGTGTTTTTATACATTGTTTTTAAACACCTTGGTTTTGAGAAACCTAGTTGACTTTCTATGAGCACAAAGGAAGGGTCGGTCACATTTCTACACATTGCTCAGCCAGCTGCTCTCGTGGGAATACGTCTTTGGTTGGTAATACTGCTCTGTGCTTCCCTACTGCAGAAATGACCTCTAGCTAGAAGATTTCCTCCCTAAGGGGTAGCATTTCCTACGCTGTTTGTTCACCAATGCATTCAGATTTCATGTAAGGTGTTTGTTCCACCATATTCTCACGTCAATGCAATTCTATACACTCATGCATCTTAAACACATTTACTTAAATATTTATTTAAAGATAAAGAATTATTTATTTGAGCAATTTCATTCAAGAAGTGAAACTCAGTTGATCAACAGATTTTTTTTTAAGTTTTCTTTTAATCTTTTTCTAAAGATCATGATTCTAAGATCTTAGAAAACTTAACAGATTATGAGATTTTGTAGAAACATTTCAAGGTCACCACTTCCATGGGGGAACTACTGAGTTGACAGTTGTCCAACAGACAGTCATTGACACATTATAAAAAAGAACAACAATAAAAGCTAATTGCTTAAGAGGCACATGATGCTGCAACAATTTGTATTAATAGGAAGTTAAGTAGAAGGGAAAAGTGTTGAAGACAAACGGGACAACCACAACTTTGAAAGGATCAGACATGCACCACAGATCAAAGGTAATTTTTTAATCAAGGAGACAAACATGCTGCAAGCAAACATGCAAATGTACAAAGATCCCTAATCTTATCCTTCAAATGAAGAGCTATGCTGTGCAAAAAAAGGGTTTAAAATCACTTTTTTTTTTTCATTTTATCAAAAATGACAACAGAATATAAAAATTCTCTGCCCTTTCCTGATAGATTTGTTGTCCAAAAGGACAGTTTAAGGTCATGCAGTAAAAACAGCCACTCACCTAGGAATACACAAAAAAATCTAAAGATCTAACAGAAGATTGCCACTCTTTCAGCCGGTCTCCCCTCCACTTTTTTTTTTTTTTTGCCTATACTACCTTTTTTGTGCCCAGAGAACAGCATTAACTTTTTCTTGGTTGCTCCTGGTCTTCTCATAAAAAGGAGAAAAAATCATTAAGCTATTGCTCAATGATAGCAATATAGCTATTGCTATCATTGCTATCTTTTCAGAAGAAATCGGCTGTTTATTTCGAGTCAATTTCCGCTCGATGCCGACTTTACCTGAGCAGTAGACTCTATTTCCCTTTCCTATTTTTATTCATTTATCTTTAAAACAACTACACTACAACCTTGTGACTCTCTATTTTTGTCAAAAATACATCACATGGCTATTATCTTCCATCCAATCATAATTAAAAAGAAAATTTCTATATTATTCTACATTTTAGTATCTACACAGCAACATGAAAAAAAAACTATTTCAATGTTAGATGTGTGATTTGCAGCCCATCAAGGTAATTAGACTTAGACTTATACAATTTTATTGTCATTTTGTATACAGATTTTATACAAAATGAAATTTCCTTTTGTACGGCTCTCATGACATTTCTATTTCTTAAAGTGCAGCAGTGATCAAATGTAACAGTGTGGGGGAAAATAAACATGGTGCAAAAATAACACATTGACATGGAAGTTAAGAGCTTTTAATATATATGGTGCAATTGTGGAGTGTTTTGGTTTGCTGTTGTCAGTTTGATGCAGAGTGTGTGACATGATTTAGAGTTTTTTCAACAGTTTAGCTGTCTGATGGCAGTGGGGAAGAAGCTGTTTCTGAATCTGCTGGACCTGCATTGGATGCTGAGAAGTCTCTTAGAGGGCAGCAGGGAGAACAGTCCATGTTGGGGGTGTGAGGGTTCATTAATAATGTAATGAGCTTGGGACGCGCAGCGCTGGGATGAAATGTCTTTTATGGGGGGAAGAGGAGCCCCAATGATCTTCTCTGTTGTTCTCACTCCTCCTCTCAACTTCTACCACTCTGCAACGCTGCAGCCTCCACACAACACAGTGAGACAGCTGGTCAGAACCCTCTCTATGGTGCTGCTGTAGAAGGTCGTGAGGACGGGTGGATGCAGCTGGGCTCTCCTCATCCTCCACAGGAAGTAAATGCACTTTTATTTTGAGGTGGCATTTACATTCCAGGTGAGGGTGTCTGTAATGTGCACCCCCAGGAATTTGGTGCTACTGACCAGCTCTACAGCTGAGCTGCAGATGAGCAATGAAGCGTGATTATGCCGGTTCTTCCTGAAGTCAACGATTATCTCCTTCATCTTCTCCACGTTCAGAATCAGGCTGTTGTCTCTGCACCAGTCCAGCAGCTGCTCCACCTCCTCTCTGTAGTCCTGGTCGTTGTCGTCTCTGATGAGGCACACCAACGTAGTCTCATCTGTTGTGTGATTATGCGTGAACCTGTGGACGCAGTCATCTGGCATCAGGGTAAACATCAAGACACAGCCCTGAGGAGAGCCTGCACTTATTGTGATGACATCAGAGGTGTTCTGTTTGACCCGGACTGACTGAGGTCTGTTTGTGAGGAAATCTAACAGCCAATGCAGAAGAGTACATTGAAGTTTGTGAGTAGTCTGTGAGGATACCAGCCAGCTGACCTGCACACTCCTTGTACACACGCCCAGGTATGTTATCGGAGCCTGGGGCCTTCCTTGGGTTGACTCTCCTCAGAGTTTTCCTCACTTCAACTATGTTAAGGTTGAGGGCCTCCTCCCCCTGGTGTGGAATGGCTTTCACTGCTATTTAGTGCTCCAAACCTTCCAAAAAAGTTGTGTGTTTCATTTAGGAAGTCAGCATTTGATGCATCTACTGGGGGGAGGATGTGTTGTAGTCAGCAATCGTCTGTATACCTTGCCACATCCTCCTGGTATTGCTGGCATAATGGAAGAGATCCTGGACCTTCCAGCTGTGGTTCTTTTCGCTGATCTGATGGCATGGTTCAAGTTGGCATGCGCTGTCCTTAGTGCACCTCAATCACCAGACTTAAAAGCTGAGTTCCGTGCTTTTAGCGATTTCTGAACCTCCCCATTCATTCAGGGTCATTGGTTTGCTCTGATGGTGATTCTTTGTGATGCTGAAGTCCTCAACACATTGATGGCATACTCATCTATATTTATTCTGTTGTCATAGGTTGCCACAGATTTGAACATACTCCAGTCAGCAAATTCAAAACAATCTTGGATTCTCTCCATGGCCCGATCACATCACTGTCTGACTCCTTTCACTGTCAGTTTAGCCTTGATTAGATGGGGTCTGTATGCAGGAATTAGCATGACATAGAGGTGATCTGATTACCTGCATTGGGGGCGGGGAGCTGCTCTGAATGCATCTTTGATTTTAGAGTAGGCCATATGTTAGGACACAGATTAGACCAGAGCCATGCTGAGAATGATGTTATCTACCCATGTGGACCATTTTGGTGTTTGTTTTGTACAATACTCATTGTACGCCTTCAAGCCTCTGCAATGCATGTCTAATTTAAACAGACAGTTAGTACCTTGCTAATGTTTCTGAAATTGTCTTTCATTTTTGCAGTAGTTTCTCCTCTGTACTACTCAAAACAAAATCTCTTAAGTTATCATTACAGTAACAATCAAACATAACAGCTGATGCCATAAAGGCTTTTATACAACACATAACAAATAGCTGTATTAAATCTTCTTCCTCTCATCGCTAAAATATCCCAGAAGGAACATATTTTTAGCAACAGACTGTTCACCAGCAGTAGGTTATTATAACATTACATCTTTTTTTCATTCTGTAAAATCAAAAAAATACATTCATTTATTCATATAAAATGCATTCACATACAATTTATAAGCTAACAATGTATATTTTACTACACAAGTGCAGAACAACTGTCTAACCTTTGATCAATGGATAGGTCGTCCTTAAATTATTACTTTAAATTACCATTTGATTTTAAAAACTACCTTTTTGTCAACTATTACACCCTAAATCTAACTATTGTTTCTTTGTAGAATAGGTGTACCATTTGGTCTGAAAGGCAATAAAGTGATTTCTGCAACCATACCACCTAAACACATGTTCCAATTTTTTTAATCATCAATACTAACAAACATCGGCTTTAAAACACATTTGTAGAGTGTAGTGTTTTGATTTTTCAAAACGCTTTTTCCCCACTGCTGTTACAATCAATGTGTTTTCGAGGTTAAACAGAGAAAGACATGATTGTGATATGTAAGAAAGCATTTCTGTTGGATTTAAGCGCAGCATATCACGATTACATGACACACACACTGTATCCAGCTGAGCCACCAGGATGTCACAAAAAGGATTGTAGGATGTGTGCAACCATGGCAACCCAGCAAATAAGAACTATGAGTATTATCACTGAGCACACAATAGAAAGGAAACCAAAATGCTCAAGCCACCAGGCCACACAAGTAAAATGAGAGCAATGCTACAGTAAAAAGACTGAAAAGTAATCAAAAACCCTCAGCTCAAAGTTTATCATTCCAGGTTTTTCGAAGGAAAAAAAATATTTCACAGCTAACCAGCAGTTTTGGGCTGTTGTTAAAGCAAGTTCTAATTAAATGAAGATATAAATTTGCAACTTCTTGGGGCAAATGTTTTGACGGTCACAGGAAAAATCCCCTAAAACCTTTAAATGTGCAGCAGGTTTTAACGTTTAATGTGATGACGCCTCATCCCCAAAGCAATTTGAGTGACAGCCAGCTGTCAGGGGGATGTCGCTTGCTCAGGCTGTGTAATCTTAAAATTACTGACATGTCACAACGCAAACGGGTTTACAGCTGCAGAGATATTTGCTGGGAACTCTTTAATTTCATGTTTGACTGTGATGCTGAAAGGCTACGTTGTCGAGCATGATTTAACATGAGCATACGTCTTACATCTAATGACAGGAGATGTGATTTAATAGGATGAAGCTGTCAGCAAAACGATGGCAGAATGAGATTTCTGCATTTTTATTATGGTTAGCATGTGCAAAAGGATCATGTTTCATACAGCATTTAAATCTTAGTTTCTGAAGTAAAAAAGAAAATTCTTGTCATGCTTTCTTCAACATTTCTCATAGCCTTGGTGTAGAGAAGTCAGAATTGTGTTTGCAGCTCTGATTCAGAACTATATAAATAAAACTGCCCCTTTTAGGTGAAAGGATCTGAAAAAACAATGAAAATAGCTGTGCTAAAAATCACAAAGATGATGGTAACAATTAAAGAAGCTTAAATAAAACTTAATTTGAATCAGTATCAAGGAGTTCTAAGTGTGTTTTAGCTTTAAAATGTACTAAATGTATTGAAAAAAAAGTGGATTACATAGCGACAGAAATAACAATAACTGTAAATATGATGACATATTAACCTATTTACACCACACTGGGTTTTCAATCTGAAATCCACATGTACAATCAAGCTGAGGAAGAAATTGTACATGAACCGTAATACCCTTTTGTCTTTTAGACATGAAAAGATCTAAAAAAAAAAAAAAGTATATATTTTATTTGTCCTTTATGTTTTCCACCATTGTGTTGCTCAAAAAAAAAAAATAAAAGAACGCTTTTTTTTTTTTTTTTTAAACCATCTTCCGATTTTCAACTAGATGATAGAGTTCTCATTCTGCTCTCACCATAGCATTTTCAGAATATTTTATTAAGTGTAATTTTAACCCTAAGCAGGGAGGAAAATTTTGGTTTTGAAACATGTACATTTACAGCAAATCTAAATAGAATTTCTATATAATTAGATGAGTAAAAAGAAAAGAAAAACAAACAAAAAAACATCTGTTGAAGGTTTTTGCTTTGCCTTGCCTTTTGCTGCAAAAAAAAATAAAATAAAATAAAAAAATCCATGACACTTAAATTGTGAAGTCAAAAATCAAAAATGAGTGTAGGCCAAAGAGAAGAAAAATGTAAACAGAACAAACTGGAAAACCTTTGCTGAACTGACACCAAGGGTTCAGCAGATTATTTGCTTTACAGAACAAAGTTCGTTGAGCACAAATAGAGCCAGGTTCATGTTGGGGGCAAATGTCTCCCTTTTTAATATCAAAATAATTTGTGGTATTTCTTAGTACATAAAGAGAAAAACAGAAAAAAAAAATCCAATATGTCCATTTGGAATAAAGCATTCTTACAATCAGAAATGAAGCATTAAGAAACACCTCTGTAATATAGAATTTAATATTTAAATTACAACTTTGGGTACATACTGTATAAAAAAATATTTTTTTTTTTTTTACTGCAGACACTGGACTTGTTTAATAATGGGTTTCATGTTAGAACTAAACAAATGTTACATTTTACATTTTTTTTTTATTTGTATAAAAAAATGTATTGTTCTTTAAAATATAAAAATGAGTCATTTGTGTTATTAAATATATACAACTAACAAAATGTAAACATCACTTTAGGTAGTATGGTGAAAAAGCATGTGTAGTCTAATTATACCGGAGTAAAGATACGAGAGCTTAACTGCTGAATGTCTTATCACAGCTTCTCTATCAACTTCTCCTCCTGAACCACAGGATCAAAGCGGTATCCATCCACTTTTAACAGGCTCATGCAATGTACTCTGCCAGTTAGAGGATTTCCCAGGCATTATCTCCGTTTTATCCTGTACAGGGGCTTTATTTTCTCTGAGACTCACATCAAACACAAAGAAGCACCAAATCCTTTAGCAAAACAAGCAATCTTAAAAAGAGAAAGGTATTTAACATTTCTCACTATCAAAACACACAATATTCGAAAAGTTCCATTGGATTTTAGTTCCATTATGACAAATCCTAAGGAAGGGGACAGAGAAAAAGAAAAGCTAGCTGAGGTTTCTAATGGTAATTCCTTTGATAAAGTTTTTGAGAGATATAAGGAAGTGATGCAAACTTAGTGTCACCTTAGATTTTCACACTTTCCTACTTGTGTGACTCCATGATGTTTGTATATCATGAAGTTATATTTAATACCAAAAGGTGAGAACAGCTTGCTTGAAAAAAATATTTGAACACATTATTAATACATGTCACATTGCATGTAATCAGTAAAGAATTTGTGAGGCTGAAAATGTAACTGAATACTTACAACTACCGACACACAATTAAATAATTTTGATATTCTTTGTAAAACTTTACCACATTAATTCCTAAACTAACTTAAACCAATGAAATAAAGGTTAGGAGAATTTAATCCCTAATTTCACTAATTTCATCAGTCGCAAAGAGGTAAAATGAAGCGTGTTTCTCTGCTTTAATGCGGGTATTCCAAAAATCTCATCTTACATAAATGCTGCCAGGGAGAAAACAGGTTGAAATATGAGCTCCCTTTTTTAAATGATTGCTTTCTTTTTAACTCCATCCATCTAGTCATGAATCCTGACCTGCTTCCCCAGCTCTGTTTTTGGATGTCCTAACATAGCCAATCTTGCTCACCATAAACGAGGCTCTTTAGACAACATCCAACACCCCAACAGAACTCCATTCACTGTTCATTTATCAAGTTTGTCCGCCAAAAAAAACTTCACTTTGCAGTCCTATCTAATGAGCTCAGATCAGAGGAGCATGTCTAGGAGCATCATCAATAACTTTGAGAGGCTATTCAAAGATAATCACTCTTTAGCAAGGTTATCTCAGCATTGGAGAGTTGATTGCTTACTTGCCCCATACTGATATAAATATCAAACCATAAAGCTTTTGATGAGCTTCACATCTCAGTGCACAAGAGGCAGACAGCTGGCCTTCTGATGTTTCCTCTGACAGGTTTCATTGCATCTTGATATTTGACAGTTGAGGATTGAAACTGTTAATGTCACTGCTGTGACAATGCCAAGACTGACTTGACCAGTTTGGCCAGTTTACATTCCAAGAAAGTCAATGTCTTGCACATGCTTTCAGTGAAGACTATAAAGGATGGTCCACCACAAGAGATCCGGTCAGGAAAATGACAAAAAATTGAAATGATTTTGATATTCCAGTGGTGATTTGTCCTATGAACTCTTGTCTTCCTGAGAGAGAATAAAAAATATGATTTAAAAAGTTAGTCGTTAAAGTCCAGGGGCAATGCTGAAGGCACTGCAGCCCCCTAGAGAGACATTTTAACACAGAGACATTCTGACTGGAATATTGCTGATGATTAGAAAAGTCTTTGTCCTACATAGATATTTTGCATTTATTACATTTGGCAGACTAACATAAAACCAAAGGGTTTGTTTTGAGTTAACCTAATTGAACAGAGAGTGAAAGGAGTGTTAAAATAACAAGTTTCAACTGATTTAGGTGATGTGAATCATAAACAGTGGCACTTCATTAGTATGTTATCTTCAGATTAAAAAGAATGGAATAAATTGTTGATTTAGCTTTTTTTGGGGGGGTGGGCGGATGTCAGATAAATAAAATTTAATTAATGAAACTGACATAACAAAAACTAGACTATAATGGATAATGACATATTTTTTTATTCAGCGCTACATTTACTTAGAAAGTAACCACAAATGGAGGCACTGCTGATTTGAAAGCAGCTTTGTTTCATTTTCATTTTAAATACTGTTTGTACCAATGGTTCTTTAGTTCTTAGGTTGTTTTTTTAGCTATGGTTTAAACTGTAATTTTCCTTTTTTTCTATTGGAGTAGTTTCTTTTACCTGCAACCGTTTGACTTGCTCTGGATAACGGATTGCTGTTTCACCAAATGAATCTAAGTAAATGATTCATTATATATAGTCATAATACAAAAAGTCATTATACTTGTTTGAACTAATCTTGCACCAAATATAATTTCCTATTGCTGGATAGGAGTTAACTTTTTTTTTCATAGAATAAATTTTTTTGTGTGAATAATACCTTGCACATTCTGACCACCTTAACTTTTTAACACAGTAGGATTTTTAAACCTTTGATTCTGATTTTGGTCTGGCCTTTGGTTGGATCTTTTTAACACAAGAATAATATGCTGCATTTAAAAAGCATAATGCTGATACCACCATGCAATAACATTCGAAGGTTGCATTCAGCTAAGAATTAATCTAACCAGGTGTTCATCTGACAACAAACCGTCTGCTACATGTTTACAACACATCCATTCGGATATTCTGGGTATATTGGTTTCTTCTCAGTTAAATGTAATTTCCCTGCCTGGCAGACTATTTTGGGTAGATGGCCATGTATAGGCCATAATAAGTTTGCGGTTGTTTCATTATCTTACTGTTTTTAGATGATGGATTGAGCAGTACTCTGAGCAATGTCTGGAGCTTTGAATGTTGTTTGTTTTTAACTAACCCAGCTTTAATCTTCCCCATATTTTATCTCTAAGCCTCTCTGATGTGTTTCTTGGTCCTCATGATGGTGTTTTTCTTTAAACAGCCTTTAAAACTATAATAACTTAAATTAAAGGAGGTGAAATATAATCCAAGCCTTTTATTTTGAAAAATGTTAAAAGACATTTATTTTACTTTTCAGATTATTTGTAATTATTAATGATGACAGGGATATACTTTTTAAGGGGTTTCAAAAAGGCAGATCCATCTTTTACTTTGTGTTTTATTTATTTTAATTGATAACCATTTGCTTCTTTTTGATAATTAATAAAAAAATCACATAAATTGAAATACACTGAAAATTGTCTCTTTAACTAGACAAAATGTGGGATAAATTCAAAGGATAAAAATATCTTCCAACAACACAACAGTGCACCAACTTTTTGCATTTTACACTTAATATTATATATTATTTTCTGTTACAATGTTTTTCTATAAATATTTCCTTTCTAGAGACTCAAAGGTCTCTATCAGACCCCTGAGGTCAGTATAGGGCTATTTTTGGCCAAAGCTGCATTGTTGCTTGCCGGTAGCTGCGCAAGAAATAAAGTGCACTTGATCCACTTCACATGGCTCTACTGGAGGAATACTAAAAAGCCATACATTGTTTTTATATAGTCAGCGCCTTACAGACAGAAAGAATCCTTCTAAAAAAAGGTTTTGACAAAAATCCTCTTTTGAAGCTTTGTTTCAACTTTTCCTATAAAGCAGAAACAGTATTTTTTTTTCTTACAGTTTTGGCTTCAGTCATATAGAAAATATGTCAACAAATGAGTCGAAGTCATAAAACAATGAAGCTTTTAATGCAATTTAACACCTATATATAAACACACTGACATTTCTTTACTTTTCTACCTTAAAAAGGAAAACTGTTAACCGTTTATTAACCAATTGGTGTAGAAAATGTGCTAACTTTAAAAATAACTAGCAGACAGTGATATCTGGGACCGAATTTTGAGGGTAAACAAAGCACTAATGCAGGCCTGCTCTGGGATCTGATTGCACTAACAAAGCTCAGTAGTTTAACATCACAACAGTTAAAAACTCTTATAAAACTCTTAAGTCTCCACACTGAGCAAATTTATGATAATAGTTGAAAAGATATTTTGTTTTACCCTCACAATGAACCAATCCTAACATTTCATAAAACAGCCCCAACAAATATTTAGAAAAATATTAGATTTTTCTAAATATCGCAGTAGCTACAAGGACACAATCAAATTCTTTGGAAATTTCTACTGCAGTTGTTAAGATGATGTTAGGTTCTAAGAAATTATTAAAGGATTAACTTAAAATAATGTTTGCGCTTAACAGGCAGCATGTGAAAATGATATACTGGATGGTATGTAAATAAGCCCCTCATGTAGGGTTCTTGAATTAATATTTACTTTTGTGAGGTCAAAATATTTGCCACAAATACGGTTGGGCATCATATGAGTCTGAATGATTCTGGTTCCGATTCCTTGTTTTTGACTCATGTTCCTATGGATTAATGATTCTGATTCTTTTAAGACACAGGATCATAAAAGTTTACCACATATAAATTACTTGACTAACTGGAGTTCTGTCTAAAACTCTCAATGAAATTTGATTCCTTTAACATCCAACATTGTGTGAATGTTACTGTAGATTATAACATAGTTATTTTAACCAGTATATAAATATTAAACTAATGAACTTTAATAAATTGGAGTCTTCAGGTAGGCCTACTTATATTGTAAAAGACAATTATATTATTTAATTACCGGTAACCCGATTCTGACAATGGAGCAGTTCTATACAGCAATAATAAATAAAATTAAATATTTTTCAACATTTGTGTGGCTGTGTTGTACCTAATACAACATCATATCATATCATTTTCTTATTGTTAACCCCAGTAAAATATTAAAATATACTGGACTATGTTATCAGAGCCGTAATTATAAGATTTGTAGCACAAATGCATGAAAAAACTCCCAATATTTTTTCTTTCCCAGCGTAAGTTTTTCATTAACCCCCTAGATGTTCTTCTATCAGTATATTTGTATCAGTGTTTGCAGGTATCTCTGGCCACCATAAAACTACTAATGATGTAAAATGGCAAAAGAAATAAACTTAGCTTCCCTGGAAAGTTACAGAGGTAGATAATTTTTAAGAGCAGTGATGTGAAATGGATGCAACAGAGGCATCAATGGGAAGCCCGACTTGTGCTTTTAGTGTAAGCCATTACTTGAAAGGATCTCCCAAAAACACTCCGGTCTTTTTTCTGTCTTCCCAGGCTTTTCTTTTCTTTTCATAAACTTCCTATAAACTTTTTCTCTTATAACCCCGGCCCTTTCAAAGAACCGCGGTGAGAAAAAGACAGCTAACTGAGCATGTAGGATGGCCTTATGTAAACAAATCACCAGAATGATTGACAATAAAGAGGACCACTTATTTGGATGATCCACCTGGAAAAAGAAAATCCTCCACCATACCTGTAATTTGAAGTATTATGATTGTGACACACCCACACAAGTAATGCATAAATCTGAAGTAAAAGTAAAATTATTCACAATTCTAATTTTCTAAATAAAAACATAAAAAATAATCCACGTATATTTATTAAACAGCTCTATTACAGCTGTGCTGTAGAGAGAAAATTTATAGTTAAGCGGAATGATGAACGACCAACAAAAACACAGTAGAGAAAAGTCAAAAACATGTTTGACTTCATTCATCCATTTATTTTCTCCCGCTTAGTCCTTCTCAGGGTCGCAGTGCCTATCTCCGGCGGTCTATGGGCAAGAGGCGGGGTACACCATGGACAGGTCACCAGTCTGTTGCAGGGCAACGCAGAGACGCACAACCTTCCACACACACACTAAGGACAATTTGTAGAAGCCAATTAACCTAACAGTCATGTTTTTGGAACTGTGGGAGGAAGCCGGAGTACCCCAAGAGAAGCCACACATGCACAGTTAAAACATGCAAACTCCATGCATGTACCCACTGTGCGACTGTGCAGCCCCTGTTTAGCTTATAAAATAATATGCATAAAAAAGTATTGAATTTGTAAACTGGAAGGCTAGCTAAAGAGAGAACTAATCACAAAATCCTACAAGAGGAAGGTGGTAAATCTAAAGGTGAAGATAATCCTCAGCTTAGGTGAAACAATTTGTAAACAAGACAACTTTGATTTATAAACTCAAAAGGTCTGTTCTTAATGCATCAGTGGCAAACAGAAAGCCATGTTAAAAAAAAAGTTAGATGTTTACCATGAATTATGCAGGAGAGACCGCAATCCTGTAGTCATCTAGTCTAACTTCAAAACTTAAGTCTAACCTTAGAATCCAATACATTTTAAAAATTGGTAAACGAACTGTGTACATCACTGTGAAGACAACTATCTCATGGTGTAATGTTACATCCCTTTCCTTCAGAAGACATAAGAAAGTTGGCCAGAGTTGATGGAAACAGAAATAGAGTTGGGTAAACACTACTACTACCACTACTACTTTATTTATTAATAATGCACTTTGGAACAACCATGGCTGTGATAAAGTGCTGCACATATAAAAGATAAAAACACAGCGTAATCTGAGAAAAACAACTGTAAAATACTTGAGACTCAGGAGATTTATGTTCCCTCTGGATAACTTGTGCTGTGAAATATAGCTGAAAAAATGAGTCATGATATAAGGCTTTCATATATGTTGATATGAATATTTATCAGTTTGTTAATTGCTCACAAATTTGAAATGAAAAAGGTTATATTTAAATAGCAACCCTAACCCTATTTAAACAATAAAATTTACCGTTACAAAGAAGTCAGCCCTACCACCAACCTTAACGTGGCAGTGAGGGGTTGAAAGTATGAATCCTTTTCTCTGCCTATATCAGAATGCAGCGCGGTTCTGGATCTGAATCCAGTGAAAATATTGACACTTTCCATCACCAAATTCTGCAATACTTCTGTCACCAAGCAAATTCTTCTACTTATTATAGGTTAAATAAAGTCTGTTTATTTATATTGTACTATATAATGATGGCTCCAAAATAGGTAAATTCTCATTTACTCTTCATAGTAGAAGATGGTTTATCAATTTCTCACTCTACTACAATATTGAACCGTTAGGATAATAGGACAAAATTGTTTAATGTTACAATGAGCAAAATATTTTCATACTTTATTGAGTCCAGGGAGGTAGACGGAACCAGAACAAACTGAAAAGTGCGGAAGCTGATGAATACTGACAAAGAGACAAAGTCCACTTTCTGCTGATACACAAACATGGAAATTTGTTGTACATGAAGGCAGATGTTACACCAAGCCAATGTCTGAATGACTGCTGCCATAATGCTGGGGAGGTGGTTAAGGAGGATAGAGAGGTAGCGACTGCAGGCTTTAACTGTACAGCTGGAGCAGGCTGGTAATGCAGCTGCAGTCGGCACAAAGTTCACCCATCAGCCCAGCAGGATGATAAAAAAAAAAAAAAATGAATGTTAATTCATTGCACCCTTTCTCCCAATCAATCTTCTTCACACATGCATACTTAAATACACAAAGAGGGGCACATACATGCCCTAGGTGTGCAAGTGGACTTAAGCATATAATGAGATTGGGAGAGGAGGTGGATCTGGTTCATTTTTCTCTTTCTTTTATTTTTTCAGTCTGTAATAACCTGCTCCTGCATGAAGCTGGCCCCGCTATTATCACAGAGATTTTCCATTGGGTAGGGGGCATGCAGGTGGAGATTATGTGACTCTTCATGACTTTATTTAACCGAATACAGTTGTTTTAAGCCACAACTCAGATCATTCCAAATCATTACATTTCTTGCTCTTAAGGGCTGGTTATACTCCCACAGCAGTGTGTCGCAGTGAGCTTGTCGCAGCAATGACGCAGACATTTTTGATTTATGTTAAATTTTGAAGTGTGGTTTGCGCTATGTTATTCCACTCCACTACGCAAGAGGCACAATCACAAACTAGCCAGGTGGAAAAAGGGTCCAAGCATTCTTGCGCACCTCGCTCTTCTAGCTGGTCCATATTCAAGAGTCGTTTTACGCAATGGCGTTCATACAAACAAAACAAGCCAGTAAGGTACCAAACAAAAAATACCCAATTTTTCATTACAAGCTCTTACTACTGCAAGCCAACAAGCTAACAGGAGCCAGCATTACTTTTCATCCCTCCAGAGGCTACATGTTGAGCTCCCTCTACAGGTTTAGTGGGGGGCAGTTCAGTAGATGTCAGCGGCTTATAGCCTGGTGCGGCTTATATTCAGTACACTTCAACATTTGTTTTGGTTTTTTTACATTGTGGGTGCAGCTCTTAGCCCTATACTTCAGGAAATATGGTAAAATCTACATAAAGACCCTTTTTTTAGTTCATCTTGACACTATATCTCAATTCCACATTAATATGTTGAACAAAGATGAAGGAAGATGTGAGGAACACAAACATTCCAACTGGAGCATTTTAAGAAATAATTGAAACAAGTTCCACTTACAGCAGTGATAAATTGCTATCTGTGCAGCATTTTGTAAAGCTGAACTTACAGTGAAATATCAGGAATGTTCTCCATATTTCTGATTTATAAAACTGCCAAAGTTAAAATGTAAGAACCCAATTAATCATGAGTTTTTAAACAAAGACTTCACCACATTTTAAGGATTGTGATGAAATGGAAATATGTTCTGCAGAAGAGGCAGCGAATTTTACATTCCATTCTCTGTCAAAATAAAAAGCTTCTCATTATGGCTACCGAACATAAAAGTATAAGTAGAAGGTTTCTGCTTTATTTGGATTAACATGCACCTATAGGCTACATAAATATATCATTAACATGTTCTTGCTTTTTCAAAAATGCAAGACGGCATGTCTTTAGTAAAATAAGACTAAACAAACGTAGCAAATTAGAGAGGCAAAAAAGTATTCATTTGAATGGAATAGTTCATGTTTCTGTTGTCTTTCAGCCTTTAATAGCCCCCAGACATTAAGATACCCAACAAGGTTTTGCAGTCTGCTGAAGAGTACACTATATGACTTTCTGACAAACAAATCAATAAATGAGAACAGAGCCGTCTCTCATCACAGTGGTATGTTCGGGAGTAGTAATTCACAAAGGCATTATCTTTTTTGCTAATGCCTCATTCAAGATTGAGGAGTGCATTAAATGCACTACATTGAACCCTATGCTTCTTAGTTCAGAGCAGAAAGTTTTAATAGGACTTGTGAGACCTGTGGTAGTAAGCGCTGTACAATAATATATCGTTCTTATGCATTATTTAATGGGACTGTTGGGAAGATTGTGTTTGTGCACATTTCAAATTCTGTACAAGAGCGAACAGCTCTCTTAATTGGCTTGCTCGGGGGAGCTTAAGGGAAAGGCTGCGCCAGTAGAGGTTATTGATCAATATGACCAGATGCAGCAACTGAAAGCATGAGCTAAATCAATGTCACCTTCAGGTAAAAAGTAGAAGACCAGAAGATGAAATTTGGTGCATTTTGAGGTTTTTTAAAGCATTTTTCACTTGTTTACAAAATATAATATCACCCCAATGTTGAGTCAGAAGAAAGAAATTTAAGGCTGCCACATATGCTGGTCCGCTTTCCGCTTTTTTAGGATGACAGTTTTCAGTAGCAATTTTGTTTACTTTATTCAACAGGAACCGGGCAACCTGGAGTCCTCTGCAGGATATCATCAGGAAAAAGAAAAAGTAGTCTCCAAAGCAATCTGAACGGAATGTCTTTTTCCTGGTGGTTAAATGTTTTTCCTAAATGAACCTTGCTATTTAAAATAGGTCAAATATAGCATGCTTAATTATGGCTGATACTTAATGGAACTATTATAACAATTAATCATTCATACTCAGATAAGCATATTCATAGCTTTGTTTCCTCTGTATTGTAAAAAAGGAAAGTCAGATTTAAATTATCATGTTTAAATGGTTTCTAAGGGTTTGACTGGTTCTTCAGTTATCATTACAAGTTCTTACGCAAATCAAATTCATGAACAACTTACATCAAGGTTTTACTTAAAAGGCACTTATTCATAAACAATGTTTATAATCTATATGCTAATCCAAGGTGCACAAAGGCTACAAAGGGCAATTTGCTGTAAGGCTGAAGTGGATAAGAAATTAATCCATTAATTTGAATGTAAAACTCATACAAAGCTGTGAGAGAGTAACCTTAAAAAGAAAACAAATTTAAAATTTCATCTAACCCAATGTCCAACCTGCAAGATCACACATAAACTTAAATAGAAGCTCTATTACAAATTGAAGTAAGCTATAAGCAACATATGTGACAGTTCTACCAGAACTATCTTGAGATATTTGTAGATCTCAAAAAAGTGGAGTCTTCAATGATGTCAAACTTCAAAAAAATCAAAAAAGAAGTGAAGGAGATATGACTATTTGATTGTTGGCATTCTGCAAAGAGTGCGAACAGTGTGACAAACCTGAAAATCTTGTCACATTTACTCAACCAGCTGGGTGGTAATAAAACTGTTAATTTAGGTACCTTTGTATCGCATACCTCCCCCAACACCTCCTGCAACAATTAAAGTCCACAGAGGCCTCTGACTGCACTGTCATTGACTCTCATTAACTGACAGCACATTTTTTTCAACATAAAAGATTATTTACAAAACTGCATTACAATACATACTGTATAAAGAAGTGGGCAGAGTGCACAGAAACTGGACTCAAGTAAGAGTAATGCTTCTTAATTATATGTTTTATCAAGTAAAAGTAAAAAATACCCATACAACCAATTATTAAAATAAGAATACAAAAGGAAATTGGTACAAATAAAAGGTACCAAATTAATAAATAACTCATCTTAACATCTGATATTTACATTAATGCTGAGCACTCAATTGGAGGTGCAATATGTTGAAAGACAGCAGTCTGAATAGGCGTTCATCTAGAAGAGACTTGCAATACTGGACCATGAATCATTATGTACAGTATAGAGGGCTTTATTCTTACAGTACTTAAAGATGAGTTCCAATTCTGTTTTACACTCAACAATGTGGAATTTTATTCACTGTACCTTTTTAGTTTTGTCATTTTAATCCCTCTTACAATCCGTTGTCATCTATGATAGGATAACTACATCTCATGTGGAAGTATATGCACCATTAGGGCAAAATTAGTTACATATTTTTATTTCAGGTGTTTTCAGAGTAATATTTAATCAAAGGGGATTTTGGAAATAAATATTACAAAACCGTGAGACCAGAGCATACCTCTCAGTGATTTGCAAATAATTTAGTGCACTAGCAGAGTAAATTTTACACAATATGGCTAAAAAACCTTACAAAGCATGGAGCACTCTGGGATTTATTTAAATCTTAAGCCTTTTTTTAATGCACTGCAGCAAGAGTAAAAATGAGCAGATCGAACAACCTTTCATCTGATTCGGATCATGTCAGAATTGCATCATGAAGCCAGAGTAGTGTACCTGTCGGCTTAACATAGAACAATAATACAATAAATTGTCTAGGTTGCCAATACTATCAGCGTTTTTCTCTTTATCTAATAATCCTTTTTTTTCTCTCTTTGGATTCATAATGAGTGAGTATAAATATTCAGCTTTATAGTCAATTACCTGTATGAACAGGATTTGTTATTACATAAAATGTAAAACTGTCTGAACATGGAGTGTGGTAATTGTAAGGTTGATCTTCTTTGCTTTTCATCAAATGAATTAATTCCTGAACAAACCCCTCCACACCAGATAGACATGGAGTTTGTGAGGTTAAACGGCAATAATAGAAGAACTTATAGGAGTGGCATGTACATATGGGAGCCTTCAAAGAACATGCCACGGCGCAGCTGGTGGACCCTCTCTGATTGACTAGAGTTGCTGAGATAAGTTGCATGCTGCTTCCACATCCAGTGAAACCGAGGGGTGAGAGAGTCACGTGAAAAGCTTTGCTACTTTGGGATCACAACTGAATAACAGATTCTGGTCTACTGCGTCAGAATTCTGCTAAAAGTATACATGTGTAATAAATACTCAAATGAGCAGTATTGTTTAAGACTCTTGCATATAAAATACTATCAATGCACATTATAAATGTTCTATGAGTGTAGATGTAATATAATGAGGCCTCAAATATTTCCCAAGCATGAGTTCAAACTCCTTTTCTGCACTTTTGGTTTGCTTTTTATGCATCTATAAATTATCACTAACTTGTGTGTGGACCTGTTTCTGTGTACTTAAGTCAGCTTTTGTCATTTTGAAGGCATTACCCACTGAAGTACTGTGATTAGCGCATGGAAGTCAAACGTCATTCACACAGAGAAGAAACAAGCACTTGTGTCTGATATATGTGGTACTCTATTTGCACATGCAACACATTAAACATGTGCCTTAGGAGTAGTTTATGAGCATCTGTAGGAAGTAAAGCTGCTCGTAAGAGCTTTTATTTCACGTGTGCACTTTTTTTCAGAATCTTGAAACAACATTGGTCTATAGCTAAAAAACCTTAAAGGAAAATATCCAGGTATCAGTTCATAGTACCAAGGCCCTAACCATAAGCTAAATACCACCTTGGTTGAGACATAAGACAAAAATCCAAAGCACAGCATCAGTTAATGCTCTGGCACCCCTTGCCTCGTAAAACACCTGACTTCAATTTTGTTGAGATGCTATAGCAATGTAAAAAAGTTATTTCCAATAAAAATGAAAAAAAGTTTGATACCAGCTGTGTTGCCAACAGTAACACAAGAATTATTAGGTTTAGGAAGTAATATTTAATTCTACCTGGGAATAGGATAGTTTTTTTTTAACTAGATGAAACTATATATGAAACTATTAGATAGCTGCATTTTTAATTATTTATTTATTTGGGGATATTTCCTCATATGAAAAATTTTCGATAACTTTTAAGGATGAAAGCAAATCAAAGACAGAGGTAATCTGTCAGACAGATATCAATGCATATTTAAATCTTTATTATGTTTAGGTGTGATTATAATCATAAAATTACCAGAAACAGACAATTAAAATGTTTAGAGCAGTAATTTGTATAAAACGTTGTGATTGCAGCAGCCCTAAGCTCAGCATTGTAACACCTCCTGCACAGTTCTATGGATAGAGTCAGTTCTCCAGCTTTAATCTCGATTTGAAACTACATTTCCCCCTTAGAGATGCATCCATTTTTAGAGATGCAATGCTTCCAGTAATGATTTTTGACATGCCCTTTTGAAGAGCCTTCGAAACTGCTAGAAAAACTTTTGAAGGCTTTCTCAAAACTTTCATCTTCTTGGGTTTCCCGTTATGTAAGAAAGAGCTGAAAAAATGATGTAAAGAACATTTTGGTTGTGAATCATCATATAAACATGTATTTTCTAATGATGCCTGCAAAAGCAAAAACTCAGGCATAGTAAGATTTTAGAAATTACACAAAGAGAGAGTTTCGATATGCTTCAAGGAAGTTCTAAAAAACTGCTTGTTATCACAGAAAGGGAAAATGGGGACCATCTCTAGTTGTATTGGCTTTAAAAGGGGAATTCTGGACAAACACTGAAAAAACCTTTGATTGTCTCCTAAATCTAGTCACTATAACGAGGTAGGACCTGAACACTAAGAAGACTTTGGCACACAAAACTTGATTTGGGGTTTGGGTAGCTGCTGGTGGGCAGGAAGCATTCGTTAACTTCACCCTAAATTCTCTTACACTCACGTGACTGGAGAAGGTGGTGTCATAATTTATAGGGGAGTGTTGCCTAGTAGTTAGGGCATTATGCTTGGAATCCAGAGGTTCTGATTTCAAGCCCCACTCCTGTGTACTGACACTCTGGGTCCCTGAGCAAGACCCTTAGCCCAACACTGCTCCCCAGGTGCCGCACAATGGCAGCCCAATGGTCCCCAAGGGGATGGGTCAAATGCAGACAGTTCATTTCGTTGTTCTGGACTTTTGACAGTGTACCATGGCCATAAAAAAGTTTTTAAAAAAGGCTAATTAATAAATACCAATGAAAATTCTACACTCAGATTGTGGACATTTACTAATGATTAACTCAAACAGTCCATAACTGGTTTAATCACAGTTTTTAAAAATATTTTGCTGTGAATCAATTTTGTTTAAAAAAATTAATTATGAATTATATTCTACAATTATAATTATTAATAATAGTCTTAATCATATGAAAAATTGCACAACAGTTTTTAACATCAGAAGTTCTTTTTATGTGCAACCTGGAGAGTAGTTTGTAAATGTTTTGCTGATCTCAGATATCTGCAGGGTTTTTTTCTCCAGTTAAAGGATGATTTTAAAGTTAGTGACTTCTTTCTTTACTAGATCACTATTTACGCTTACATGGACATAAGTTACAGGATAGTAATCATATTTGTTGGGATCGGAATGATTTAATCTGTCTAAGTGGGATGGCTGATGCTGATTGACATTCAGATATGCATGTAAACCCTTGTAAGGACCAAGTGACCTTGAATCATGTACACTGTGGTCATGTGTACCCCTCACTAATGTGTCAAATTTTTGCTTTGAGTGGCTAGATGTTCTGGCTAGATGCTCCATGAATATTCAGTCTGGGATGTTTGTACTGCACTTTTTTAGTCTAATTGGCTGTTTTATTCTGATTACATATTCCCGTGTAAATACTGCAATTAGGTTATTTCAACAGTAGTTTTTTAACATTAACATATTTCAATGTGAATGTAAAATTTTGTGCATGTAATGTCACTGATATCTTCCCCAGAAGGAGGGATCGTTTCAAAGTCCCTATTAGTCCCTTCCATGGAATACTTTTACTCCTTTAATACACCTGATCTGAAAGTGTCAATTCAGTGGAGTCGAGTTGAGTAGGAACTGATTACAAACCAGTTGGAGTAGGTCTTCTGGGTGACGCATTTTTGGACGTATTCAAATAAGAAAGGTAACATTAACTAGGCACTGCAGATCGAGGGGGACTGTGGCCAAACAACATTGTGTGCAATTCGGGAGTTCTAGTTTTAAATAACTTAGTTTAACAAAATTTTTATTGTCTTTTACCAGTAGACGTCATATGCTTTGAAATTATGACTGGAGCTTCATATGAGATAAGCTAAAATTAGCTCCACCGGTGAAGGAAAGATTGGCCAAAATTGGCTGTTATTGACATTTATACAGTAATCTACTGCATCTACTGTTAATACTTTTTATTTTTAAATCTGGTATTGTGTTTTAAAATTGTCTGTTGATGAAATGGATAGTTTTTGCACTTGAAGACAGAATTCAACTCTTAGACAACAGCAGTTACTCTGAAAATGTTTTCTACTATTATTAGCCTATTCAGAAAAATAAAAACAGTGCAGCCTCAAGGGGTGGGATTTCCTGAAAAAGTAGCCAGTCAAAGACATTTTACTTTGTCAGTGATTACCACTGTCAAACTAACAGAAGTCACCAATGAGCAGAAACAGGACCACACGTGATTAGACAGAGGTAACGGGGGCATAAAAAATACATCATGAGTGCAAAAAGAAAGAGCATGCATTAATGGCTGTAAAATACCAGCATCTGGAGGTAGAGAATCTGTTGCAAAATGTTCAAAATGCACATGGAGAATAGTGTGTGTGTAAAATAAACCTCTTGTATGAATATTCATTGTGCATGTGCCTTTTCAGCAGAATTCTGACATCCTGGGCATCTTCTTTTTAATGCTTTTAAAAAAATATTTTGAAATTAGATCATATCGATTAAAATTAAAATATATTGTGATAAATATTAGCTAATTTTACCAGTGTTGTAATTCCCTTTTTACTAACACTAAAAAGACTCCCATAGATTTGCTTGTAAAATGCAACCAAAAAGCTCTAAATGTACTATTTGTTTGTTCCTACAGCTTCATTTTACACGTGACAGTAATCATGCAGCACAATCTTTTCATCTGCAGTTGTCGGAAAAATACAACAGCAGCTTAGCTGTGTCATTAAAAGAACACGTCAGGAAACACATTCATGCTTTTTGACAATAAATGACATTTTTTCTTATTCAGATATACTGCTCAGCCATGAGAGGCTGAAAGCCTCAGAGATGAAAGGAAACATGCTCGAATCATTATTTTCAAAGGTTACCAAGTCAAAATATGAATGTCAGGAAGATATACCAAAACATGAGTAGGCACAAAGGGGATGTAGTCTGTGCACATTGATTTATGCAGTTTTAAATAGTACTTTATAGAGGTTTTGGGAAGTTTTGCTGATTTCTCTTATTTCTATTGACGTTTTCTTATTAATCTATTGAAAGACCCATGAAAAATAATAAAATCTGTTGATCTATTTTTACTGTAGGGTCTGCTGCAGGAGAGAAACAGTCTCCTGAATGCACTATACAAAAATCTACTATTTAGTACCATTATCATTTAGTACCAGAACCATTTGCACAATTAAGACCTGCTAAATAAGATATCCATACTAAATGCCAATCCTATAAAATAATTCATTAAATGCACATCTTCTGTCTGTACATCATCTTGTCTGACTGTGGGTGACTGTTATATAAAAACAGTATTTTCATTTCCTACAAAGTGTATTAATAAAATGTGCAGTTTTCTAAACAACACATAGTACTTTTTATTTTAAATGTTAACTATGAAAGAAAACTATATGTGAACCTATATTTCACATTTAGTGAAATATTGTATTGTTTCAATTTTTCCCTACAATTTGAATTTTTGATTCTGAAAAGTCTAAAATGTGGAAGTTGTTTTTCCTCTTGAGTCCTGTCTGTTAATGACCATTCTTCCTCCAGTTTTCAGTGCTATTAGTGCACCTCAACTTTATTCCATTTGGATTTTAATATTCCTAGAGAGCAGATTTAGAAATTTTAGCCATCATTGCTTCAGTGGTTTGGTAGTGATTTCTTTGATCTTTTTGGACAAATGTGATAATGCAATTTCTTCAACGTTTTTTTTTGTTTGTTTTTTTTTTTAAACATCTTTAGTATTTAAATAAATTTTCTTACCCAGGGAGGAACATGTATCCCACTCTCCTTACTTTTTCTGACTTAATTGCCACTTATTTTCCCCTTTCCTTCCCCCAGCTTCATGTGTCTGCATACGAATTTCAATATTCAGAAAATTAACTACTTTTTATAAGCTAAGGACACCACTTATTCTAAGTCTTTCATGGTTTGTATCACATTATACTCAGATCCTTTGTTGTTTATCTTTAAGTTAAGTAGGAACAGTGCAGAGACATAGTCCTAAAGTGAAATAATTCTAAGCACTTGAAGAGCTCTTGAAGCCAAATCAAGCTTCTCTTCTTAGATCTTAACTGTATGGTATTATGTACACTAGAACGATATTTTGCAATCTAAAAAATACTTGAGCCTTGGTCAGAATAGATAGCAATGATCTTAATTTGGAGAAATGATTTGGAGTTGACAAATTAGGGTCCCATTTCCGACTAATTTCAAAATCTATGGAACAGATCTGAGGATCAGGGTGTTGGCAGGGAGCCTTTCCAACCTTAAATGCAGGAAGTTCATCACTAAACATACAAGTTGAAATGTCATAAAATATTTCAGAAATGATCATGTTTTCTATTGTTTAATGTCAGAAAATATATTTTTGTTGACTATTAAAAAGAGGATAAGGAACTTTCATAAAATGCAAAATATATATATTTTTTTTTTCTATTGATAACACCTTGACATTTTTACTATAGGAATTCAATTCAGTTAAATTAAAAATAATCTTAAGTGCCTCTTAATTTTCTTATCATCTTACATCTAAATCTTCTAAAGGTGATTTTAAGTTGTGATTACCTACCTTATTTTTTTATTTTTATTTTTTGCAACTGTTCATTGTGTATTACATCAGTTAAGGATCGTAGGGTCATTTAGCCTTAACTGTGCATGTAGTAGTATTCAGTATCTGAATAAGCAGAAAACAATGTCTGTAAGGTGCCTTGAGATCACATATGGCGTGAATTGATGCTTGTATACAAGC
Organism: Cyprinodon variegatus; assembly: GCF_000732505.1. NCBI lineage: Eukaryota > Metazoa > Chordata > Actinopteri > Cyprinodontiformes > Cyprinodontidae > Cyprinodon > Cyprinodon variegatus. The sequence goes on from NW_015150467.1 coordinate 864,646, forward strand.
ACAAAAGTAATTTTATTTAATTAGTCTTATACATTTTATATGCTATATCAGTTATATAGTTAAAACCAGATAAAACCACTTTGCAAAAAAACATAAAAAAAAAAAAAAACATTTGCTTAAAAATGGAATATATTTATAGTATAAGGATATTCTTTAGAGGCATTTTATTAATTAGAGTAAAATATACCATAGTCATTTACATATTGTCGCATGCAGCAGCCTATGCTGTTCTGGAGATAATCAACATGGGCAACAACAGTAAATGTTACCAAACTTTTGAAAAATTGAAGGAAGTTAGAAGAAAATACACAGCAGCACTCCTGTTACAGTTACCTGTGTTACTGGTGTTACAACACTTGTGTATTAAAGTTGTTTAATACTGCTTAAAAAAGTAGTATAAACATATGTTCTTGACCTATTTCTGTATTCTATTTATTGAAATTTATACATTACCAAGCTGTTTGGCACAACTCCTGTTAATCGTTGTGTATGCTCATGCTTAACTGTTTCCTTTTTTTGCTTTATTTATTTATCTGGGACCATGTATTAAAAGACAGAGATCTCACAGCAAATAACTACTGCACCATATTATACCTAAATGAAAGTGAAGAGCAGATACAGTAGCTAAATGATTGTCAATGAAAGTAATTTTGAGGCAAGAAGTAACAGCTTCTTAAACCACTGTGTTGAGCTTTATAGACCTTGGAGTTAACAGCAGCAAGTTTATGAAGCTGCAGTTACTTTCTGGTGAAATTCACTGTGCATTTTACCCCTATCTTTTCAGCCTTAAAGTTTGTAAGCAAATTCAACAGTTTTCCAGACTCTTCAGCTAAAATCTATGTTTCCCCATGCTTATATGTAACACTTATTTCATTCTGCTTAATCTGTCAATACAAATAAAAGTGTAAATACAGGCAAAAGTAGAAGTGGTATAATGGCTGGCTGCAAAACCACCTAAAGACAAGTTTCACAGGCATTTTCGGTTTACTTCTCCCACCAAGCTACTTATATCTATTTGAATAAGGTTAGCGTTTATCTCAGTTGGATAGCAATTGCTTAAATATGGGTAAATATTCATTTATTTTTCATAAAGCTGGCTTATTAATTTCTCACAATGTCCGAAATTAACACTCACCACTGGGCAAATGCGACTACATTTGGCAAGTAAATGCCAGAGCACCATTCGCCACAAGGTAAGTAAATGTTTGGACCACAGTTGTGCTTCAGTCACGTCCTTTCATCTTTTATTTCAGTTAGTCTTCCCTCTGTCCCTTGTTCCTCCGCTTTCTGTCCTTCACATGCCAATAGATAAATGCGCGTAATGGGAACACAGCCCAAACACCACGTTATTTAACAACTATGCCGCTAGGCAAACTGTGGCAGTATATAGTAGGAGCAAACAAACTTTCTAAAGGACAACATGCTGATGAGGCAGAGGAAGAGCAGGTATCTACAGCTCGACGGCAAAAAGAAAGTTTAATGAAAAAATGGCGCTTTTAGAAAGGTTGTGTTTTGTTGCTTATTTGTGATGATGACGCTAAGCTAATGAGCTGCTCAGTGTGCAGAAAATACACAAAGGAGAACAGACGCGATTAATTTGTCACTGGCTGTCCATCTATGAAACTGGAGAGCATCTGTGAACACAAACGCAGTAAATGCCATGTCCATGTCTCAGGTTCAATTGAAACAACCCAGAAACTGTGAGTGCTAATGGATATATCAACACAAACGCAAAAAGATGAAAGTAAGGTTTTGCACCACCCATGCCGCCCATGCTACGCTTTTATTTATGGATGATGTAAAGTAGTTTGCTGTTTTTTGATTGATTTTAATTATGGCCAATTTATCAAATAAAAGTATCTTGCATTTACACTTTTTTAATTGCAATTTAATCAAATTTTAAATTACAGCTATATTTAATAAATTGACATTATATTTGATTGCATTTTGCATTCAACATAATGCCTTAGTGAAATAAGATGTTCCTTAAAAATATATGAGAGGGCATTATTGCTGTGTTTTCTTCTAGCCGGTAAAAATATGGTTGAGTGGTAAAATAGTTTATCTTCCTGTTCACTTAGACGGTGAGTTAAAAATAACATTTTTGACACTGATTTTTCCCTCTGCTACTACATTAGACTTGGAGGATAATAGGTAAAAATGCCGTAATGTAACAACCAGAAAAACATTTTCGTTGGTAGGTGGGAATAACAGAAAAACCTGAGAAGCTTGAACTTATCAATACTCATACACCAACAAAGTCATCTGTGTTCTGATACAAAAATGCAGCATTTTGTTGAAGATGAAGGCAGATGTTCAACCAATCAGTGTCTGAATGATTCTTGCCATAATGCTGCAGTGGTGGTTATGGAAGATGGAGACTCCATTGGATGGAGATGCACCTGTACAGCAGGGTCCAACTGGTCAGCAGACACAGGGCTGCTATAATATTGCCACATAGTTCACCCCATCAGCCCAATATGATTTGAAATAAAAATTAAATAAATTTCACTGTTTATTCAAATTTCCTAACTAAACAGATCCCCTGTTTGTTAGATGACTCAGAGATATTTTCCGAAAGGTGCTGAAGTTCATCGCCAAAATAAGTGTTGAGGAAGAGCATCTGGTTTATTTTTCTCCTTGTGTGATAACCTGCTGCTGCAGGGAAACTCTGGGATTGCACCTGCATGAAGCCTCTATTTTCAGTGAGTTTTATGTGGGGTGGAGGGCAGCTTAAGCAGGCAGAGTTGACGTGACTGTTTATCATTTTATTTAACACAATACAGAGTGGCTGTTTTCAGCCGTAACTCAGATCACAAACCGTTACATCTCCAATTTTCTCTTCCTTATGCCACTGACTGTTCTGTGCAAGAAACTCAGAGACAAACAAAAAAGGTTGATTGAAATATGCAAATCACACTTGAATTCATAGTAATTTAATGCACATTCTGTTCCAAGAATGCATTTTATAAACATCAGAATTTCCCTGCAGCAGCCATGGGTCAGGGCACTAACTTATCAGGATTGTTAGAGCATATGTCATTGGTGCAGTCAGAATGAAAAATAGACTAATTGTTTAGCTATAGCCTTTTTCTTGATGGTGTTAACTGATAACGTTGATAAAAGGGGGTGTAAGGCAAGTTATTCTGTATGCAGTGGTAACCACAGGCCAAAGCAGAAATACCTTCTCTTACATTGGTGTTTATTACTGCAAAAGTGCAAGATCCTGGATGTGGTTTAAGAATATGGTGATAGATGACCTCAAACTTTTATCTTTATTTATGAGTCTTGATTCACTTGGGGTGGCTGCTGGTTGATACTGTAATCTATTTTACAGTCAACAGTAGATCTACATTAAGGCCACCCAGAAGGACTTTTTATGGGGTGATCTAGGACTCTCTATCCTTGCACATGTGTCTAAGTGAAATATGTATTTATTTTTAACTGTCATAATAAAGCCATATCTAACTGTAATAACAGCCACGTGCCACATAAATAATTATATCTACCATCACAGGCCCAATGCCAAAAGTATCATAAAAGCCATCTTTACAGAAAATAATGCTCTCAGTGTAAATGTCAAGCTTTTAACATGACTCACTGCAACAGGCTATTTTTATACAGCACATACAACAAAAGCTGTTCTATATGTTGTATTATAAAGTCTTTCATGCAGCAGAATACAGATCAATAGCCTCTGTTTCGGTTATTCTTTCATTCCTGCTGCGGCTGATAACCTTCTCCTAGTCCCGATTTTATAATGAGAACACATGACACCAGCACCACAGCAGCTGCTGTAACGCAATACAGCAGAATGACAAAGCACTGAGAACCCATTTATTGCATCTCATAGCTTGTATAAAGCAAGTTAGAAAGTAAAAAAGTAAGTAAAAAACTACAAATATACATCTCCTTGCAGGCATGCCTTAGTAAGTGCTTTTATGAATTATTTTGATTAGGTAAGATCTTTTTCTTCTGCCTGGGTTAGCAGTGCTGAAGATGGAAGTGTCTGCAATAAAGTATGATGATGATAATGACCATCCTGTCTGATTTCATTAGACAAACACATGACAGCAAGTGCTTTGAGCTTCTGCTGTAACATCCTGCAACAACCTGACAAGCCAAAGACATGATTATCACCTCTTACTGCATCACACAGCTGGTTAAAAGAGCCAGAAAAAAACACATAAATACATAAGAGTCCCACTGCTCAGGATGCTAATTCAAATTACAAATCCAATAAGGCTCAAGGGTATCAACCTTCCTTTGAGGGAAAACTCATTAACCTCTGTTTTATGTCAAAACCTTTTTGATGCTGTGTAATTAGATTAAACTCGTACCAAAAGCACTTTTTTTAACAATACAGTGCAACACAAATATTTTTAGCAATGTCCTGTGTATCCATCATAAAAAGTATGGTAAAACAGTGGTATACCAGGCTTGTATCACTTGTAAAAAAATAAATAAAGTTGATTTGTATTTTTTTCACAGCCCTGTAAACTGCAGGAACTCTTGCTGTCTGTTACAATATAACCACACAGCTGCCCGGTACCTAGGAAGCTGTCCAATGGGGTCTTGGAAGGTATTGTGCAAATATAGCAGAGCTAAAGTTAAAGGAAGTTCCCTTAAATTCAAAGGAAGATACTGACATCTAACCTCAACTCAATCTTAATTTACAACCTCTAAACCTCCATTCAGGGATTCTTTTTTTCTTCTTGATGCTTCTGTTTGGGAACCAAGAGGAATAAAGAGATACTTCGAGGGAATTACATTCTAAAAATAGGATACTTGGTCTGTACAGCAACCAGCTTTCCTCAAATAATAAAGATAAAGAAATTCCTGCTGCATTCAGAGACACTACTTATCATTTTCAACATTGATAACATGACTATCATGAGGTGTATAAAACATTCATGTTTAATTTTATGACCAACCGCCTTATACTGTGTTGATAACCCATTTGGATGCCAATGTAGCTCTAACACTGTTAAGGCAGACTACCCTAGACACCTGAATCAGTAATATATGGGATTATTTTAAGGAACATTTTGACAATTACAAAACTGAAATTGTTTGGGATTTACTAGGAACAAGTATAACTTAGAAATAGTGAATCATGTCCAAGCATGAAAATGAACATTTGTTTTGTAACACAGATCATCACATTACCTGCTTGCCCTCAACCCACAGTGCATCCTGGTTACATTTTATCTCCAGGTACACAAAACAAATGATCATAGCCATGCAGTTGGATTAAAACTAAATATTATGTGTAAAATCAGGTATTCAATTGATCTCCAGTTAAGGTCTGATGCTAATGAGACTATTAACTGGGCTTTCTGCAGTGAGCAGAGCTCAGCTGGTCCCTCTGACTGATCATCCCCTTAAGCAAATAACTGCAAAAGCACTTTCAGTCCGAACCAGCATCAACGTCCTCAGCACACCATGAGCGACAGTAGCTCATCAGATGGATCAGAGTACATGGGATGACATTTGCTCCCCATTTGCAATAAGGACCCTGTTATTGGTTGTCCACTCTCACATCCTTCAACTGCTGATGTTGATCACTATGACCACGACACCCCACAAAATCTACATGTTTCTGACTGAGACATGTAGCTGTGGCAATTTAGTCTTTGTAAAACTGTTAAATAAATATTGCAATTTTCTATTTCAATCAATCAAAATACAAGATATATTGTTATATATATGCTACAAGAAATAAAAAATATTTATGCTGTTCTCCTGTCAGTGGTCGTAATGGTATGCCAGACTGTTGCATGTGTTGTTGCTGTATCCGTTCATCCAAGTCATCTAGACAGATATCTTCAACTCTGAAATGCCTCTCACTCACTTTGAGGATGCACAAACACATCACACTGGAGCCTTTTACACAAATCTGGCTGTATGCCACACACCAGTTAGCTCTAACAAGTTTTACTAATCGTCATCGTCCAGGCTCTGCAGATCTACGATGTGACCGTTCACTCTGGGCAATAAAAGGAAAATAATATCACTCCCGGTGCAGCACATTTCTACTTATGTGTCTGCTAATGTATATCTTTAATTTAAAAAAATGTAATGCATTTGCTGTCTTGCAGATATAGACACACCCAGGCCATTTTCCACCATCCATGTGCACCTCTGTCTGGAAATGTAGCTCATGGGTCACTGTTCACCATCTGATAGGGCTGCATTGGGCCCATCATGCATTGACAGTTAAACAGTTCTAGATAGATAGATTACATAGATTAGATTAGATCAGGATAGATAGATAGATAGATAGATAGATAGATAGATAGATAGATAGATAGATAGATAGATAGATAGATAGATAGATAGATAGATAGATAGATCTTTCATCCACACAACTGTGAGAGCTGCAAAACTCCATTTGACATTCCAGGACTTGCCAAAAGTGGAACTAATAGTTCTGATGCCAAAGGTTTGATGCCAGGGAACATGTTTTAACTGGTCACACACCATTCTCCTTTGATAATTTCACACCAATTCGCAGTTGGATCTTACAAATGACTGTATTCCGAACATTTTAACAACAACATCACCTTCCTATCAAGTTGCATTGTGCTGCAAAATAAACGGGAAGAAAGAAGCGCCTATATATCTCTCTCTATGTGTATATTTTTATTTATACATACATCTGCAAGCTGTGAAGCGACATAAAACAGTTAGGGTATTTGATTACCTGTTAGGATGAGAAACCCCGCCTAAAATCCCAGTAGGATCCCGATTGAGTATTAAAGACTGAAGATGCAAAGATGAAATCCGCGAAATCCAAAGATGAAAAAAAAAAAAAAACCTCGGGATAGTCCGAGGTTGAAGAGCTGGAGATGCTTGGTCGCGCAAAGTCTCTCTGGATTGTTTTATAATACAAATATTCCAGAAAAAAAAAAAAAAAGCAAGGCGGGTTACATTCTCTATAAACCTCAGACCCCTTATGTATTGCAGTAAAGATAGAAAGCGAGAGAAAGAGGAGATGGTGTCCGGATGGAGAACTGCAGCTCTTTTCGAAGCGAGTTATCCTGAAAAAGAGAAAGCCGTGTGCGTCAAACCGGAGCCTTAAAGAAAACTCTATTTAAACACTATAGTGTTCTGCTTCTGATCGCAGCCCTGCAAACCAACGCTCCTGTTTCAGCTCATATCCGGAGCGATTGCTTTCCATAAGTTCCCAATGTCTCAGAGGCGATGGAGGAATCCCACCCATGCAAAGACACAGAAACGCACGCAGTCTCCTCCAATAGTATGCGCAGTCATGCGCGCAATTAGTTTTCATACACGACTTGCTCCGTCCGCTTCTTCTTCGATTCCTCCGGGGGTGGGGGGAATGTGGCAGGACTATTTTCTGTATCCCAGGAAAACAAAAATAAGCAGCCTCTGTCTGATAATGCAGGCATCCACCTGCACAAGTAGGGAGTCCGTTCTACTGAGCATCCGCGTCACGCCATGATGATGTCTGGATCGGCCAGAGGACGCTTCCTTGGTTATCGCAGGAAGCGACTGACAGCTCTCACAGACAGCGCAGCATTGCAGCAATGTGATGTCATTAGGGCTCCGTTCAAAGCGAACACATTGAGGGGGGGTTTGTTGTTCTGTGGAGAGTTTTCAATGGGTTTATTAATTTAGAAGAAGAGAGAGAGGAGGAGAGGCATGCTGTGGGGTGTCTGTGATACTCCGGGTTGGGCTGGTGGCTCATGGTCCAACACAATATGATACTGCAACAACACACAGGAAGGGAGGAGGAGGAGGGAGGGGATCTGCATTTCAAATATAACATTTATTCCCTCTACAGGCGCGATCTGGTCCACTGGTTCTTGCTCAGGTTCTAATGATATGCAACACATCTGGAAGGAATGGGATTCCCACACAGCATGGAAAAGTTGTAGATTTCATGTGCAGGTTTTTCATGTCTGGATATGTATGAAGGAAAACAAACAAACAAAAAAAGTACAGAGAAATATTTACATTAAGAGACTGTACTTTCTGTTGCTTTGTAAAAAGTGGGGTCCAAACAGCATTTGTTCACACATCTCTCAGTGAATCAAGTTATGTTATTTGTCCACTTTCCTTCCTTCCTTCCCTCTATCCATCCATCTTAATAATCCATCCATCCATTTTCCATATTATCCCAAGTGGGGTCGCAAGGGGTGCTGGTACCTATCTCCAGCTGTCTACGGGCAAGAGGCGGGATACACCCTGTCCTGAACAGGTCGCCCATCGCAGGGCAACACAGAGACAAACAGGACAAACAACCATTCACACACACCTAAGGGGACTTTAGAGAAGCCAATTAATCTAACAGTCATGTTTTTGGACTGTGGGAGGAAGCCAGAGTACCCAGAAAAAACCCATGCATGCTCAGAGAGAACATGCAAACTCCATGCAGAAAGACCCCGGGCCGGGAATCGAACCTTGAACCTTCTTGCTATAAGGCAGCAGAGCTACCCACTGAGCAGCCTCATCTTAACAATGTAATACTTTATTTCTATAATAGTTAACTTTTGAATTATTCCTTCAAGAATTAATTATAAATTGAATGAGAGTTTAACACTTGTGACAGTACAGTACGTGACAGTACATTTTGACAAAATGTGCAGGTACTCTGGTTTAGATAACGAGAAACACAAACACCTTCCCCACCCACGCGTTTAAGGCTTGCTTCGCTGTCATTTTGTACAAAATCTCTTTGCCAACAGATATGAGACATCAAGCTGACTGAAAAAAATAAATATAAATATTTCCACAGTGAGCGAAACATAAACAAAAAAGCAGGAACGGGACACAATGGTTAAGCCTCTCAGAAAAGCAGAAGAAAGCCAGTGATAACCTGTTTGTAATCATAACACCAACATCTGCAGCATGCTCTCAGTGTCCTCCTTTGTGAATATTGATCCCCACTGCTTGCATGGATACCTCACAACATGTGACTACAAAAAGGAATTCTGCTGGACTTGACAAATCCTCTAAAAACAGATTGATTTGGCAGCAGGATCATTGGCAACGGTTACAGTTAAAGATACCTCATTTGAAAATGGAGGATGTGAGTTACATGGAATCATAGCATAAGAATTTCCACCTATAATTATGCTTGATCTAAATGTTTTACACATAAAAAAAGGAAAATGTAAGCTGCAATCAATTTATCACACCGAAACACTCCCAAATGTTCTGCTGTAATAATAGTAAAATGATTAAAAGTTAAGCAGCAATGAATAAAGTGGCTAATTTTAATAGCATATGCACACTTTATGGTCCTAAAGCGACACATTTAAGAAGAGCAAAGCTTTACAGGAGATTTCCATTCTAGTTAGTGTTTTGAAATATGAAATTTTATTTTGGGCTCTAAGAGCTACAGGTTTCAAGCTGCCTTTTTTTTCGCCACAATATGCTGCATTTACAAATATCTGATGCTTTGCGATTCGCACAAGAGGAACAGTCTGCTGTAATTAAAGGCCACTTCAAAATGATTGGGCCAGCCCCCTTTCATTTTCCACACAAATTCCCTAGACGACTCGTGCACTCACAAATAACACTTTTGATCAAAGCCTTTACCTCCTTAACTGTAACTCAACAAACATTCAAAGCATAATTATGTGTAAAGAGATCCCAACCACACGAATGTCAATTCTAAATGCACCACTCGAAGCGTTTTTTTTGTCTTTTGAACGACGCGCCATTGTGCAGCAGAAATGCAAGTTTCATTTTGAGATCACTCCGAGCCTGAATGAAGATGTGTGTTCATGAGGTGGTTGAGTGCATGAGACGCATGCAGCGAATACTGATGGAAATTGAAAAACAGCCATGAAGGAAGCCAATCTGCTATTTATATCGGGCAGCCTTCAACAGGGCTAAGCTCCATCTGACTGTAATGCACTCTAAAAGTGATTGATTAGTCTTTCATGGAGATATTGTCCATCTTAACAGTCTGCACTCCCTGAAGTGATAAAATTACTCCACTGTACTCTTTGAAAGCATAATAGCAGATTAGGTCAGTGTGATCCATCTGCTCTAATCAGGAAACCTGCAAGTCCATAAAACGCAAAACATGAAAGGGGGGATCAGGACTTAGTTCCAGTACACACCACCCAGCAGCTAATATCCACAGAGGTGTGTTTAATGACCTGGAACACATTACATGCTGAGGTTGCTTAATTTGTATCGAAGTGAAGTCATTGTGCATCTGTCTCAAAACGTCTTTTTTCTACTCAACTCAGATGTCCTTGCTGCTGTTTTAAGAAATTATCATTTGAATCAGTTTCCATTAATTACAACAAGAAATGTGCCCCTTTTTCCCCGGCCTGAACCAAGAAGACATTTGATGTCTCTGGCTTAGCATTTGAACCTGTGAGTGAATTGTCCCATGTGTATTCGTACCTTGAAATGGGATTAGAATTAGCACAGTGGCAGTGACAATAAAAAGCTGCCCACAGGAAGAGCAGCATCATTAGAGCACCAACAGAGCTGTGTAACGGATTAGAATGGCCTTATTTCAGTCACTGAATCACACTGTATGCGCTGCTCTCAGTCACAGTGCAAAGATGTTGTATTTAACATACTATACATGGCATTTGAGTGCAAGCTATTTACCCCAAAATCTAATTCTTAAAGGATCACTAGCAACCCGGAGGATCTGGATTTGCTGTCTTGAAACTGGGGAAAAGTCTTGCTCTTGTCTCAAGGTTCTAAACTGCCATGACTTTTGACATCGTACATATTATTTGATATTGTGTTACATTTCTTGCTTTTGTTATTTGAATACCTATATCTATTTATACCCATTTCCTTTTTTTTTGTAAATAAGAATTAAAATGTAGAAAATGATTTTAAAAAATGAACCTTTACAGATTTTTCACAGACATTAGCCAAAGGCAGAATCTCTCACCAAACATATTGTGTGGATATAATTCCCGTATGCAGTTCAGTTTGTTCATAATTTATTTCTCCAACCACAATATGTTTATATATTTACAGCATAAGGAAAAAAGAAAAGTAATTCTCAACTGAAATAAAAATCAATATTCTTCATTTATAATGATTTAAGCTGCCATAAATGTATTTTTCACTCTTTTTTTTTTAACATACAATATGTTTTAAATGCTTTTATGCTTCATACATTCAGTATGTAAGGCTAATCTATTCTAAATAAAAAAAATTCCACCTTATTTCTTAAGGACTTCTCACTGTGTCCTTGAATTGATGAGCTTAAAGATAAAAGATAGACAGATCATCTGGGGAGGTGTTAGATGCCAGCATGCTTGTCTTCAGCTCTACAAATGTACTTATCTGTGAGAGGAAATGCTTTAAGTCATCTGTGTTTCAGAACAATTTTTTTTATTTTGTATTAGATAACAAACAAGGGTAATTTTCTTAAACATGAAAGGTTAATGCATAGGGGCAGTATTGTTATTGAGGATCTGATATTTTCTCTTGTTAAAAACCGCTGAATGATACATTTAAAAAATAGGTTTTCATTTAAATGATTTTGGGTTAAGGCTTGTATAAAGAACTGATTTAAAAGGTCAGTTTCTTTCCCTTAAAATAAAATTTAAATCACCTTTTCTTGGTCCAATGGATACCCTCTCATTGGCAGTAAAATGAGCAGACATGGGATGTCTGGCCTCCTTTAAAAGGGTTTTTTTTTACATGATTTTTTTGACACATTAGCTCTAATGGAGCCACTGCACTTAGTAATTCAGTATTTCAAAGAGCACTCTGTCTCACTTTCCACAAAAGCATGAAATCATCCATCATTTCTGTTGTTCTGTAGTTAATGAATTTTTCCTTGCCTGGAGTCTTACACATGTTTTAGATATTTTCTATATGCTCAATTAAGGCTATTGGTATTTTGAATGTTGCAAAATGTCTGCATGGTTTTTGTTTTTGGGCTATAAAGCTTTGAACAGTGGTTGGAAGCATTCATTGCTTTGCTTTTTATAAACCTTGTTAAGAGGTTGCAACAATGATTTTAGGGTTATATATAAAAAAAAACTATTTTAGTTCTTAGTCTTTGTTGTGACTAACTGCATCCAGAAAGTATTCAAAATATTGCACTTTGTCATTTAGTTATGTGTACAGCCTTATTTCAATTAGTACGCATGCAATACCCACTTGTGTTTATGTAAAAAAAAAAGATGTTTTTTGATATTTTTACAAATTTCTGAAAAATAAAATAAAAAATATATGACATTTAATGTAATTTAACTGCCTTTACATTTGCTTGCACTGGTTATTCATGACACAACTGACATTGAAGTTCAGAGAGTAAACACCAAGCATTAGGTCAAAGGATTTGTCTGCAGATGTTCAGGAATATGTAGGCCTATCGGCACAAATGTTGGGATAGAGGGAAAAAAAATCTGTTGCTTTTAAAAGAACCAAATGATCACAGATGACTGGAAGACATTTGGAAATAACAGGAATCTTGAACTAACCAGTTACCCTCGGGTCTCTCTCTGAGAGCTCCAGCATTTCTCTCTGGAAGGAGAGGAATGTTCCAGAAGGAAAACCATCTCTGGAGTCATCCACCACCAAGGCCTGGATAGCAGAATGGCCAGACAAAAGCCCCTGCTTTTATAAAAGAAGCATGGCAGTTATTCTGGAGTTTGCCAAAAGACACTTGAAGGACTCTTAGACTACAGAATGAAAAATAAAATCCCCTGTTGTGATGAGACAAAGGTTGTACTCTTTGGTGTAAATGCCAGGCATCATGTTAGGAGGAAACTAGGCACTTCTCATCATCAGGCTAACCCCATCCCCACAGTGAAGCATGACGGGGATAGCACCATGCTATGGGGATGTTTTACAGCAGCAGGAACTGGCAGATTAGTCAGAATAAAGGAAAACATTACTGCAGCAATGTTCAGAGACATGTTCTCCCATGCTGTTAACATCTGTATAATCAATACATTTAAACAATAAACATTTCTTTTAATGAAAATTTGCATCATAGCCATAGATATCAGTGATTATAGCCTGCTACACACGTTTCAGCGCAGCGCGGTGCCAGGCAAACAAAGCGGCGGGTGTGTCTCGGACCATGGATCCCAAAGGGGGGAAAAAAAGTAAGATATACCTGATGAGAACAGAAGATTCAAAGAAGAATGGACCAAATCATATGCTTTCATTACCGATGTCTGGAGAGGTCGTTAAAAAATTAAAAGAGTAATTTGGAAAGGCATTTACAGTGAAGGGATGCAAAATAAATATGCAGCCAATCACAAAGTTGCGAGTGAGAGAAAAAGTGCGATTGCAGAACTTCTTAAATAATTAGAGGTGCGCAAAGATAGATTTAAGAAGTGGATTGCATCTAAAAATTCCACTACTGCTTCTAGTTTTGTAGCAAGCATGTAAAACCATTTACAGATTGCACAGGTGGAACTCTGATGCAGGTATGTGAATTTTCTTCAATTCCTACCCCCCACCCACCACCCACAGCACACACAAAAAAAAAAAACCCTCAAAACTAAAATATCACCAAAGAACCCTGGTGATGGAGGATGTGGGATTTTGGGGTTAAAGAGCACTGCTCTGATGGATGTCAGTTCCTGCTTGGTTCCTCATGACTCAATCAACTCTTTCCAACAGAAAAACGTCTACCATAGAAAGATCCCTTTATGGTGTTTCTATCACATCATCAGTGTAACAAAACCTAAACCGCACAGTGAAGCGGTGAGCTGTGAATTCCACGTGGTGAGAGCGTTCACTGCCCCTTCCTCACCTCATGCTACTATGTGATATGTGGTCCAGGATAAACATTTAATGATGAATACTTATTATACCCACGTAGTCTTTTTTTATAGAGGGCTAATAAACTTAGAGCCAGTGTTTCCATATAGCATATATATATATATATATATATATATATATATATATATATATATATATATATATATATATATATATATATATATATAT
>NW_015150467.1:878605-890517 GCF_000732505.1 Cyprinodon variegatus
TATATATATATATACGGGTTATATAAGACTTTTACATTTTTGTGGGTCCAGACCGATTTGTTTTTTGTCTTTTTGGTCCAATATGACTCTTTCAGCAGTTCAGGGTTGGCGAACCCTATGCATGTTTAATTTATTATGTATAATTATAGGAGAATGATGGGTATAGATAAAGTATCTAAAGATTTCATCAAACACCCTAGTTATATTGTCATCTGGTCTTGTATGCCACTTGACTCCGAATAACCATGGCATATCATCACCTCTGATTAAACCAAAGTAAATGTTTGGAACCTCCCTCATGTATGATTGTTAAGACTGTTGGCTTGAGTGTGCACCTTTGTATGATTGAATAGTCACCCAGGAGGTTTAAGACAGAGAAGGCCTCCTGGAGCTGCTCCTGCCAGCACACCGGATTTCCATCTACCGTCACTGCTCACTGGGCTTAACGATTGCCAGGAGTTCCAGTCTCTGCCAGATTTTACTTCTGTAGTAATCTAGGCTGAACCGGCGCTAAGCGGCTGTAATTTCTTGAGAACTTGCTTCTGACTTCTCTCTTCCACAGTTTCACTCCATGCCAAGTTACCTGTGCTTTGGACTTCAGAGTTATTTACTGACAGTCTGTGTGTTATGATTCTGGTTCAGCTGGACCACATCATTACCTGCTTCTGACAACTGCTTGCTTGCCCTGCTGCACCATTCGGGTTAGCACACTGAGAGACAGCATCATCGACTCCCACTTCTGCCAGACACCTTCATGAAAATAATGTTAAAATAAGTTCCAACTAATAGTCCAAACTCATTAAGTTCCCTCGTCTTTTACTTCCAGAAGCATGCACACATTTAACATTTTTATCAAGCTAAGGCAGGATGGATACGTGGTTCCATGCTCGAACCTTCTCCTGCTTATCAGAACAGTTTCACATGCAGACAAAGGTAGGACTCTAGAATTCACAAGCTTTTAAACCCTATGTGCCCTTCTCCAGTTACATGGAAGCTCAGAACTCAGTGTCTCATCAGAAGTGCTATGTGTGTGTGGACAAAAATGGTCATATATGGTTTAAAAGTGAACCTAGGGAAATTTACCTAAGCCTAACCTAGCTGTGGACTATTTTCTCCCAAAGAAATGCAGAATGTTATGTCATAAACCTCACTCAATCAACTTAACTGTTGTTTCTCTCTTTAAGATTGCATGATGCTTTAATCATTCTGAACTTTATTTTGTCACTCTGTGTTTTACAGTAGTAAAGGCCTGATCCTCAGAAGGCATGCATGTTTTAAAACGGTTACAGAGCACATCTATGAATAATGTGAAAGTGATATGCATTTTGTAGTTCAGCAGACAATGTGTTTTCATACTGATGTGGATTAATTAATCTTCAGATCATAACATGGTGCTCCTTATTGAAAGGGTGCAACACAACAGGGATTTTTTCCCCTTAATTTAACTTTGAGATAGGCTATGAGGTAAACATACGAATATTATTGTCAGGGCTCAGCACGTTGCACCCAGCATTCAGGCAGACAGACTGAAGGGATTTATAAAAACCTTTTATTAATCGCTTGGAGTTCTTCGTCTCATTAGCTAGAACTAGATGGCTGGAATCTCAGTAGAGGTAGAAACACAGGTTAGTGACCATGTAACTCTGACAGGAACAATAGCAAGAATGTGAGTCACTAATCTGATGATCAATTTCAGTCTGAGTCCAGAGGAAGGAGTGGAATCCAGTCTGATGATTATCCACAGCATGCAACAGAAGCCGCCCAGAGGTTTCCAGGAGTAGAAGCCAAAAGGCAAATGAGCAGAAGCCAGCTGACAAGGAAGAGCTGAAGTATCCAGAAGGAGAATCCAAAGCTGGTGTTGATGAGCAAGCAGAAGTCCAAGCCAAAAGATCAGAGATCAGAAGGTACCGAAGGGAAGTCCAAGCCAGGATCAGGAGACAGATCCAAGGTTGTTAGCAGGCAGAATTCAACGGCAGTCCGAAGACAGGTCAGGCAAACAGATCAGAACAAGGGCAGGCAAACTCAGTCCAGGAGCAGAAACTAGTCAGGATCAGGCAATCAGAATAAACATATTGGGGTATGCTAGTGAACTCTAACCTACAGCTTGAATAATCTGGTACTGATGGCTGGGACCAAGCTTTTTAAATAGGAACTGGAACAGGTGGATCTGATGAGTGATGATGAAAACTGGGCAGAGCTAGACAGGTGGATCAAGTAAACCAATAATCCAGTAATCAGTGCCAAGCTCATGACAATTATATTGTATCATTATTACCCTCATCTCCATGGCTTTGAACCACCTTTCGATAATGGCCACTCTTGGACTGCTGGTGAATCATGCAATCTGCTCGATTTAATGACCGGCATCAAAACGGTTAGCTCATTTTAATATTTGAATAGCAATCTTTGCAAAAAGCCTGCTTATTTTATGTGCTAAAAAATGTATGTGCAAGTTAACCCTTCCTATTTGGATTTAATAAAGATCAGTTCCTACTGTAAGTGTTTTACATAATTTAAAGAGAGGATCAGCAAAGCATTCATCCATGGAAAACACTGAACTGGTCAAAACACTGAAATGGTCCCTCCCCTGTTGGTCACTCTCCAAAAGGAGAGTGGATTTTTTAAGTAAATATATCTGTGCCTAGTGAACTATCGTGAACATTTGGATGATTGGATTTTTTTGTTTGCTATTAAAGCAATGTGGTTTCTGTGTATTTTGAGTGGTTTTTAATTAATAAATATTTAATTTAAGACAATCCAGTAAAAAAATACAACCATAACACATTCAAACATTACAAATATAATGACATATATAGTTATGTTATCTGTATAATATAGTTCTTATGAAAAGGAGTATGAAGAAGTAAGATTTAATCATATCCTTCACCTTTCAATTCCTACTTAACTTATGAAGGCATACTACTCAAAAAGTCTATTAAGTGAGCAAAGACATTAGTTTCAATAACATATAGACATTAGTATGTGCTTTAGTACTTGTCTACACACATATTTATACACACATTTATGACTCAAAGCCTACACAATTACAACAATTGTAAAATATATGTATATAACCATATACAGTGACTAAGAGTACCAAGTGATGTTAACGGTCCTTCTTCCATCTTATATCTTAACAAGAAAAAAAAAAGAGCCTATCAAGTCTTGTGGTTGGACATTGCTCTAATTCAGTACCGAGTTTGCTCCATACAGTCACACCATTTATTGAAATACACATTTCTTTGAATGTTTATCAAGCACATACATTTAAATTATACCAACCTCTCTTTCAGCAAAATGTTTTTACATGCCATATTTTTTTCCCCGCTTTATAAATTTATTGTGAGCTTTGCAAATCTACCAGATCCGAAGATTTGAGCAAGCAGGAATGAATGAATAATGCATTTGCATGATCATAATAACCAGCTGTATAAGGTATACTGATTGCACCTCTTTGCTGCATACCTACAGTAGCAGTTTGAAAGATGTCCTGTAGGTCTTACCCCAGATATGTAATGTAAATCCCTTTATTGTCCCACAATGTGGAAATTCACTCTCTGCATTTTAACCCATCCCCTTGGGGAACAGTGGTCTGCCATTGTGTGGTGCCCGGAGAGCAGTGTGGGGTTAAGGGTCTTGCTCAGAGACCCAGAGTGCAGGCTGTGGGGATTTAACTGGGTACTTGCAACCCTCCAGAGCACAAGCACACAGCTCTAACACTCCCACTATATGTACACTATGGCTCAGTTATGGTAAAATCAATGAACAGTAGTCTGCGTAAAGCTTTATACTTTAGAAAAAGCTGTGTTTATTAAGAACTGCAATGCTTCTAGAGAGCTTAGTCTGGACATCTTTGATGTGAGGCCTACAGCAGATCTTGTAGTCAATAATCGCACCTAAGAATTTCTTTTTTTTTTTACTTATTTAACCTGTATCCTTGACTTTCACATCTAAATTTCTTTTTAAAATTCCAAATAACATGAACTTACCTTTTTATTTTGTTTTTTTGCAGATTCAAAGACATTTGTTGTATTTGTTTTTACTTATTCATCTCTTGTGTGCTGTATCATCTAGGAGTTCTGTAAGCTCCTTTTGTAGAGAAAATATTTGTTTAATCAAAACAAACTTGAATTTTTTTTATTTTATTTTCCTATGTAATTTATGTAGAGAAATAAACTATTGGTCCCACCACTGAGCACAAACAATGTCCAAGCATCATGACACACCTGATTGTCATGATCTGGCCTGTTTGCTCTCCCCTAATTAGTAATTCTTCTCACCTGCCCTCTTCCTTCCCAGCCTCAATTATAATTTATTCCTCTCACCTGTTTCCTCTAGTTTATATTCAGTTCAGCCTGAGCATTCAGTGCCAGATCATTGCTTGTCTTTCTGTCAGTCTTTCTGTTCAGTTTTTATTTGGTTCCTGTCCTGGATCCTAGCTGCCAGTGGAAAGAGGGTTTTAGTGTTTGTCTCGTCTCCTGATCGTCCACTGTTCCTCCCCCGCGGAGTCCTCTGGGTTTTTGGCTCATTATGGGGGGAGGTTCAGTTTTTATCTAAGTAAGCCTGGCTCCTGGGTGGAGACCAGTTTAAAGTCTGCTTCAAGTTCCGGTTCCTATGTCCTGTCTCGGCTACCCTCTTCCACTGAGCCTGCCTGTCTGCACCTGATCCTGTCTGCTCCTGTGCGTGACCACCTGGTCATACTTCTGGTCCCAGTCAGACTCTGAACCCTCCTGGAAGCCTGTGCATGTCTGGAAGTCTGGATCCTGCCACCTGTCTCTGTTCCTGCCTGATCTGGATCCTGCCTGTTCCTGTCTGTTCTGGATCCCTCACCAGGATCAGCTTCCAGCATAACCTCTGGGACTGCAGCACTGGGGACACTCGTGGTCTGGACTGTTAAACCAGGTAAGTGACCAACCCAGATAATCATATATCAGTTTATCGTGGTCACTTACCTGTGTTTCCTCCCTTAAAGTGTCTGAGATTGGGCGGTGCCCCGCCCCCCCCGCCTGCAGTGTCCGCGAGCCACAGCTCCGCTTTTGTTTTGTTTTTATTTTAATAAACCTTTTGAACTTTCCTACTGACTGTCTCTCCTGAATACTGGGTCCATCTGTCCGCGATTCATGACACTGATAATCCTCAATTATCACATATTGTTGTCTGCTACTTAAATAGCTCTTCATCCATTCCAGGACCCATATCTGCTGTACAGTTTAAATTGCAGGTTAGTCTCAGCCATAAGAGTGATACTATTTCCTGAAGAGATGCAGCCACTTTTTGTTACAGTAGACTAGGGGCCTGATCCTTTAAGATTTTTTGTTTGAGCCAAAACAATAAGAAAAAACAATTAAGTGCGAATAGTGGATATGTTGTGTGTGTCTACAAAAATTGCTTGTGCGAATGATAAAGATGAGGCTGAAGGGGGTAAGTTAAAAAAAAAAAAGATAATTATAATTAATATTATTTATAATAAACTTCTCATTACTCACTCAGTGTCTGAGTGACATAAAACCCTTAAAACAGATAAAAGGATGGAAATATTGGACAACTGATAAGTTAGAAGAAGCTTGTTAGTAAAATTAAAAGGGTTAGCTTAAGCCCAAATCTGACAATTTTACACTCAGTTGCATGTGGCAATGTGAAAAGTTTCGTGCAGTATCAATATTCATTAAAATATGCCAATGTACGCACACGCACACAAACACATTTTTTTGGAAAAATATACAAAATATACAATTGGCTGTCAATCATGACTTAAACAATAAAATGGAAAAATTACAAGCTTGCATTTATTTTCATTCACCTGAGGGCCGGTATAGCTTTGATTATCATAATAAAAGCAACTGATACTATATGACACTTCCTATAACTGCTGATTCACAGCATGCATATACAGCATCTAGATAAAGCTAATCAACATCTATGACTGAACAGAATCGACTGTTTTGCTGTTTTTGATTTCTCTTTTTATTTAGATAGATTAATTGTAGATGTGTTTCTTCTTCAGTCAGATAGTGCTTTAGCAACCCACACAGATTTAAGTCAACCCGCTAATATGGATGTTGAGATATTTTCCTATGGGAGCTCAGCTCCCACATGACTCTAGGCCATGGTGTGAAGAAAGAGAGGCAACACACTGTGCTCGTGTTTTTTCCTCTAAGGGGAGGCATTCTGAGATAAAGCTTTTAAAGATCAACGAAAACCCATCTCAATTGTTCTGTCGGCAGTACAGATGTATGAATACTGGAAATAAGGTGCCTGACAATCTAACAAAGTGCCATGTGGAGAGCAATTTCACACCCAGTTTTTCTGAGAAGTGCTTTTGCGTTCCTAGCAGGAATAATTTGACAATAATCCTGTAGAAGTTGTTTTAAGTCCTAACAACCTGTTTTTACATCAGGTACCAATATGTTATTGAATTGATCCAAAATAATGTTTTCTGTAAAGTATGAGATGAAAAAATGGGAAATGCCATCTCAGGAAGAAAAAAATATTTATCTCAACAGCAGATTTTTTTCAAGGTACCATGGCAACAGATCATTCAAAGAATTTTGATGAGAACAGCAGGCGAAGGAAGGCTGATTACAAGGGAGACAATTTGTTACACCAATTGCAGGAGCAAAAGAGTCTGATTGCGTACACACAAGCATTGTTATTTATTCTTCACTTTGCACCAAAAGTGCAAAAACACAGTTTTTCCTGTTCCATCATGGTCCTTCAAATGAAGGATGAGTGAATGCAGTTCTACAGCCTCAGTGTAGAGATGAAGGGTACTGTCAAGAGCTTGGCATAGAGAGACTTAAAAAAAACACCATTTCCAATCACACAGGAGGAAGTGGCAATCAACACAATGCTGCAGCTGCCTGTCTTTGGTGGCTATTCTCACCTTCCAATCTCACTCTCTGCTGCTCAGCAAACAGACCACTGTCCTGACAAACATAATCACTCGGAGCACAGATTTAGTGAGCATCTGTCAGTGGGAAATAATGTGAAAAAAAACTCAATTCTCTGCTGAATGCCGTTTTGTGCTGAATAGACAACTTTAAGCAGCACATTATTAGATGATAACTGCTCTGTTAAACCCCAGGTTCTCAGGAGAACAATATACTCAAACATAATTTGGACACATTACCTCAGTTGCAGAGAAATTTAAGACAGACCTTTGTTCCGCAGAAGTTTAACTAATTGTTCTAATGATGGATTTTAACTTCAAAATGTCTGTGGTGCTTTACAGTGCCATATTAAGACCACTTGAACTTTTGTCATTTTATTACTTTACAACCATTATATTAAATGTATTGCAATGGGGATTTTATGTCACAGAACTAAAACGTACCACATAATTGTCAGATAGAATGAAAATTTAAAAAAAGCTTTTGTAAAACTCTTTAAAGAGCATTCATTTTGGCAGGGTGGCAGTGGTGGCAGACACTTGGATCGAGGCAGACATTCAAGAAGTTCTAAGCCATTTTGTTTCATGATATATATATATATATATATATATATATATATACACATTATATACTGTATATTTATATAGTACAAGTATATATATATTATTCATAATGCACTCCACACAATTTGTTAAAAATGCTTCAAACAAAGTACAAAAATAAAAGATAAAAATCATTTAAATTATAGGATTCAATATCAGTCATAACCAGCCAGCCCACCCTGACCACAGACAGATTCCGGTAAGGAGCCAGGGCCAGGCATAGAAAAAGAATGAGCAACAACTACTTATATTTACTTCCAGAAGCTCCTCACAAGTCCCCTGATGCAAAATATTACAAAATGAGGTTGGTCCATGATAATTTCACACAACATGACTGAGCTTTGTGCATATCCTGTAAAGGAACATTGCGCTTTGTGAATTCACAAACTCATGAAAATACATCTTGCCAGAAGTCAACAGATCCATTAGCTTTGAAAAAGAAATGTTTTGGACCAATGAAATGTAGTAATGTGGATGATGTCAATGCATCAACCGGAGGCAGAAGGCTGAAGTAAAACAAAAATGGCTGTGTTGGTTTTAGCTGTAATACCCTCTATTTCTTACTGAAAAAAGAGCAAAAGGATGTGATTTTTGCTGCTACGGCTACTGTGATTGGCTAATGGCTCAGGAGGATAGGCAGATGTCACTTGTTGATATACCCAGTTAGTCTGACGAATTGTACTCAATGTTCCTCCTTTTTTCCTCCCTCAATGTTCGTTGAATGCTTTCCACAGGAGCCTTACCAGATTGATTCTGTGTTGAATTTAACTGTAAGGTGGTGCAGTTTAAAGTGCTCTTACCTTTCAGTAAGAAGGTTCCGGGTTTGATTTCCAGTCCGGGGACTTTCTGCATGGAGTTCAAATGTTCTCCCAGTGCATGCATGAGTTCTCTCCAGGTACTCTGGCTTCTTCCTACAAGCTTTACCTGTTAGGTTAATTGGTTTCTTAGGCTTGAGTATGTGTGTGCATGGTGTTTGTCTCTCTCTGCCTGTCTAAAGTGTACCCCGCCTTACACCTATGGACTGCGTAAGAGTGAAAGTGGGAGAAAATGGATGGTATCAATCTGGTTTACATTTATTTTTAATATCCAAATATGTTCACATGCATACAGATTCTATCACTAATTTTCTCACTGTACCGAGGTCTTCATTGGTACAGTGAACAGAATGGTTGCTTGTGACATTGTACCAAACTTACAAATATGTAAAATGGAGATGTTTCAGGTTTGATGAATAGCCTTTACAGGTGGTAAGGAAACACATTTGCATATCCTCCTCCCTGTATTTTACACAGTTTGGTCATTTGATCTGTATAATTATTAAGACTTACACTCAAAAAACTTTGCTTCAACTATTTTCCTTATTTTAGACACTTTTATTTGATTTACACCTGCTATGAACAGTACATCAGCTTTCTCTGCACAAACGGTTTTGCGTGTGTTTTTATACACAAACCTTTTTTTTTTTAATCAGGCCCATGGTTTCAGGCCCATAGTCTTTAAAACTAATACACTCCAAACAAAAATAAGGTAACTTCGAAAAAAACAAGTTCTGTTCAAAGTTTAACAAACACTGAGATGGAAAATGTAAATACCCCTAAAAATATAACTTTTATACTCGCAAATCACATTCCAAAAATTAAATCACTATGGGCTTTGAAAGTCACCAGCCACTAATTAATTTGCAGTGTAAAAGCCATACTAACTGGCATTTTAAAAACAATTGAATAAAAGTAATAAAATCTGCTACATCCTAATGAGGTTTTGCAAAATATATACAAAACTCAACTGTGCTACTAATTGTTGTTAACAAGCAGCAGAGGACATCAAGCTCTGTCATATGCCACACATCATTCTGCCAAACTGCAAAAAGGGACTTATGAAAGCAAATTAGTCACACAGCATATAATGATATGCTGTGCTATTGTTGATAGAGTTACAGCAGAGGTAAATGTCAAGCAAGTGTCTGTAGTAAGGCATTTCTCATATGAATCGCAAGCAGATGCATCTGGAGGCTGTGCAGGCTTGTGTAGGTGACTTTCAAGGCCTCACACCAGGGTTTTATGCTGCAGAATAGAGGAGTTGTACGGATCAGTGGGTGTATGAAATGGAGGCTAGCAAGGCTGAGATAAAAGGAGTATGCTGGCAAACACAGAGGATGGGTGGCAGTGACTAAAGGCCCAACCTGAGCACAGCAGAGCCACAGAGCAACCAGCATCTCTTCCTCTCAGGGGCAACTGTGATGGAGTATGTTATCAGCGCAGGCAGGCAGGCTAAATCGCTGGTTGAGTAAAGGTTAGAGCTGCTGGTCTGTTTCTTTGCCTGCAATGGCAGGCAGGTGAATGTCAGAGCTGCTTGAATCACAGGGGGAACACACTGGGGCGTAAGGTAAATCAGTCCTGAGAAAGGCACAGATTTACACATTACTCGTGTTCGTTGGTGCAACACTTTATGAAGCTAACCACTTCATCGATGAACATTTAGTCACCCATGGAGACCTACACGTTCTGCTGAGAGCTGTGAATATATTCAGGTAGTTTACACTAAGATCCAGTTGTTCAAGTCTGATCATTAAGTCTGTTAAATTTAGCTATATTCACTCATCACTGGGAAAACAGTAAGAAGAGACAGTATTTATATATTTTCCTCAGCATTTATTTAAGTTAAAGGGCCTACTTTATAACACTTCCTACATTAAATGATGAACAATAGCAAAGCACAGTCGTTATCACTTATTTTGATATTCTTTCTGGCACTGTCAATATTTGCATTGCCATGAGCCTTTTTCTGCTTGTTGGCAAACACTTTTTTTTCTGCCACTACTTTACTGTACATAAGATGCCTTAAATCCTTACTGTATATAAGTCACCTTAAATCTCTTCTTTAATTTTTCACATATATCTAGATACACTGTACATACTTCATGCACCTTTTCCTCCTTTGTGCATCTTTTGTCTTTTATAAGAGCCAATGTCACAATTGAATTTCTCCATTGTAAATTAAATTTATTCTATCTTATCTAATCTTATTTCTACAACTTTTATTACCCTGTAAAACATTGGCTATATGCCCCACAATTGCATAACCTTTTTTTAGTGTTTTTTTTCTTTTTTCCTTTTTTTTTTTAATCAAATCAACTAAAAATTTCCAATTATTATTCAAGTCTTGCAGGACAAGATCATGTTTAGTCATCTTTTTCTTAAGTCACACAAATATCTCTAAGTGTTTTAGGTTGATTTTGTATTTAACTGGCAGCCTGCAATTGTAGGATTATAGTGCAACAGTAACACAATTCTGGCATATATGCCTTCAGGCTTCTCTTCTTCTTGGTTTTATTGCTAGTTGCAGCAGGAGAAATAAAATTGTAAATACACAATGTTTTGTTTCCAACTGGCACAAAAACTAGATCTGGGACTTGGCTATAATTGAGACAATGCTGGATTCCAACAGTACATCTGCCCAGTATTGAAAGCAGTCTGTTTAAGGTTCCCTCCATGCAGCAATCCCCCAACACAAAAGATTTTGTGTGATATTTCAGGCTTCAAGCTTGCTGTTCTTCCTTTCAGGGCATCCTTTGTTTGCAAATTTTGCAAGATACGCAAGAAGTAAGTTTGGGAACAGATGTTCATTCTGTGTACTTGTCCTTTTAAATGGGGCTAGAGAATGTGGTGAGTGCAACTGCACACTCTGGTTTCTCTACCGACAGGCCTTTATCCATTAATCCCTCAGTAGGACAAAAGTGCTTGAGGTTAAACAGATGTTGCTGCACTTTTCTCAGAAGAGTCAAGTGTATACACAGGAAGAGAGAAGGAGCCAAAGTGGGGCCTTCGGCACCTGCAGCTCCACAACTTCAATAGATAACACAAAGCATTTTCAACATTTCCGCCCCCAAAGCTCCTTCGCCCCATCATTCCTGCCCCTGTCATTTTAACTCGACTTTGATACAGCCTGTTTGCTGTGATTCCCTGTTAATTTCCCCAGTGGCTGATCATTCAATATTCAATGCTCTGTTTTTTTCTGCACCAACTGTGGATCAAGTGATTGAGGATGCCATCTCTGATCAATATTATGTGCTCAAAAGAATTCCTACTACCAAATCATTCAAACCACCCAAGATGCACAAAAAAAACTGCTATTAACTTTTTTTTATTATTATTTCTGTTGGCAGATGAACCAGATATGAAAAACAAATGTAAAAAAAAAAAAAGAAAACAGTTGCAGTTATAGACCATATGTATCAGGGGGGCTAGGGTTTAATGTTTTTTCATGGGGGGAGCATAACAAATTAATGAATCTTTAAAAATGGTAAAAGTTAATTGCTTAATCTATTAAATAGGCCAAAAAGCCACTTATGGCTCCGGAGCTGCAGGTTTCAGACCCCTAATCTAGCAAATAAGAGAAGAGTCTCACATTGGAGAAAAAT
>NW_015150467.1:890813-926712 GCF_000732505.1 Cyprinodon variegatus
TATGCAGCATCATCACTCAAAGGAAACTTCCAGCTGCAGGGTTGATCACAAATAATGAAAGCACTTGGAAATCTTTATATACAAGCAGAAAGGCCATCTCTTCTTCTTGGTCTTTTTGTTGAAGCTTTGCAGAAACATGAACTAAACATGTGACACTTCATAAAAAAGGGTGCTTTAGGGTGCTGCTACCATTTATTCATAATGTAGTCTGAAGTAATAAGAGAATGCATGTGGTTTGATGATTTAAGGCTTATTCAAGGATAATATGGTCTAGGTAGTAAGAGTTTAGGATAAAGTGATACTGCACACACCTTCGTTAAGGTCTTTTAATATCCTATTATGTGCTACAGAAGACTTTACAGAGCAGTCTAATCCCATAATCAATATAAGGTCTTGAAAGATAACCAATGTAAATATCTTGAACAAAGAAAGTTTGCAACAAAGTATTAAAAAAATATTGAAGCAGCCACGATCAAAGCTACCTAAGGGTGCTTCAGGTTTATCAAAAGGAAAGAAGTGTGCATCTCTTTTCCACCAGCTTTATTTTTCTCCACCTTCAGTTATTCTGTGGAATTATGCAAAGAGAGCCATTACTGGCTTGATTTAGACAAGCTGTGATCCATTTTAATGGGCTGTTTTTCTCAATGCATATGTTTAGCAATGACATATCTCTATGATGCACTGAATGTTCCTTCAAAAAAGAAAACAGCTCCATATGCCAAAGAAATTAAAGAGAGACATGGAGGTATTCATCATTTCTAAACCGAAAGTATTGTTAAATGCAGCAGATGTTACAGCAGTTAAAGAAAGGAGATGCACAGACAACGAGTTTTTAAACCAAAAATGCTGATTTTACATAATTTATGCCTCATTAATGTCTTATTGAGCCTTCTAGAGAAACAAACAACAATAAAAGAAAACATGAGCAAAACTGCAGATCTGGAAAGCACAGTGTGATTAGGGGCAAGGACTAATGCTTGTTAGTGCCTTTCCAGTATACATTAATTGGTAAAGGTTGTCAGTGTGAAGCATGAGGGGGAAGATCAATTGGTGTTTAATCCTGTTTGGGTTTAACTGCGCAGGGACTCTTTTGAGCAATTAACTCCAGGAAGGATGGTTGAGACACTGTGAAATCACTTAACACACCATGACAGTATAACCATTCAGAAATGCATCAATATAAGCAAAATGGTAGAGGATACAATTGATTTGATAGACACAAACATTTAAAAAAAATGTCTTTAGGTAAACAAGAGCCAGTCAAGAGTCGTACATAAATAGCATGTTTATGTTTTATAGTACATATATTTTCTTTAAAATTCTGGTGCAAATATGGTATTAATTACTATTACAAAAAAAATTCATGTGTCCTTGATGTTGATAAACAGATTGTACACATTCGCTCTCATATGACCATCAGATTAGAGTGTCAGTCGAACAAATTTATTTTCCTGTTGAAGAAATAGCAGCCTCAGCTTTTTCTGCAAAGGCTGCAAAAAGCCGTCCCTGCCTGTAAGAGGACAAAGCTCTCAAGGAAACTGGATCATTCCCATCTGCTGAAAGGAAATAATCAAGGTCAGTGTAACGGAAATGCATGTAAAGTGCCAACCTTTTTTTAACCACATTCTTTTGTAGAGGACTATCATGCGACATGACACTAAGGTAGATGTAATTTGTGAAGTTTTAACTATTAACTAGTTTCCTACTAATTATAAACATTGCATATTATGCAAAGACATTCTTTTACATCTGTGGCATGAATGCTATAGTCATTTTTGGCTTCACATTAAGTACTTAAACAGTTCATTTCTGGATGTTGGAACTGGATATAAAGCTTTATAAGTTCAGCTGTAGAAGTTCACAGGTTTATATTCTTACAGCATTTTCAAACTACCACAAGGTCAGAGCTTCATTCATACGTGAATAAACTATACATTGCAGGGAAACAACATGCTTTTAAAACCAAAGAACATGTTTCTGACCTAATTCAGATATGTTACCCTTTTATTTATAGAAAAGAGAGATCATTTAAAGTGGTTGTTGTCTTGGCACTGATGCTACCTTTGGAAACTACATATGGATTCCCAACAGCTTTGAAATTTGTAGAGTAATCAAAGAATTTTGGAATTAATCTTTAACCTTTGTCATTCTCTCCATTCTCTCAAACTATTATGTTTAAATAACTCTAAATTTTGGTTTGTTTGTTTTGAGAGCAGTTCATTTCCTGTCTTTTCTCTAATACAGTGATTTTGGTGTAGTATCTTTTCCAGGATATGTAGACTGACTGACACGGAGTGTTTTATAAAATAAGACCTATTTTGTCCTGCCTTTTTAAAAAAAAATGCACTTTCTATTGCTTTTTATACAAGTTGACATGGTTTCCTTAGGTTTTCATGGAACATCTTACAGACTATGGTGAAAATAAGACTTGCAGATTGCAAAACAGCTTCTTCACAATGCATAAATTACCACCTCCTTCCATACTGTAGCAGCCACATATGAGGTGAAGTAAGACAAGCTTGCCTCTACTCACTTTAAATGAGGAAAGGCCTCATTTAAAGCAACAATGAGAAACCTTTAGCTAAACCTGCCAATTCCAGGTTTAGTGCTACTGAAACCAACTATCAACCAACACTGCGCTGTCTCAAAAATTAATAGCTTCCCTTTGTGGTTTGCAATCTAATAGAAGGCCACTTTGAACCAGCAGACTGAGACATCATGGAATTATTTGTAAAGCCAAGGAAACATTCACCGCTCTAGATTATATCCTACACCCAAAATATGTCTGATGGGGTTAGTGGATATTTGTTTGGTTAGCTAAGAGCAAATTTCAGTTTAGTTAGCACTCATGTTTAAGGGGACCCAGACTGCCATAAAACGATGCTCTCAAGTTACATAGCAGAGATTTTGAGAAGAGCTGCCAACAGGGAGCATCAATATGTTTGTATATCAGTATGCTTGCTAGTATTGCATATTGACCTGAAATGTTTGCGAAATATCTTAAATGAAGCCAATATTTAGGTCAAAAGCTACACAATATTGCTTCAAAATTAGTAAAACTCAGTTGAAGACATTTTAATCCACCAGGCAAGCAGTTGTTAAAGTTATGGAGAAGATAATATTAGTTAAGTTATGCAACATTGTCTTAGTCTGTAGACCTATGACAGATCCCTGTTCAATGCATTATCTGAAAATGGAAAAGTAGGCCCAAGATGTAACCCTACCAAGACATGACCATCTATCTAAATGGACCAGGAAAGCAAAGCATTAATCAGAGTAGCAGTCAAAACAAAAAAAAAACTGTGGGGAGCTAGGAATTATTTGACAGGAAAACAGCAAGTTCATGTAATCAGCCTTAATGAAAGAATGGCAGGAGGAAGACTTTTGTTGAGAGAAAAACATAGCGTAAGCACTCTCTATAAAATTAGGGTTAAGGTTTGAATAATACTGCTTATTTACAACATTTTTCTTTAAAAATTTCTGAGATCCTAACAAACAGCTGGGTTGAGAACAAAATGCATGCAGGGGAATATTATGTACATTTTTACTGCAAGAAAAGGAGCAGAATCCAAATCAATGCTCCAATTTCACAGTTTCATTTGTAGATTAAAAAAAAAAAATTAGAACCAATTTTAGTTTTATTTGCATATATTACAAAGTAACACATTTGTTACTCTGTATTAGTCCATTAAAAAAATCTTAGGTACAGTAAAAGGAATTGTTTAGCCATCTAGATAAACCTAAATTTTACCATCAAAAGATATGTTGTTTTTTTTTCAATAAGTTAAGTCAACTGGATCAATAGATAAGAGACTCTCCTCAGAAGTTAAAAGAAAAAAGGTAAAAAGACAGAAAGGGATGATAAACTTATCTGAGCTGGGAATGTGCCAGACATTTTGAACAACACAAAAATAATCAGAGCTAGACATCTTGAAGCCAAATCCCAAGGTTATTTTTTTAATATACTTTCTGAGTTATTTTACACTTCAGACATTCAGATATCAATTCTTAAACACAGGGCATGATTTTTATCCATAATATTTCTGTTTTAAACAAAACACTGAGCCTCTACAGTATAGAAAAATTCAATGACGATTAAGAAATCTCATCCTGAGGCTTCGAGCTCAAGTGCTATTTTTTATGAGACATTTATCTTTAACGTACCTTCCAGTTAAGGTTTATCTAATGAGAAATTCAGTGGAGCAGAATAGGTGTACATTATGTTAAATCCACACAGTGTTACATCTTGTTCTCTTTTGTACTGCAAGCCAATTGATTTTTTTCCCATACCTGAGATCAACAGGGGAAAAGCACCAGCACCACCCGCAAATCTGAATCTTATCAAAAAATATGGGATTCTCTATTATCTACTTTTATGAGCTGAATATTGCTGGTCCAAAAGGTGTTTACTTCAAGGGACAAAATAGAGAACTGGGAAATTATAAGGGAAGGAAGAGGATCAAATACAGAGTAAAACAGACAGAATAATGCAAAATTATAAAGGGCAGTGTGTGGCTGAAATGTTAATAAGGTTGAAGGCTCTAACAGCTTCAAACAGTTTAGAAATCAATTCATGAAATCATGCATTACTAACATGCAGTGAAAACAAGATTTATGACACTGCAGTTATTTAATACATAGAGAGGAATTGTGTTTTGAAGGTGTTATCACACCATTCTAACAACAGTCCCCGCTACAGAAGTGGAAAGTGGGCTTTTTCTGTAACTATGATGATAGGAACAGTGCTAAGGTTGTTAAAAAAGCCCTCAGTAATGTCTGACACAATAGGTTTATACTTATCTCTCTTTACTTTGACATTTTTTGCTTGTACCAAGCTTTTCTTTTAAAAATGTAATCTAGTTCTTTACTCTCTTTCTTCCTTTGTCTTAATCCTTTGGGCTCCACACTTTCTTGCTCCAATAGTCACTTCTTCGCTGTTTTTCCCATTTCTTTCTGTTAGTATTACTGCATGTCCTACTTCTTGTTTTCTTGTATGCTGTGCAGTATCTGGAAATGATGTGTTTGAACAATAGACAACAAGAATCCAGTACAAACTTGGACCTAAGTGGTAAATGATTTTACGGATAATTACTTACTGTATGCAAACTATTCAGCAAATATGTCCCATGGTAAGAGAATGATTAAACTTCAATAAACAAAGCAGAAACACATGTATTTCTGTATCAATTTCCTAATGACAAATTCCCTATAAATTTAGTTTAAAACCTGTTTGATTTCCAGTTAAATTTGGACACAAAACTGGTTCATAACCTGGAGTTTTTTTATGCCGTATATCCCAGAATGATTTATTTTGTTCGAACTGCATGAGTTATCTTACATCAAACATACCTCTGGATATGCTCACATATTTATCAAGGCCAGTTTGTCCAATTAATGTCAGTTCAATATGCACTTAATTTTGTTTTGTACTTTTAAACAAACAAGTTTCTGTACATGAATTTAATAGTTACCTTATAATTTACTAATTTTGTTGGATAAGTATTTAAGTCATTTCTAGATAAAACATATTGTAGCCTTAGTAGTACATTAGTCCATTAATAGGAATATAGGAGGTCTCCTAAAAGCCGGACAGGCAAAACAATGTCTGAGGACAAGGTGGGAGAACGTGGAGAAGGTGTGGTTGGCCATGATGCCTTTCTAGCTTACAGAAACTTGACCAATGCCAGGTTAAAAACTTAATCACCTCATGGTGCATCTTTTACAGGAACCAGACTCTCTGAAACATGATCAAGTGCTAGAAGACCTTGCATTGATCCTGGAAGTGTTACAAATATGTTGATTGGGAATCCCACCAAAGACTTAAGTAGGAGAGACGGAAGACAGCATCTCCAAAACACAGTAAAAGCATTCTTAAATTCATAGTTTCTTAGAGGGTAACTAAGGTGTAAAACCCTTGGAAGGAAAAAAAAAATGCAATACATGCAATAGTCTATATATGCCATTACCCAATACTTATGGCAGACCCACAGAAAACCTGAAAAAATAATTTGCTCAAGAACTTTTAAAAAAATTAAAAAGAGAATCTGGCTCATTGGCATCAAATGTAAAGAGATGGAAAATGAAAACATTACACAGTGCTGTCATTATAGGTTATTACTGAGCCATTCAATGTTATGAGCTTTGTCAATATATTTTGCAATGGTTAGAGACGTCCCAGAGCATTATCTGCTTGAGTTGTCTCATCGCTGTCAGCACCATGCTACACAACCAAAATCCTGTCCTGCGGTAATCAGTACCATTTCGAGGTAACAGAGGAGTCGTATTACACACAATGGTGAAAGCATTGCACGGAATGATGAAACTTCTGCTTTTGCAAGTATCACAGCCTCGAAAGGGACCACCATGCCAACTAACAACCTGAATTAAATAAATGTTTGTATACTCAACTTTTTACCCATTTTTAAATATGCATGGGGCTGTGCTTTGGGTGGCTACACAATAAAAATATATGAAATAAATCAATAAAGAAATCTTAATGCAGTGGTCATAACAGGATTTTTATTTGTAAAAGTCAAAATTGAAGGATTATGTTGATTTAAACTTCTTTTAGTTGATAATATCCATAAAAGGTATTAAGATTTGCTTCGTTATCTGGGTTTCTCATTCAGAAAGCTCCCTTGCTCACGGTTCCTGAGCAAGACCCTTAACCCCACACTGATCCCGGGGTGCCTCACAATGGCAACCTACTGCTCCTCAAGGGGATGGGTTAAATGCAGAGGTAAACTTCTCCAGTGTGACATCAATAAAGTTCAATTACTAATATTATTGAAAGTCTATGTAAGATTCATTAAGTTGTGGTATAACAGACAAATCTCACGTCCTATAATATATAAACTACAATATATAAATGTAACACATGTCCAAATAAAAGGGCATGAGACAGCAGGTTTGGGTGGATACAGAAATATTAAGCAGAGATTGAAAAGAAGTTTGTTGTTTATGGCAATACATTTACCAAGGATATCACCTATTGATGAAAATGGCTACAAAACTTCTTAATGTTAGAGCAGCACGTTGGGTGCATCGTGTACAGGTTTTATGTAAAAACCAAACAAAAGAGAACAAGATTTTGAAGTGGAACAGAGAAGGATGCACACTGGCACACCTAAATAAAGTGCAGTGAAACCAATTCCCTTGGAGGTTACATTGAAATGAATTAGAGTGTATAGCATTTTCTCATCATACTGTAAAAACCAAGATATTGCTGTTAGACATCACAGGACTGAAAAGGAGAACATCATTTAGAGGAGCAACCAAAATCACTACTGAAGGAGCTGAAGAGACCTGTTGACAGACAACTGTCAGTTGTGCACACAACTAATCTGGCTTTCATTGAAGGTTAACATGTAAAATATCACTGTTTAAAAAGCATTAAGAAGCTAACCTTGCCACAATCTTAAAGCTACAGTGTGTAATAATTACAGGGATATACAGTCAGAAATGTAATATATTATACATAACTATGTTATTTATCATCATCTACGAGCTCAGCCTCTTAACCTTAATATTTGCGTTGCCTTAGAATTTGTTATTTATAATTACATAGGAGCGGGTCTCGCAGCCATGGAGGCAGACATCTTTGCGCTACGGCAGCGCAGAGCCAACAAACTAGCGATTGCGAGATCGCCCATTATGCTCGACAGTAACTACGGCAAGTTGAGAGAGATGAACTGAGACGGTACTGAACAATAGATGGCAGTATTAAAATTATCTATGTAAACAAACCTCATCACTTGAGAAGGTAGGTGATGCGGACGTCGTGGAAGACATTTTGTCCCGTAACGCTCGCTGTACTGTTGGGGGGGAGAAGATGTTCATGTTGCTGCGGTCTGCAGTCTGGACGTTAGATGTCGCTGAAACTTACACACTGTAGCTTTAAGCTAAAGAGAAAATATGTGGAATAAGGTGCTTTGGTGACATCAGACCAAAATGGAACTAGCCAATCCAATGCTAAGTGTAGCTGTGTATCTATTCAACGAATTGAAATGGACCTTGTGTTAGAACACTAACACCCCACACTCAGTATGCTCAGTATTTGTAAAACACAATATAAAATACCCTTATAAAACACAAAACACCATAAGAACATAGATTAGGAGATATAAAACACATGTAGAATCAAAATATGTACATAGAGATTTAGCATGATGATGGCTGATGATCTGTCAGTGGGATGTTTGTGTGTGTATGAGATTTTAGACAAAAGTTTTACAATGCCAATAAAATCTAACAATCAAGTTCAATGTTTTGCAATATATTTGAAATCCCCTGAATTTGGATTTGAGTTCAGTATACATGCAAAGTGTAATCTAGAGGATTTCTATTCTTTAATTTAGGGAGCTAGATGTAAATAAAAATGTTATGTTGCACAAGTGTAGACAGGTGCCAAAAGTATTGGTTTCTTTTATAGGACATTTGACCGCTTTTTCTTTTGGGCCAAGGCTGCTGTCGCACACATCATATGGGAGGGCTGAGTTTGTGGTATATTTTAAAAATTTTTTAGCTGTTGCTATTAAAATCACATCCATTTGAATGCAAGAATGCACGTTTTGCTTACAGTGTTTTTTAAGCGTTGTAAATGATCGGTATTGATGATAAATTTAGCAATTTGTTAACATCTCTGATAGACTTCCTTATGGTATATTAACTTTTTCACAGAGGACTAAGGGACTGGCCATGATCATAATGAACTCTAGAAGCCAAGTCTGTAACAGCAGTAGGGATATATTATCAGTTTCATGAATCAATCAACTGTTAAATGAAGATGAGAATCTTTAGCTTGTGAAGATATCTACCTTTGAAAGGCCCCAGATTGCCGCACTGATAGTATAAAGAGGTTGTTTAGTAAATTAGTTCTCAAGCTTTTGCTTCAAACCCTGTTCCAACCTAACTCTGTAAAATTACATTAAATTACCTAATTATGATTAATTTTGTGGAAAGTAATTAAATTGAAAAAAGGAGACAAAAACCTGAGTAATTTCATAGACTAAATTTGTTTTTAGGGCAATGTGCAAATCCATTTTCTGTAGGATGCTTATAAAAGCAAGTTGAATCTGAGTAAGTGCACAAAACTCCAACTGTCCGTTCAAAATCTTTGCACCCCTTTCACCTGCTCAGGTTAGATGGAAGTGATGATTTATCTCTGAGTCAAAAGCAGGAACTTCGACTAGGAGATTGCTGGTCCATCTGTAGCTACAGTATACAGTTCACCTGTGGTGTACCAGGGGTAGAGATAGACATTTTCATCATCAGAGGCTTAGCCCATAAAATATTTCATTATTATGAAGTTTTTTTTCTCATTGTTGATCCTGCCTCGGTCATCTTTGCCGCTCTGTGCTACCATAAGACAAATTTTTACTGTTTTTTCTAAGTTAAGAAATGTCTAAACCACATAAGAAGTCTCATAAACATGTATGTTTCTAAGGTTAAAGCAACAACGAAAGGTTAAAAACAAATGAAACAAAGATAAACATCATGAAAAAGAGAACAAACATTTATCATACTGCACAATGACAAGGTACCAAAAATTGAGTGCCAAAATAGGGTTACTAAATCTCCAAAACACTTTACCTAAATGCTTTTCCATACATTTTTACCTCCAGAATGCACTTTAACTTTAAGATAAGCATATACATTTAAAGATATCTATGACCAAAACTAGAAAATTGTATATTTATTTTCTCTCCTTAAAGCTGTTAATCTCTGGTATAAAATCAAGCAAATATACAACTATTTCCTGCATACTGATATTTTCAAGTTTTTTTTCCAGAGGTCTTAACTGCATCTGTTGAGAAAGGGACATTTTTTGTTTTAACATGAGTCACAATTGTGTGTCTGGTTTGTTGTGCAGATAGCTAACCCTGACCTCAACCTTGCTGAAACACCTTTGGGATAAACTCAAACATGAAAAATCTTTCCTCACCTGCTGCTCCAACTATAAGGCATTATCACAAAAAAATCTCTAAAAAGAGTTCACAGATGCTTTTGACTCTTGATAGGAGCAAATCCCTACTGCCAGGTCCTCAGATGGTCAGGGGATTTAAGGCTATTGTATAAAACAGATTTTCTTAAAGTGGAAATACCAGTGCAGGTGTGCTTTTGACTGTTTAGTTCATTTTTCCTATTATGTATTTACTGATGTCATGCCACTGCAGTTTTAAAAGTAGTTGTATTGCAATTTGTATTCAGGCTCTTTACCTTTACTTCGATATAGATCAGATTAAAGTCATTTGAAGTCAGTTGCTCTCAGACGATTAGTAACAACCGGCAGACATATAAAGGATAAAGCTGTAGGGTAAGCAATGCTAGTTTATAAATCAATATCGTAAGCACTCAACAGCTCTGACCTTTATTGATGAATGGCAAGAAAAGGACCATTGTTGAGAGAAAGCTATAAAAGGTTGTTTAGACTTTACAAAAGCCATATAGGGGAAATGTAAACATGTGAAAGAGGGTCTGATGAGACTACATTGAAAAGAAACACTGTTGGCATAATCAAAAATTCACTGGATACAATTTCTTAGCAGGGACAGAGAAGCTAGTCAGAGTGAATGAAAAGATGGTTACTCCTAAATACAGGGAATCCTGAAATAAAACCTTTAATCTGTAACGTGTTTAAGCTTGCCAAGACAATATGCATGAAAACGAACACGAGCCACAGTTATGTGTAAAAACTCAGAAAAACCTTATTTTCTTGCTGTTTCACAGTTATCTTTGACTTTACATTGGTCTATCATGTAAAAATGACAATAAAAAGATTTGTTGTAATGGAACAAAGATATATCCTCTGTCTTTCATCATTGTAATACTGCGGCTTAAAAACATATTATTTGGTTTTAAATTTTATGAAAGATCAAAATTCCAGCTTGTAAGAGAGGATTTTTGGGGGCAAGTTGATCACATAATTACTTGTAATTTATATCTTCTTGCTTTTTAGAACTAAACATGAATTAAATGAGTATGCAGTGAGCTCTTGCTCATCTCTGATTTCATTACAGCTCAACCCTCATGACTGAAACACTCAAAAAAGATAAAAAGGAAGGAGCGGGAAACCTCACTCTAGCTACTAGGGGAAATGATTGTAATTCTAATTTATTTATAAAAAAAAAAAATGGAACTGCTCAGAAATATTTTATTAGATTGAATTTTCAGGCCTAATGATTTCTTAGGAAAACTGAATTAATTGATCCCAGAAGCCGCCATTGGGACACTCTCTTCAACAGTGGAATTATGTGTCAAATGTAATCATATAATGTTAGATTTTAATAAACCTTTGAGGGAAAAACATCTCTTGGAACAGTTATTGAAAATGAATTGTTAAACAAAACATGGCCTTATAAATATCTACAAATTACACTCACAGATTCCAATCAAGACTCATGAGGAAAAGATTATAACCTCTTAAAATTGCTACACCAAAATCACCTAAAATGATTTTGAAGCCTGAAAAAAGCATACATTAAACCAGATACTATTCTTTAACACTTTGAAGGGTCTATCCTGACCAATAAAACTTTTCTAATGTTGAACAGTAGCCCTACTGTTGCAGTATGAGGCTGTACATTTGGAGGCACCATAGGACTGGACATGGATCTTAAAGGGTTATCTGTTTTCAGCTTACCTACTTTGTTCTGAGCTTGTTGTTCACATATGTTTGGGATCCTTATTTTTTTCAAATGTGTCAAATTTTTGTACATGTTAAAACTGTCCATCTCAGACAACTATACCTGGAAAATAGTCTCTGTCCTGTCCGGTTTCTTTCTGCTTTAACCTGATGCCCCACAGGTTAAAACCTGTTATAATAGCCTTTCATTATGTTTTTTGTAATTATTTTTTGTTAGGCAGTGCTCCCAATCTGATCAGTGTCCTTTATGCCTGTGTTGTACAATTATGATTTATTTCTTGCCTAATGGTAAATATGTTATTTAATCAGATGGTGTTCGAACTGTCATACATTCTTCTGTGAACACGCATGCAACAGGCTCTTTGTTAAAACAACAAATCAAAGTTTGAATCAAGCTCAGATCATAGTCAAACGGATAACTTTGCACATATATACAGTAGTACACATTTACCACAACTTCCATTTTATCAACAGCATCATTCAGCTCCAAGCAAAAAATATTTCAATTTAAAACTCAGCTAAACTAAGCCAGTACTGTATGTACAAAGAGAAAAGGGAAAAACATGGTTGAAATCCATAAACAACAAAATGATGCAATGATATCACAGTTCGGTATAAATTTTAGGTTTGAGAACCAATGTTATCTTGAAAAATTTGAAATGTGGTTAAATTAGCTTTTCAGAAATTGAGAGCAATTTGAATGTGTGTTTTAATTAGGAAACTCATAAGAGCTCATTTGTTAATTGATTCTTTGGTCAAAAATTGGTATTCAAAATGTGATGAGCATATGAGGAAACACATGAACGTTAACATTATATTAGTGTTTAAAGCCATACTGTAGTGACGATGTTTTTGTTGTTGTTGTTGTTTTTTACAGCTTTTTATTGTCATTACAATGTCACAAGTAGAGAGCAATGAAATGAACTCTCTACATTTAACTTATCCCCTTGGGGAGCAGTGGGCCGCCATTGGGCGGCACCCAGGGAGCAGGTGGTGTGAGGGACCGAGATGGTGGGTTATGGGTCTTTGATCAGGAAGCCAGAGTGGCAGTCTAGTTGGGCTCTGGATTCCAAGCGCAATGCCCTAAACAGTAGGCCAGCACTAAAAAAAATGATCAAAAACTGACAGCATAGCAAAGCATATTGCTATCGCTTTACCCAACGGTAAACACATGAAAAACCAATAGTGAAGCAGGTGAAGTTGTGGACTGAGGGAGGCATGGAAAAACTCCAGGACAGTTTTGAATGTTCTGACTGGAAAATGTACAAATCTGCAGTAACCTATGA
Source organism: Cyprinodon variegatus (assembly GCF_000732505.1). Classification (NCBI taxonomy): domain Eukaryota; kingdom Metazoa; phylum Chordata; class Actinopteri; order Cyprinodontiformes; family Cyprinodontidae; genus Cyprinodon; species Cyprinodon variegatus. The sequence goes on from NW_015150467.1 coordinate 903,744, forward strand.
CAACAAGATAAATATGGATGAGTATGCCATGAATGTGTCAACCTACACCAACAAAGGAGTTGAGGACATCAGCACCACAAAGAACATCACCAACCGGGCCAACAATGATAAATGGGAAGGTTCGGAAATCACTAAAAGTATGGCACTCAGCTTTCAAGTCTGGTGATAGAGAAGAGTAATGACAATATATATATATATATATATATAGTTCATCCGTTTACTATGCCATGATGCCATCTATTGCATTCTTTTTATTAAAAATATTCAGTTCATGTTCATAGACATGTCAACAGAACACCCTGGACAAGTTAATTAAATGCCAGGCCTGACTAAAGTCATTAGCAAGCTAAATAAAGGACTGGTTGCAAATGGGTAAATGGTTGAATGAATAGTAACTGAAAAATAGTTTGAGAAATACATTGTTTTTCCTTCTCCATTTCTGATTATATATTACTAGGGATATAAATACAATCCTGTAGAATACAGATCTTAAAATAATTCATAACCTGATCTTATTTTTTTCTGTTTAACAGGGCATTTAATACTTTAAATAAGTAATATTGAATTTGATTTTTGCTTAAGAACAACAGCCTCACGCGTGCAGATTTGATAGCCACTTGTGGAACAAGATAACCAATAACACACATTGTAAAAAGAGGAAAATGATACCAAGGCTCAGATCTAGGGTTTAACTGACAGCTCAGCCTTCAGAGAACAGCATGTCGATATTTATCTGCTGACTGGCTAAAAAACTGGCTCTGCCTTGTAGGTGACCTTCCAATGTCTATTTTGTCAAATAATGACTGTGATTATGAATATCTTTGGTTTACATATTCATTAACATCAGCATTTTTACAGACATTTATTGTACACAGGGTTACCGCACTGACAGAAAATCTGGCCAATCTTAACAGAAAGGTTGACGAATTGTCAGGTTTAACATCCTTGTTCTGAAAAAGTGTGTAGGTGCTGCTGCCCTATCAGAATGTGCTTCACTGCCTCCAGCTTCCCCTTGATTGCCTGACATTCTTTATCAACAGTCAAGTAATTCAGTTCCCTTGGCAACAGTTTCCTGCTGATCAAAGGAATCAGGTATTACCTTGAAAGTTTAACAGTGTGGTTGGCAGCTACAGTGTTTTCATATGCATGCAGCTGCAACATTATTTAATGGAAATTAACAATGGTTCAATTCTAAGATTTAAGCTTTTATTCCCTCTGTTCCCTTCTTACAATTTCCCACATTCAAGTTGTTTCATTTTTCTGTTTGCTCATTTTCTTCATCTTTTATTATTAACTATATTGCTGAAGAGCTTCTACTCTGAGTTTCGTTTTACTTGGAGGATGGTTGCAAATGATTTAACAGTAATTTGATTTATGTTTCATGACGAATATGGCTTATAAATTAAACCATCACGAGCAGCCTGCTTTCATCACCTCAGACTTTAGGAAATCGTAATGATGAATCACAAAATGAAATTTAAATTGTACCATTAGCTCTCTGATATGCACTGACAGCACATCAGTTCTGAAGTGAATGAACAATATTATTTCTCCTTTGCAGGCACCAGGCTTTCTGCATACATGTGATTTCATATGGATATTCATGTACATACTGTATATCACTAATGTATAACCGCTGGTTATTGTCTGACCTTGAAAAAAAACATTTGTAGTCAGGGTAATGGAGGAAAGTTTTCTCTAGAGTAATGCAATCAGTGAAATTGCTCTTATGTTATAATGTCTGTAAGTTATGGCGATGTTGCTTCCAGCCATGTTTAAGCACCTGATAGGGACATCTGAGAAGAAGTTAGCATCAAAAGCAGCTGATCTGTCATGTGAGTAAAAGTTCACTACATCAGAGCTAATCCAAAAAAAGTGTTTCCATCTCCCTTTTTGTGAATTACCCTTTTTCACAAAACTCAAAAACCAACCAAAGTGAGCATAAAACCTTTTTTTGTGAATTTTAGTTTATTAGCCTATTTGATGCGATATTTCACTGAATGACTGAATGTAATGTAATGTAATGTAAAGGGCTTTGGGGTCAGATACACGGCATTCACTAAAAAAAGATAAAAACTTGAGACTTGCATTCAAGTAACAGCTACCCATTTATGAGACTTCTCTTGGACTCATCCTCTATAAACTTAACATTCAATATTTTACACTTGAACTTAAGATAATCTTTAAGCTACACATGCCTGTGACAGTGATGACTGAATAATAAAAGGTCAAAGTGCCCTATTTTCTTTTCATCTTTCATTTTTCAACTATATATATACATATACAGTATATTTTAAAACTTTACAATTTTGATTTTTTTGTGGGCCTTTAAGAAAATTTAGCTTGGACCCAAACATTTCTTGAAAAGTCTTGCATGTGAATATAGGGCTGTCTGATAATCATGGGTCTGAAAGCTCATAATATTCAGTTATAAACTTGCTTTTCAGATTTATATCTGCAGAAGACATTCTAGACAATCTAAAGAATCTAAAACGAAATGATAATGCTTATTTCTAAAAAGTGCTCAATAACGGCAAAAACCATTAATAAATGTATCATACCAGTCATGTAAAACAATAATTATCCTCTAAATGAACCATTATCTTCAACATAACCACAGCATGTAAAGTGATTTACTCTGTCTGTAAATATAGGATGGATTTTCTGTCTAGTGTAAACAACTGCAAATGTGAGCCAGAGCTGGGTCACTATGAGGGCCACAATAAGTAAATGCCCTTGAAACACTTGAAATATGATTAATACTTCAGGAGAGGTTTGTCAAGACAGCATTGATTAGAGCTGCATTGGAAACGGTGACATGCACAACATGCTGAAACAAGCATCTTCTCAGCCCACCATGGCTATACTAATTTTTCATCCTGATCTGTTTCCTATAGGTACTAGCAACACCACCGTGGACACACCTGATTTACTGCTACTTAAAAATCTAATTATACGTGTTAACAAATAAGATCCCTCATCCTAACATCTGTTAATGAGTGTCTAGAGTAAAACAATCTCTTAAGGATGGGGCAAACTTTCATTTGCACTTTTTTCATTTTTCAAGATGGCTCATTGATTATTATGAATGCAGTCAGTAGTCCTGCAGTTTGATTAGTAAAGCTAAGCCTCTGTTTTTCTCTATAAAGGAGATGCCATCTAGTCTTTTTCGAGACTGTTTGGAATGAGGCAGTTTTCTTAATCAAATCATGTGTGCTTTTATCAGAGGTAAAGCTTCTATGGAACCTAAAATGAACATTAAGCCGACAATCCTTTCCAAATTCTTACTAATGAACTGTGGTAAATTTCTTAAGCAGTCACGGGGGAAAGATGTGCTTTTGGTCCTGTGCATATAAAGGAAACAATTTATTTGCACAGAGGTATATATTACACCTGTGAAATACCAAGAAGCTATTTTTGAGATCTGACAATATTTATCGAACTTTTAATAAAAGGGTTTAATTGAAAAGACTGAATAAAGGAACATTTCTGCTTTAAACTAAGAGCAAACAAATAGAAAATAAATGGTCATTGAAATGTAACAAAAAAATTCATATACTTACAATCATTCTGCTGATTTCTTTTGTATTATAAAATAAAAAATGTGTATACATAGTTCCATGTGTGTTGCATTTTACTTAATTTGCCCCACTGCATAAATCTTCACGGTATCAATCTGGCATAAGCAGAATTCCTATTGAAGTAGACAAATTGAGCTTAAAAGCCTCCTGGAGAATGTGTTTGCAGAAGGGAGGGAAATTCAGTACAATTCTTTAAGCTGATTGGGTACTGTACTGGCCTCCCATGCAGTGTTGTGTTTGTCAACAATGAGGATTACAAAATCATTTCATTGACGCCTTTTTTTTTTTCAAGAAGATAAAAAAAACTGACAAGCTAAACATAGATTTTGACAGTGTTGTGGTCAAGACCACCTAACCCGAGACCAAGACAAGACCAAGACCAGAGTTTATCAAGACCGAAACAAGACCAAGACTTTTAGGGTCCGAGACCAAGTCAAGACCAAGACTTTAAGGGTCCGAGACCAAGTCAAGACCAAGACTTTTAGGGTCCGAGACCAAGTCAAGACCAAGACAGAGGGAAGTCGGGACCGAGTCAAGACCAAGACCAGCGGCAGTATGTGACAATAAAATGTGAAACATGATCAAAATCACTAAAATTAATCTAAAAGACCCACATTCAAATAAAAACACCTAGATATTTAACACACAGAACTGGAATAAACACAAACATCTTTATTTAGTATTTCTGTGTAGTAATCACAGAATTTCAAACAATTGATCAAAATAGTATTTTCTCTGCCTTTTATGAACAGCACATACATTTATGTTATGTTGTTTTTAAATGTGCGATTTCAAAACAATGTGCAAATGTGTAAAACTGAAAAAATGCCAATCATTTCTCTTGTTTCTCTCTCCTATACAGATTAAAGCTATATTATATAACTTTTCTTAAATAAATCTATATCTGTCACCAAGTTGTGAAATATGTTATAAGACAGATAATTTGTTGAAAAAAAAAAGATTGATCTCCTTCACTTCCTCCCTGAGCTACTACTGACATCTGCACAAATACAAACCCCACTGAAATACGTGCACAAAGGCCTGACTGACTTTTGTCAGTTCTAAGACCCTGTTGCTGGATCAGATGGTTTGTTTTGACTAAGCAGTGTATTTCTCTAGTTAGCACTGGAAACATGGAGAAAAGGCAGAAGTGCTCAATATTTTTACAGCTTGTCGGTCTCATAACATACTGTCACAACATGTCGATAAAAGTTTGACGTAGTCCCTACCGTCTCTGATAGTGAAGCACTGCAGAACTTACATTGCGCTGTATGCTTTTTTCTCAATGTTGCCTTACAAATATATTCTTTGTGATTTAAATAGCCGAATTTTATAACCGATGATTTGGACAACATCTTATCTCATTCTCAGGCAACCACTTGTGACCAAGCATCCAATAAAAAGAAGGATCTTAAAGAAACTGATAATATTCTGATGATTAGCGTTATTTCCACAGTTGTGGTCTTGACCGGTCTTGAAATAAAATGCAGAGTCCTCAGTGCCCGAGACCAAGACAAGACCAAGACCAAATGCGGTCAAGTCCGAGACGAGACCGAGACCATTGAAAAATGGTCTCAAGACCGGTGTCGAGACCAAGACCGATCTCGAGTACTACAACACTGGATTTTGATGACTAAAACATGATTAGTCAAAGGTTGAGTTTTAGTCAACAAGACGAGATGACACTAAATGAAAATTAGTGGGTCGTTGGTAAGACGTTTAAACTAATTATAGTTAGTTACTAATTATATTTTATTTCCTCCAGCTCACAAGAGGTGATTGATACTAAACATTCTTTAATTTTTACCAAACATAATCACTAAATTATATCCACATAAAATATTTGATTGCATTCTGTTTGTCTAAAAAAAAAGAGCCAGATGAAAAGGTACATAGATCTTTGAATATTTCTCTCTCATTGTTCTTGTTTTTATTTAAATATGATGTATATGTTTCCTTGTATTGTCATTAAAACATTTTCTATATTTCCTTTGAATACATCAACATTTTAGTAGCATATTTATTATATTGAGGTCTGGATTGCCATGGCATTACGAGGCAATCATGTTGGTTCTTTCTGTTTTGTTTTTTTTTGGAGCAATGAAGATTTTATTGATCTGTGTGTAATGCATAATTCATAGAAGGAAGGACGTGTTTGCTTTACAATGGAAAACTTGTATGTCAAAAACCATTCCTTTATTCTATCGTTTGTAAGCTTGTTTTTCTATAAAGTAGGGCATTAATTAATAAAAAAGTTTATTTGAATTCTTTAAATCAAATAATCGAAATTGTAATGGTAAACTTTTTTTCTGCAACATAAAACTGACTAAAACTAGACTAAAACCTTAAGTTTTAGTCGACACACTTCATATTGTGTCACAAACACATCTATTCTCTGATTCGTTATCTTGATGCAAACTGACACAAAACTTCAAATTTGTCAACTCCTGCAAGGTTCGACAAATGAAATTGCAGCTTTGCTCTCACCAAAAACCTGCCTTTCACCTTGCAGACCTCCTGAGCGGCCCTCTACATAGGGATAACGTAAATTGTTCACTTTCGGGGCAAAAATTACAAACACACATTTAGGCATGACTCATAAGAAAAAAAATCTTAATTCATGACTCAAAAAGAGGAGCAGTATCTTTTATAGATGTACAGTAGGTTTTTTTAGATGTACATTTCATGTTTTATAAAAATCCCTGATGTGGCTAAATTAAACTATTTTACGAAGTAGAGGGGTTCCAATAGCAAGGCCATAGAGACCAAATTTAAATAAATAAGTTTCTACAAATCTCAGGTTTTAAGGAAGTTTTTTTCCAGCGGTAGGGGTTATAGAAACAAAATACTGCCTTAATTTGTTTAGGTCCGGGAATACTGAGGTCTCTGAAAGCCACAGAGGCCTCCATGATTCATACTTGACAAACACCACAGAAATGTACAGTATATGGCCCAAACCATTTAGAGCTATATTGACCAAATGAATACTTTAAGATTTCTTAACCTTCAGAACGCTAGCACATTAATTTAAGAACTGGTGGTTTGTGGTACATTGTCCAAAGACGCATTGCCAATTACTATAGATATCTGACAGTTTTAATTCTCTTTAAATAAAACGTTTTTAATTTACAAACCTATTTTTATGTTTCCGCAAATTATATTTATCTAATCAATTATTTTGATTATTTAAGATAATTTAATGTAGAAAAAAGAAAAAAAATGATTAAATAGAGGTTGTTTATTTTTTCACAACAAACAAGTTTGAGTTTTGAACAACTGTAGTTTCAAAAGAACAAGATATATTCTAAAATACACATATTATGTAAAAAGGTATGTACAGTATATACAAAAAAAAATTCCCTAAGCTAAAAATGACATTTGTTAATTATGAATAATTTCGTGAACGTCAGTAACAGATGCTGAAATGAATGCTGAGTTTCGTTCCATTTATCAGGGTCATTTGTTATCATTTATTGTTAGCATTTTTAACTTGGGTAGAAAATTCCTCAATTAAGTTATATCTTTGCACAAAAGTTCTAGATTATAGGCTTGGATTTTAAAAATATACTAAAACAATTGTTTATTTCTGAGTATGTATATATGATGTTGGGTGTTGCATTGTTTGAAACACTCCTAAATCTAAATAGATAAATTATACTTGACAGGCAGCAACCAGGAATGCACAGATTTTCCCTGACAATAAACCCAGGGATGAGTATGTGCTAGCAGAACAAGTCAGACACATTCAGTGAAGGCATTTACTTTAACCTCCAACATACCGAGGCAGATAAAGCTAAGACTGTCTTCACTCTGGAGATCGACAGTAACACAGACAGTTGGGAGCACTGAGGATGACAACTTAATGAAATGGACCTGACCACCTGATAACGCCAACCTTCAAAGGTTCAAGTGCCTCAGCTCTTTTAGGGTTATAACAATAGCATTACTATGAACCAGACTGTAGCTGCATATTCAGCATTTAAAACTACATTATATCTTTTTATTATTTTTCCCTTCATTTCATATTCATTTAATTTTATTTCTTCTTTTCACCATCCATAAAATGTAAATTAAATATTTGAAGCGGGCGTCATGGTTTAACACTCCAGTGCTTTGCAGCTGCCTGTCCAACAGCACATCATCTTGGTTATCACAGCAGACATTAATTCCCTAAATTTCAGGGTCTCAAACTCTGCAATGAACAAATGAAAAAATGAACGATAAAAATGTCCTTTGGGAATGATGCTACATTCTTGAGTCTTGCTTCATTTACTTTTTAACTTGAATAAATCGAATGCTGGTCTGAATTTAACTTGTACAGGATAAATGTCTGTTTGAACATCCAATGTCAGTGAACCACAGCCATGCTGACATTATTTTAGATCATTAATGTCGGATTTAATGGTTATAACATGTGATAAATTACTTTGTTTTGACATGTAAAAAATGAAATATATGTTTAGGAATCAAAAAGATTTTCAAGTAAACCACCTACTGTACATTATATGAAGAAAAACAGATAAAGCAATAATATTCATAAAATTGAATGAGATTTATTTATTTTGTTGCAGGCAACCTTGAGTATTGTAAGGCAAAAAATATCCTTCAAAATATGTGGCAAAGTCATATGTACTGGGGCAATTTTAAAACTGTGTATAGCACTTAAGACACCAAAGAATTCCCTCCGGTAATATGTGCAGTTCACCAGTCAGGCAGAGTGAGACACAAAGCAATACAATGCAGTCCTTTGCAAATCCATACACTGCAAGTTTTATATGGCAAAGGGACCTAAATGTTGAAATATGGAAAATCCTGAATGATGAAAGAAGAAAGTCTGTCAGAGGCTTGTTCTTTAAATTGGGCATGTCAAAATGACACTTGCAATGCTGGAGAGAAATTACAGCAACATTATATCCCAAGGGTCGCATGTTAAGAGAACTTATTCCCAGCAATATTTAGGTGTTATTCTTTTTTATTTATTGATTAAAAAACAGTGACTTTTTAGGTCATTTTAAAGAAGTAGTGGGCATTTGTTTTTTAAAGTGTTTTCCCAAAATTTAAATTTTTGCATCACTGGGAATAATTTTGCATTTTAATCTAACTGTCCTTATGCTGCCCTAAGTGGTTGGATGGTGTCTTTTACAGTTGAATTGTCACATTGGTTCAATCTGTATATCCTGGAACATGTTTAGTCAATGAGCCAGACAGACTACATCAGGCCTAAGTCAGTCTAGTAAAGCTCAGAATCTATGCTGTAAAATAGAGTCGCTCAATAACAGCAGGAAGGCAGGATTTTACACCTGCACCAGAAATACAAGATTGTAGCCGCAATGAAGCAATGCTTTAATGAATCCCTTTAATACATGCTGGATATATTTGTAAAATTTCAACAACTGGCTGCTAAAAGAGTTTTTTCATAAAGAATAAAAGGCAGTGTAAAATAAATGTAAGTCAATGAAATGTCCTCAAAAGTCATGAAAAAAGGTTGTGTGTAAAAAGAGAGAGAGAGGAAGATATTTCCATGTGAAACTATGTGTTTAACAAAACAGTATAGACTTTCTAATTAACTTGCCTTGGGAGCAAACAAACTTGGCTGCTTTAAAAATCAGATAATTAAATAAAAAAATAGAATAAAAAATAATAGAATAAAATATTTTAAAATAACAGGTAAAATATTTTACCTGTTATTCAGGTAAAATAAAAGGTAAAATGTTATTTTACTTGTTATTTAAATCCACTTGGAATAAGCATGAGAGAAAATGAAAAACAGCACATGTCACTTTGGAAACTATGTTACCTCATCATGGTTGAAGAGGCGTTTTGTTTTGTAAGCACAGTCCAACAAAGGCACTTGTTTCATTAATACCAATGCTTTAGTGATGGAAAAGGTTTTGCCTTTCATTTTTCTTCCTCAACCTCCTCTTAGAAATAACCCTCTAAATGTATAAAATTACAAATAATGGGTGCTTTTATGCTATCTTGATCTTTGCTCAAATAACAGAGTAAATCATAAGGAAATGGCCATCTGCCAGTGATCTTCAGTGCACCCAAAAAAAAAATCAATATTAAAAGCTTAAAATACAGCTTAACATAAGAACACCATGACAAATCTTAAAATATTTCAAATAATAAAGAAAATGACAGATAATAGGTAATAAATGAAAAAAATGGTGGCATGGCTATTTTCATATCTGCTTCAGATAATGATGAGCTAGAATGTCCATTATAGAAAAATAAGTTTTCACAGTGGTCTGTCGGTCCAGCCTGGTGGGGTGATTCTAGGATTAGTCGATAATGAAGTTGTTTTTTTGTTTTTTTTCTGGCTTATGATTCTTTAGGAAACACAATGATCAGCTACAATGTTTATGTGGGTTGCTAGTTTGAAATGACACCCACATCTATAGCAAGACATTCAGTCATAAAGCTGATCACAGCTGTGAAAGAGATAATCAACAGTATTCACGTCTTGTTAATGTTTTAACTCATGTTTTTGAAAATTGTTCTCTAATCCTAGTTAATTTATTTACTGCAATGGATGAGGCATAACCATAGCTAACATTCTTGCACAGTAATACCTTTTTTGAATAAATTAATTGGCTTACTGGAAAGATGTAGCCCATATGTCAAGACCCTTTGCTTTCTTGTTTCTTAAAAAATAAATTTTATTTGCAGTTGTCACCACAGATCACGTTTTCACCTTACCAGAGGCTAGACTAATCTTTCAAGCTACAGAAGTGGGTTTACTGTAAATCTGTATTTTCCACTAACCTTTATGTGAAAGCCAGAAGATCCGTTCTAAAAATAATAAGGTTTTTAAGGACATTCTAAACACAAGACTCAAAATGCAAATGAGTGAGACAGAGGATTAATAGAAAATATTGAATATTCAAAGAACATATTTGATTATATCCTCACTGGTGCATTCAGGTTTCTGCCTCATATGGTAGCAATATCTATACAGTGAGGAAATTAAAAATTTGAACAATTTTTTTTGCAATTTCTTCAACTTAGAATTCATGGAGGGGTCTTAAGTTGTCATCGTAGGTGCATGTCCTCTGTGAGAGACATCTAAACAAAATCAAGAAATCACAATATATGATTGATAAACTATTCATTTATATGATACAGCTGTAAATAATTATTTGAACACCTTTCCATCAGCTAGAATTCTGACCCTCAAAGACCTGTTAATCTGCCTTCAAAATGTAAACCTCCACTCCATTTATTATCCTAAATTAGATGCACATTTTTGAGGTCATTAGCTCTATAAAGACACCCGTCCACCCCATACAATCAGTAAGAATCCAACTACGAACATGACCAAGACCAAAGAGCTGTCAAAGACACTAGAGACAAAATTGTAGACCTCCACAAGGCTGGAAAGGGGAAATGGCCAAGTAGCTTGGAGGAAAAAGGTCCACTGTTGGAGCAATCATTATAAAATGGAAGAGTTGAACATGGCTGTCATCTCATCTCGTGTAGTCTCAATGATCCAAAGAAAGATGAGAAATCAGCCCAGATATACATGAGAGGAGCTGGTAAATGACCTGAAAAGACCTGAGATAACCTTTACCAATGATGTTTGCCAAACCATTTGAATGATCCAGAGGAGTCATGAGGTGAGATGAGACCAAAATAGAACTTTTTGGTCATAATTCCACTAACCATGTTTGGAAGAAGAAGAATGATGAGTACCATCGCAAGAACACCATCCCTACTGTGAAGCAAGGTGGTGTTAGCATCATGCTTTGTAGGTGTTTTCTGCATATGGGAGATGGAGCATTGAGAGATGGGTCGAGGCTGGGTCTTCCAACATGACAATGACCAAAAACACACAGCCAGGAAAACCAAGGAGTTGATTGATTGATTGATTGATTGATTGATTGATTGATTGATTGATTGATTGATTGATTGATTGATTGACTTTATTGATCTCACAGTGGAGAAATGTACTCATTACATCAGCTTAAACCCTAGTTAAAGAACAAGAATATGCCAAAGTAGGAAAAAGGTGCATGGGATATTTACTGTATATACATTCCATCCACATATGACAGGAGTGGCACTGTAAGAAGCATAGAGGTTCTGGCTCTTTGGAGGGAGCTCAAACTCTGTGTTTCTCAGCGATAGCACATAAACCTGACTGATCTAGAGATGATCTGTGTAGAGGAGTGGGCCAAAATCCCTCCTGCATTGATTGCAAACCTGCAAAAAACTACAGGAAACATTTGAACTCTGTTCTTGCAAACAAAGGCTACTGTACCAAATATTAATATTGATTTAATAAAGCGTTAAAATTCTTATTGAACACCAAATAAATAAAAGCTGTGTCATACAAATAAATAATAAAATATCATATATTGGGATTTGTGGATTTTCTTTTTAGATTATGTCTCCCACAGTGGACATGCACCTATGGTGGCAATTTCAGACCTCTCCATGATTTCTAAGTGGGGGAACTTGCAAATAAAGGGGTGCTCAAATACTTCTTTTCCCTCACTGTATGAAATTAAGAAAAACATGTAAAATATCCAAAGCTTCAAATTCAAGAAACTGAACATAATGCAGCCAAAAAAGATGTTGCACAACGCATAGTGTTCACAGTCAAATGCAAAATGTAGTGCCCATCCAGGAAGAAGTGATAATATCTGTAGGTCAAGTAGGAGGTAATAGGATGAAAATATAAAGATCAAGAAGTCCAGTGAGAAGAAGAATGTGAAGGAAAATTATTGTCTTGTGGCCCTTTTTCATTTCTATCTACCCAGCACAGCTTGACTCAGCTCTACTTACGTTTTAGTGTTTTCCATCAGTGACCTACTTGGCTACATGTAAGGTTCCAAGCAAGACGAGTTGAGTTGAAAACTGAAAAAAAAAAATCAATATTTAATGTTAATGATGGTTAGTTTTATTAATGTGTGTATGCAACTGTGACATAATGTTATTGTTTTGATTAACTTAAAAAAAAAAAATTTTTTTTATTACTTTTATGATAGTTGCCTGAAAAATGTTATCTTGGACAGTGAATGGCAGCTACAAACAGATTTTTTCCTGATTTGTGGTGGAGATGACTGATGCAGCAGCATGACTTACACAGAAACATGTTAAAAGGATACATTTAATGAAAATGTGAACACAAGATGCCAGGGATGAGAACAGAACCAATGAGAATAGACTCTCACCTAAGGACCAAAATATGGGATTAACATTTAAACCCTAACAGGTGGGATTGTGATAATCACTCATATTGATGGTGGTAGTGATTACATGAATTCTCACTTTCGTATAATAAATATATTAATACACAACTCACAAATGGAAATAGTGCACTCTCAAGTAATTATTAAAATATACTTTACTATTCAGTTCATTTATATTCAGTGGGTAGTTATATCAATATCACATTCACTATCACAGTTTGGTATGGGAAGTGTTCTGCCTCGGTCCGGAAGGCGTTGCAGAGGGTTGTGAAAACTGCCCAGTGCATCGCTGGGGCACCGCTCCCTACCATCAAGAACATCTACAAGAAGCGGTGTTTGAAAAAGGCCAGGAAAATTACCAAAGACTCCACTTACCCTGCACACACACTCTTCCCACTCCTGCCCTTTAGGAGGCGTTACAGAAGCCGACAGACAAGAACCACCAGACACAGCCGTCACGCTCCTGAACGCCTCCTGACCGCCTCCTGAAAATAATTGTTCTCTTTAATTTGATTTTGGACACAGTAACATCATCTGACCACCATAAGCTGAACTCGTCACATAACCCGACAACATCTGAAAATCTGGTTATATAAGAAAACAGGTTGAAAAAAAATAGTGTTTTTAAAAAAGTTTTATTGCTAGCTGACCTGTATTCTACCATTTACCAGGAAAGTTGGTGGTGCATACTGACAGTGTTTGTTCTTATGGAACAAGGTTAAACCAACCTGACAGCTCTGTTCAAGTCAGTTTACTTCAATTCAGTTTATTTATATAGAGCCATTTCACAATACATCATTTTAAAGCACTTTAGAGAGTCAATCAGATCATACAGTCAGATCGGCAGAAAAAAAATCTCTATCCTGGTGTTAAAACAAACCGTTGCCGAGTCCACCTGTGAGTAATCATTTCATAGTATTAACAAAGCTGTTCCATGAAGATCTTAATGATTTGCTTAATAACACCAGGGAACAAAAAGCCTTGGTAAAAGACTGATCAGGAATATAGTTCTGGAGACATTTTAACCTTGGTTACATAATATTTATATATTGAAGACATGAGCTCAGTCCCCAATGTTCCCTGACCAAGGAAATGCCCCTCGTCCAGAACAACTGAATCTGATACAAACTTAATGATATAGGACCTTTGACAAAGCTGATCAGAGGTGTTCTAAAGTAATTGTTTTTTAACAGTAATTAGTCATATCTTTACTTAGCTGAAAATTAAACTTATTTCATGCCTATGTATACTCTGGAAGAAAAGAGAAATCTTTTGTCCGACAAAAAATCTTCTCTTGTTGAAGCCCTGCTTTCAGAGCCCGCTGTTTTTTTTTGTTTTTTTTTTTTTTAACAAATATAAGGAGTAACCCAAAAGTTCTCTATTTAAAGTGTGACAAACTGTGGTCAGAAAGGCCTTGTCATTACTCTTGATGTCTTAGGAACAGATTTCTCCTTTTTTCTTGTGCAGCATGCAGAAGCATTGTGTTCCCTAAAATATTGCTAAAATCTTATTAGCCTGCATCTGTTTGTTAATATTTGGCCCATAAATAACTAAGTTATCAAATTTCCAATAAATTATCATAAAAATTTTGAAGCTATATAAATTCTTTGAATTCTTATATAAAAAAACATGTGCCTATTTATAAACCAAAACAGGCTTCAGATGGACATTTATGAAGTGAAGGATAGATTTTGGGGACTTTTAGTTTCACTTTAGTTTTTAAGTGATAGATTTTTTAATATTTCAAACCTTAGCATAAAATGGTATGCAATGCAATGCAAAGTATATTTTTGTGAAATGTGAGCAAATGTTCTGCAACTCTATAAATAAAAATATCAGTATAGTTTTTGTATGCTGACTAAATGTTCAGCCGAAGTGAAGAACCTATACGTATATAAAGGTCAGTGTCATGACTGTAAACCCCAATAAAAGCAACACATACAGTTAGTAAGGCAAATAAATTGATTACATTTTTATAAAGAACTGATGTAAGAATAATCTTCAGTTGGATTAAACTGTTTGTATAATCATATTTCAATCACAATACGTTTTTTTACAATGTTAATTAGCTTTCAATGTTTATTACCTTAGCAATGTGTATCAGGTAAAAGTTGGCTACTTATGCCTATGAAAAAAAAGGTAATAATAATGATAATTTTTATGGTGATGCTCCTTGACTCAAGTTTAGGATCTAAAGGAATCTGGGAAAGAATCAAAGTTGGAGAGAGGAGATGCTGAACTGATCATGAAGTGGAGATCAAAGGGATAACACAAAAAAATCACCCAAGAGGCTTGTTCCAGCTGTTGTATGTCAGAGCTGTAAACTCAGCACTGGTAATTTATTTGCTTGTGGCCTCAATTTGTCAAAAAGGATTGTGAATATGTGAGGGGTTTCCCTCATAATCGTGGACAAGCTACCAGCTAAGAGAGATGCCCAAACAGCAGCTGTGAAACCGTTCTAATACTAACACTACTTAAAGCAGAATAATCACTGCCAAGCAACTTAGACCCCCCTCCCTCTCTGTCAGATGCCTAAGGGTTTGGTGTGTCATGCCCAGTATAAATAGAAAACTGAATTTCCATTTGTCTGGTAAACAAGCTGGTAAAGCTGTCACCTCAGTTCACTTATTTTATATCTTTTTCATAGATGAGAATATTGAAAGGCATCACGCCACTACGAATCGTTTTATCTGATTGAGCTGTTGTTTTTCAATCTAAAATGCTCTGTTATGGTTATTTCTGCACTGTGAAACGAGTTACTGGCTGTATAAAATCCTAGTTTGTGAACAGAAATCACGTGTACAAAGATTTAAGTGATAAAGGTAACTATAATAAATAGTTCTGTAATTAAGTGTGAACTGCTTTAAATTAGTTATTTCAATTTAGAATAGAAAGTTTATGTTTGGAAACAGAATGCTACCAAAAGGTCAGGATTAATTACAAGGTTTCTGCACATTTTTCATTCCAAATGTAATGCATTCTCACACTTGAATTTCCTTTAGCACTTTAGGATTTTTACTCTTAGTGGAATTACTAAAAAATTTACCTTGAAATTGTTTCCAGTTCTGTGAGATATAAGACTTTTTTTGTAAACATATGCTATCCAAGATGTCATGTAAAAGTTATCAAAGAGGTTAGAGTTAGAGGTTAATTTAATGACTGGTGCCCAAAAAATATCTGTCACAGGGTAATACAAAGACAAAGACCTACAACCATGCACACACACTCACACCTAAGGACAATTTAGAGGTGCCAATTAACCAGTCCTTAACAGTCATGTTTTTGGACTGTGGAAGGAAGTCGGAGTACCCGAAGAGAACCCACACATGCACAGGGAGAACATGCAAACTCCATGCAAAATCCGATGGAGGTATTGTTTCTCAGATAGCGTACACAAAGGAGGAAACATGATTAAGTATTAACAGTATTATTCCAGTCATGTTTAACAAATCATCGATACAACGCAAATTGCAGAGGAAGATTTCACCATCTATCAGGCCCCTACTATATGTCTTCTGCAATTTAGGGGAAGATCCACTGGAAAGGCACAACATACGGCTTCAACAATCCAGAGGAACAAAGGATGGCTATATTACTTCCATCTGACATAGAGTGGCTGCAGGAGGATGGACCTCCATGTTGCACAGACATCAGTGCTCCAACTAGAGTTTGGCCTGGTGCGAGCCAACAGAAGTGATAAAGACTCCTGGATGGGTATCGAAACGTCTTCAAAAAAGGGGCATCACATGTCACTCAGATGTGTATCTTTATGAGTGTTTTGCTGAGGATCTGCAGCTCAGTACAGAGAGGATATCAAAACTGCATCTTCCCTTAACAATGTTCAAGGTTAATATCATGGCTTATGGCATGTTCCTCTCCTAGTTTTACTTTTTCCTAAGTCAAACTCAACTTTGGTTTTGATCAGACTTGAGAAAAACTGAATTTTATCATTTGATTGTTAGCTATTCAAACGCATTGTAACGCATTGTAAAAACGGATACATCACAGCCTTAGGTCTGAGTTAGGGTTACTGGCAAATCCTTTAGAGGCAAAGAATACGCAGAATTTCAGAGTCAAAAAAGGCCTTATTTCATTTAACTGGTTTACCTGGTTTTCATGGGACAGCAGCAACTTCTCAGAGGTCAATGTCAAATATTCTTAATTGCTGTTTTGAGTTTACAGATGTCTACCTGGATGATGTGACCATTTACAGTGAGTAATGAAAGGAATATCTACAACATCTGAAGGTTGTGATGGCAAAGATCCAGAATGCTGGCTTGACTCTAAAAGCTGATTATTGTGCCTGCAGGCACAAAAAGAAGCAAATTATTTTATATCTTAGTGGCCACTGTAATGTAGGCTGCTGCCCCTCTGAAGGCGCATATGCCTCAGGGGTTATTCTCAATTCCTTATGCTAGGAGCGATCATTGTTTAAACAACACTTTACATAATATCCAAAAGTAAACAACTATTAAGGTGCTAAGTGCACACTAGATGGATGCTTATGTGTTATTTGTCATGATTTTTCTACCATTATATCACAAACCTTGTCTTAATTCCCTGCAGCATATTTGTGTTTTAGTATATAAACATTAGCCCCCTTATGTGCCTGGTCCTTGGCAAGAGTAACTTTATTATTTATTTTCAATCAAGGCTATTATATCTATTTAGCTTGTTCTGTGTCCTCCCATATTCTTCTCCTAACCTTGTAATTTATGTAATAATTACTGATTATTTTGTCCTGACATATTAATCTCTGCTTCAACTAATATGAATGTTTAAACAAAACATTAGAATTTATACTTTATAGTACTATTGTACGGGGAGGAAAAATTATGTAATTTATGCCGACATCTATATACATCTATTATAATTGGCAACCAAAGTATTATAATGTTTTAACAATGCTTTGCATAATTGATCAATATAAATCCTAACACCATGGACAAATGAAGCTTCTTCGTGAAAAATAAGGCTATGCGAGCAATTCGCAGACCCATTAAAAAAGGTCATTTTTGGGTTAAGTTAGTATTAAGGATTTATTCCTAATTTCTGGATTTCAGCAGCCCCTCTTGTGGAGGTTACCCAAAACTCCTGTTTTAAATTCAGTTGGAATGGTCACTAGGAGCTAATTTATCAAACTCCCATTTTACAAAACCCTGACACCCTCAAGCAATTTGTTCCACAAGTGGATGCTTCAAATGTTGGCCTTGGAGCAGTATTGGCTCAGGGAGAACATGGAGAAGAAACACCTGTCCTTTTCTTGAGAAAGAGGTTGTTTGACAGATACAAAAAGTAGTCCACAGTTTCTTGTTCTCCAGAGTAGGTATTATAGGGAGTGATGACTTGTAAAAAATATAATCTCTTAGGGAAAGAGTTTACTCTTCAAACTGATCACTAAGCTTTGAACTCCAAGCAGCATCAGGATACACCAAGGAGAAGCACTAAGGTCTGTCCTAAGCACTTTAAAATGGTTCTCAGATGCTATGGAATTTGTGGTGTATAATCTATTGTGCTTCTCTGTAGCCGGTAAATTGTTTGCTTTGGTGTTTGAGCTCTGTTACAGGTCAAACATCTCCCTGATGCTATGATTCTGTTGCAGCTTAGTTCACTGTGGGAATGGTTTGACGGTTTGACATTTTAAATGATTAAGAGAAGTAGAAATTATTTTGGTGTTATGTACATTACATGTTTGATTGTTAATGTTGACATTATTTATCTGATGTTATGTATTATTGAAAATTAATTTCTTTTTATTTTATTTTATTTTTTAAATAACTGTTACATCTGTTCATTTCTATATGTGCTCACTTTTCTGTGTGGGTCAGCCAAAATGACATTCTTATGCTGAGACATGGTGGCCAGAGTGGCTCCACCATTACCTTATATGGTAATGCTGTAGGCTGTGAGAAGGCCTAGATGCTAAATATGGGCTTTGGGGGAGACACTTCCTGGCTGACTTCAAGAAAAAAATGGGAAAGATGGCAGAAGCTCATGAGGGCCTATTAGAGGTTAAGTTCTTCCACTGTAATTTGTGTTTGCATCAATGATTTTGTTAAACATGACTGGAATAAATTCTGTTAATGCTTGTTTCGTGTTTCAAACATGTTTCCTCCTTTGTGTACGCTATCGGAGAAACAATTTCTCCACGGCTCTGGACTGGGTAATAAAAGGGTCTTACAGCAGTATCTTATCCCATACTTTCTTTTCTCCCCCTGCAATATGATGGGGTAATTTAAATTGAGAAGCCAGTGCCTGGCTATATATGGGTGAATGGCGGAATATAGAGGGGTTGCTATTTTGGAAGCTGTGCTGTAATGGCTGGAAGATAAATGTACTTCTTCTGCTTCTCAGTCAAGTCAGAGTGATGACTCCTCCTTTCCACACCTCACCTCTCCGTGCAACACAACCATTCACCACAAAACAAAAGTCAGCCTCTGAAAAAATATCACCACTACTGCTCTACTGTCAGATATAATTAGGGTTAAAGAAATAAGGACATCCCAGCCTTTTCTTCCCTGACTGCATTTTCAACTTACAATAGATAAAAATATAGTCAAATACTGAGTTAAAGAGCTTTCTGTGATTTAAAAGCAGAGAAATAGCTGAATCAATATTGAATTAAATTACATCATCATCTCGGTTCTTCTCCTTAGCAGTGAAGTTGATGAAGCAGCTAAATATGCTAGTAAACATAATCAGGCCATTTCTTCAGGTCATACTCCCAATCAATGAAACGCAAAGGTGCTTTTATGATTATATTATCCCATTTAAATTTCAAAGATTGATATTCTAAGCGATTCGTAATGCTCTGCAAGAGATAAGCTAGACAGAAATCTCAAACCTGTAATATTCTGCTTATACTTTAAAACAAAAACTACTTTTTACATAGATTCTGCACATATCGTACTTTTCTAAATGAGACTGGTGTTTTCTTGTGACTGGTTTATATTTTTCTGACTCAGTGCATTGTGAGTGTTATTTGTAGTGTAATTCAGTTAAGTATGAGTATAACCATAACATTGCTCTACATAAGTATACTTTATAAAACTTCCCAAAACTCTAGGTGAAAGGATAAAATGTATGCATATATTTTTTTGCAATAAACAGGATCATATAAGCCCTCAATCTACATGAGAAAGCACTTCAACTGTAATTTTAAAGTATTAACACATATTTTACCTGAATTTGTGTATTTTTTCTAATATATTTAGTATTTTGACCCAAATCACAGTATAATCTAAATATTATTCTACACTCTGCTTAAACACACATACATGGTCCTAAACAGAGACACAGGCAAAACTGAAGTATGCTTTCAAATCATTTTACAATTACAAACTGTAAGCAATGACGCCAAAAAAAGAATAAAAAAATATTTAAAAAAATAGCTATAATGATCTCACCATCAGTCAGTAGTGACTTCTATCTATCTATTACACCTTTTCCTTCGTATAACAGATTACCGGTAACAAAAGTAATCACTCACTGTTGCTGCAGGTAATCATTACAGACATGTTTGTTTTCTTTGGTAAAAGCTTCATCAATATGTCTAAAATATCTCCATTAATGTATATATCAAGAAACCAAGGAACTGAAATGTTTTTTACATTCAGTGGACCAATCATGTAATGTAAAAAGGAACTAATTTTATTCTGTTTGCTGAAGCAAAGCAGCATATTGTGCATTTTCTCCAAACACAAGAGTAATTTTTTATAGAAAATCAAATCTATTTCTCATTACAGCGGCACTGTGAAAAGACTCAATGTTGCATAACCATGGGACCATTGGCCTATTTTGAATAAAAGCTATTGTATGATATTTGATTGTAGCGGAAAATAATAAAAGAAAGAACTTTACAGAGAGTTTTATTCAGTTAAATGACATGGGGACACATAAGATAGAAATTAAAATTGTATTGGTCTTTCTTTCCACAAAAAAGAAAAACGACATATTGTTTTCATAACTTCGCACTCACAAGCTGTCTAAAGCTTGTATTGTGAAGTCTATAAAAACTTTATTAAAGATAAAATAGATTCTGACATTAAACAATATATTTTTACTTTAAAAAAGTATTCAGTCTTTGACATAAAATATTGGAATAAAACATTGAAGATGAAAGCAATGCATCTTTACTTACTAAAAAGTATCTTCCACACAAGCAATGTCTTGCAAAATTATTCATACCCATGCAGTGTTGTTTTTGTCAACGATGAGGATGACAAAAACAACACTGACAAGACGGGATCAGACTAAAAATTAGCTGGAGGTCAGTCAGACATATAAAATGCATCATCGTGCTGTAATCTGTTAGAGAAGTTAAGCAGTATTAGCCGTGATACTGCATCTTGCTTGGTCATGTGCTCCACCTGGCGTGCAGCGGTGCAGATTCTGCATGACCACAGATGGATCATGGCAACAGGGAAGAAAATAATCCAGAATGGTTCAGTACAGAGGGCTCAATTCACAAACTATGTTCTTCCAGCTGTGCTTGTGCAGAAATGCAATTCATAAAATAGTTTATTTAAATTCTACAAATCAAAGTTTTCTGCCCAACGGCAATAATGAACTGAAAAGCATCATTCTATATCCAGCAATTGTAGTATTTAGCAAGAGCTGTCATTCTGGTAAAGAATCTGGTTGTTATTTGAAATTGTAAGTATTAACTTTTTTTTTGCAACATAAAACTGACTATAACTAGACTAAAACATTTTTCAGTTTTAGTCGACTAAAACCGACTAAAGCTATCACATATCATAATGACTAAAATTTGACTAGATTAACAATAGTTTTCGTCCTGAAGACTAAGACTAAGACTAAATCTAAGATGGCTGTCAAAAGCAACACTGTACTTATGGAACATTTTCCTATTACCTCAGGCAAGGAGGTTATGTTTATGGTGGAGTGATGCTATGTTCACAATGAATGCACTTCAAGCAGCAGAAGCAGCCGGTTTATATGCAGAATCTATAGTTGATGCGCATCAAGGTGCATCAAATGGTTCCGCAGCACTTCTAGAGCAGCATATTGAAACATTTGAGCAGTTGAAGTAGCACCTCAAGAGCTTCTGAGCATCTGAGGTGCATGACAGGCTTCACAAGTAGCAGATGCTGGACTTTTTTAAAACCCCCAGGAAATGACCTGGCCTGAGGCAGCTCTTGCTGGATTTCCAGTTACAGCATATGTAGGGGTCTGTGAGGCTCTATCAGCAAAATAATATTTTCAGTAAGGATCATAATCTTGATGAACTGACTGTGCAGATGATGTTTTGAGGTGTACTTTCTTGCCTAAAAATATATTAAAACTACCTTTTTAGCCACTTATCAAAGCAAATATATCAAAGCCACTCTCTACCAGTGAACATAGGAGCAGCGGAGGCATCAGACACATCTGCACACTTTAATGGCCGTGCGTAAGGAGCTTTAAAGATGCTCTTCAGGTCCATGAACAGAATAACTTGAAAAGTTATGAACGGATCTGAATTAAACTTTTAGCAATGGTGCACCTCAGTTTGTTGGACTGAAACAAACGATCATGATGATGATTATGATTTGGATTATTACCAATTTCGGTGATGATCCACGTTATAATCAGGATGTAGGATTTTTTAAAGGATTCTTAAACATTATTTGGCACAACAAGCAATTCCCCTCTAATTCAGAGAGTGGCAGCAGTGACAATTGACAGTTCAACATCGGACTCAAAAAAGTCCTGAAGTATTATACCGAAGAAAAAAACACAGGAAAGGTGAGCCATGCCACCATCAAAGTCTCCATCTGCTGATGACACAAGAAAGCAGAGTGAAGGAACAAAGTGAGAGAAGAACATCTTGGTGATGACCCTGATCTTGTGCGAGTTTTAGCTATAGGTGTATAAGTCACAATTTGGGGAAAAATGTTCTGCTTGGTGGAAGTATGTGCTCTCCGAGTGTTTTTTTAGTGTAGTCCTCCTACACCTAGAAACTTTATTTCATTATGATGTTATTTGTCATGATCTTGGCACAGATGACTGGCTTAATTACTAATTTCACTTACCTGTCTAACTCTGCCTGGTTTCTCTTCACTATCTACAGTATCTATCTATCTATGTATCTATCTATGTATCTATCTATGTATCTATCTATCTATCTATCTATCTATCTATCTATCTATCTATCTATCTATCTATCTATCTATCTATCTATCTATCTAT
>NW_015150467.1:928544-939323 GCF_000732505.1 Cyprinodon variegatus
TCTCCATAATAATGAACAGATGGATTATTTTTGTACCGAAATGTCCTATTAAGCTTACAAAAATCATGGAAAAAACATCTCTCTGTACAAATGGACATCCATTTCCCTTCAGAACTGGCTTATTCTTTTGTGGCATAGATTTAACAAAGTTTGGAAACATTACTAAGAAGGTTCAGTCAATATTGACTTCATGGTATAATGCAGTTTCACTTCTACTACACATACTACAGTCTGTTTAGGATTAAAATGAACTGGATCTGCATCGCTCTTTCTGTGTATGACTCTCTGTCTGGCTCACTTGTTTTTTTTTTCTATTTAAGAACTGACCGGTTGTGCTTCTCAACCATTAAAATAGACCTGATTCATATTTGTGATGGATGATGTAAAGAAGCTGTTCATGAGCCCTTTAGAGTCTGTGAACATTAGTGCATTATATTAGCGATGGAGCAAAAGACGCATGGATGTTGGAGTCTGTGGGAAGGATGGGTGCAAGTTCAAAAACAAATGGCAAAAACACCAAAATATTTTCTGTTGAATTAATGAATTTTTGTTCAGCCATAATTATTGTCCAGTCTTGTGTCCCTTTTCCATACACCTGTTAAAGCTGAAATACCTCCTGAGCATGTCGTCAGGTTCTCCAGAACCTGATTAACTGATTCAGCTGTGTTGAAGCAGAGGTATATCAAAAAAGTGCAGGAAACTACACCTCAAGGACCTGAAGTGAGAAACCCTGATTTGATTATATTTTAGCCCTCAGGCTCTGTCTCAACTGCACTCACTTGCACTAAACCTGTGCAGATGCAGGCATTTGAACAAACAACTTGTATAATGATGACATGTATTCATCTAATGTAAGGTGCTTCATCACTATAATTATATCATGATCTGATGTCAAAAATTTAATGTTAACCCTATTTTGAACAGATGTTGATATTTCCCAGCTTTTGGTGCCGCCCTTCCCTAAATATCTTGGAGTTTTTTAATACAGTTTCTCTCTTTCACATCATATACAGCCACTACATTATTTACAATCACCCTCATACCTGCTATTCCAAATAATAAAAAGACCAACTGAGGAAATCCTCTGCTTCTTTCAGAAAAAAACATGGGTGGGGCAGAATTTTTTTTGAGTATGTGAATGAAAATATACTTTTTAAATTCCAATTACCGTAGTATTTAATTTTAATCATGTATTTAGATTGTTGCATTGTTGTAGCACTGTCATTATTATTATTGTGACAGTATAAGTAAAGAGGAAAATAAGAAGAAAAAAAGTCAAACGGCTTTAAGAAGAACATAAAAAAACATCCATCACATTAGTCTCTCAGTTTCCTTGATCTGTGCCAGCCCACTACAGTGATGTTCATGACAACTTGCTAGCTACAGAGATTTTCTAAATACATAACACAGGCTATAGGCCCAGGCTTTGTAGATCTCATTAGATTTTCTCTACAAATTGTTGATTCAACAATTTATGCCAACGCTTATTCAAGTAGATGGAGATCAAAGAACCTTACTCTGCCCCTCCTCTTGCTCCAATCTATGAATTCATCAGATCAACAGCAAGATCTATGACAGAGGTATTCGGATTTACCCACTTAATCAGCAGGGTCACAGTTCATTCCTTCAGGGAATATATATATGCACAGAAAATTTGAAGTTGAATAGCAGCCTTTCAAAAATCTGCATGTTTTTACATGTTTACATGAAAAAAAAAAAAAAAAAAGACAATTATGTTAGTGGAAAAGGCAGACTTGCATACAATTTTCTGATTCAGGGAATGGAAAAAAAATCATAGCTTAGTAACACGTAATATTTTCATGTGTTATTAGAGTAAACTTGTACATCCATCAGTTTATTCAGAAATGACCCCAGGTACAAATCGGTTTGGTTAACACAAGATATGTTGCAGTCACCCCAAAGGGAAAATAACATCCCCCAGTAAATGTAAATACTTTTATATAAAGCTTAAAGTTTCATGATTTTATTCAAAGATCTGACCCACATGCAAAAAACCAAACAGAGAGACTAGGGGAAGGTTTAACAGGTTTATTGAGAACTGGTAGAGAAGGGTCCAGTGCTGTTCTGAACACTGACGAACCTGGACTGAAAAGTAAAGGGGAAGTTCCAGTGGTTAGTTCAGGCTCAGTGGGAAAATTGAGCTTCAATTTGCAATCGGGAAATAAAGACGACAGGACTCACTTTTCCAGAAAAGGTGTCTCTCTCTGAATCCAATCGGTGTGGGTTGTTCCAGTAATTGACTTGCTCGTTGGAGGGCGGACAGGGTTTACCCAGGTTGAGGTGTTTCTTAGAGGAACGGAGGAGCTGACTGCCACTTAGATTTCAAATGGTACTTGAATGGTTTCTTGTGGAGATGAATCCCCCGCTCAATGAGAAGCTCAAACAATCCTTTGGGGAAAGGTTGATCAGAACCTCCAGTTTGAATCCCCAGCTCAGTTTGAAACTCAGACGATCCTTCCAGGGGGAGAAGGTCCAAAACATCCAGTTTGCAGGGTGACTTCCTGTCGAGAGGCAAAGACAAAAACAACAAGGTTAAGGCTCAGGTGACAAAAACTCACTTTGACTCAGCAAAACTCATCTTGGCTAGAATACCCAAAACTGGCAAACACTCTGGCGTCGAGGTAGTGGCAGTCAGCGGCTTAAGAGACCTCCGGTAATGAGGCAACCATCCGCAGGTGTATGAGAGGGCCAACGAGAACCAGGCGCCACCTGGTGGTGGAGGGAAAACACACAAAAACACAACCCACACAAACTGGATTCCTAACATAAAGTCTGCTCAAACATATTATGGCCATATTAGTAGATATTAAATGTATGTATGTGCATTCTTGACAGCCTCACAACAGTGACACATTTCTTGCAAATGTAATTTCCTACATTTTTGACATTAACAAAATGTTACAAAAGTGATGAATTCCTGTTTTGTATAATTCAAAACCATCTGTTGTCACGGTCTTGGCGCTGATGTTTGGCTTTTTCTTTTGCTCCTGGTCACCTGTCCCATTGCCCTGGTAGCTGCTAAGACGGTTGTTTCCACCTGGTTCCACAGCTATTTATGTTGTTTCCCTGCCTTCCATCAGAGCCAGATTATTCGAGCTTTTGTGAGAGTAACTCTAGTGATCAAGTGAGTCTTGTTTGCTATTTTGATCCTGACCTGTTTTCTGCTTTGTATATCTAAGTTTTTGCCTTGTCCTTGTCTGCTCTGTCTGTTTTTGGCTTTTTACTATTTTCCCTCGTTACCAATCCTGGACTGTTTCATTGACCTTTGCTTGAATTCTCCTCACGGACACTGATGATCCCTCAGCGTCGGCTCGTGTCAGCTTATCTTCGGATTCTGGAAGCAGCCATGGCTACAAACGATGGACTGAACTTTAAATCAGGTCATATATCACTGCAATTCCGTTTTTGGTTATTAAAAGGGTCATAGAATGATTATATAGGGTATTTGGTGCTGATCCTTAAGGTCTCTGAATAGGGTATGTAACATCGGATGGGCTGAAAATGGATATTTGCTGTTCTATATGCAAGCCTGGTTAAGAGTGAACCAACAGGTTTTCGTCCTTTTATGGTATGCTCATGAATATTAAGATGAATTCACCCGTTTTATGGTGGAAGTTTAGAATTGTGAGATTTGCAGAGAAAGGAGGTGATGATGGCGTTTGAACTTCTCTGTACGTCCATTTCACCCACTGAACTATTGTTATTCACCTATGTCAATGTAAACTTGGTTTTGCATTCTATGAGCTCTTTAATAAATCCTGTTGCAGATTGTCCTGGTCTGTCTGTCTGTCTGAATATTGGGTCCTAGTTTCTAAGGTCTTTACAGAATAATCTGGCCAAATATGGACCCATCAGCGGTAAGACCTTGGTGCGAGGGCGTTAAATATAACATTTCTCTGCTTGCATCTGGAGTTGATGTGTTTCTCGCTCACCTGCGCAATCAGGCTTCAGCTGCCATGGTTACTTCTCTGCAGTGCCTGTGCACACGCCCCTGCCTGCTGTCTCTGCATGGCAGAAGCCATGTCTGTCAACTCCTGAACTGTTTAGGGGTGAACTTGATCAGTGCCGGGCTTTCTTAACCCAATGCGAAATCCACTTAGAAACTGCAGCCCTCCGTCTGTCCGAGCCAAGGGGGCTTATCTAATCTCGCTGTTAGTGGCCAGGGCACAGTTATGGGGAGTGGCAGAATAACTCTTCTCTCTGCAAATCCTATAAGGACTTTTCTGAGGAGTTAGTCTGCGTTGTTAGCCCCCTTCTGCCCAACAGAGAGGTTTCAATGGGATTATTGACTTTAAGGCGAAGAAATATGCCTGTTTCTGAGTACATTATAGGCTGCTGAGAGTCCGTGGAACGAGGAGGCTGTGATGGACATCTTCACCACGGGACTCAGGGAGCTTTACACCCGTGATTATCCACGCTCTCTGAAGGAACTGGAGGAGTTTGCAACTCGGATTGACCTTCACCTTCAGGAGCAATGCAAGGAGCGTGGTCATTGTGCCCCTTCTTCTCTTTGGCTCCTGAGGTCCATGTTAAGACATCGGAACCCCTTCACTCCTCCGGGCTGGAACCCATACAGCTGGGAGCTGCACGTCTCTCCAGGAACGAGGAGGATCATCACTTCAGGCTTCACCTCTGCTTCTACTGCGGTGGAGAAGGACATCCTTCAACCTGCTGTCCAGTAATAGGACAGGCTCAATAGGAGGTGAGAGGATCCTGTTGAGCCAAGCCAGACTATCTGCCTCCACACAATTTCTGCTCCTTTTGACTGGCATGTAGTTAGTTTTTCTTGTTATTGACTCACCTCCTGTAATTTTAGGTTCAGATTGGTTAACTAATCACAACCCATATATTGACTGGCAAAGGGTTGAGGTTTTAGATTGGTCCATTCCAATTTCAAGTTCCTTTGAAATTGTTAATGATCGGTGTCTATAATAGAATCTAGTGATGGTGGACAAAGCCTCATGAGGCATTTGAGCGGTTTGACCAAATTGCTTCAATGATCCCCACAGTTCATTAAGCCTCGTGAACATGTCACCACCTACTGGTGAAGTGCAGAACTGCAGTTAGTAATATAATAGGAATTTTTACAATTGTTTTTCTTGTTTTTTCTTTTCCATATAAGTTCCTTTGAAATTGTTAATGATTGATCTGTATAATAAAATCTTTTTTTTAAGATTTCATGTATTATATTAAAAATAAAATAAAAATGGACATTGTAAGTGTTCAGTTGATTCCCATTCAAGACTATGGTTAAATATTCTATATTATACGCTTAGAACTGTTATTAAGCACTCTATGAAATAATAAGCTCCAGAAACCACAGCAAAAGTTCAGTAAAAGTTGACTGTTCTGAATGATCACTTTTCCCTCTCCTCTCACTGTCTGGATACTGTCAAAAATCCTTACATTTTTCTGCTGTTGTGCAAGGAGGAACAGGAGCAGAACTGTCAGAGCCCTGAACAATGACCTCCTGAAGGCCACAAATGTGCATGTCTCTGCACAAACAGATAGAACCCAAATCAATGCCTCTCATCCACTGAGACTGCCTGTTCCCATTTGATCGATTTTAACCTGCCTGCTTCCAGTCATCAGCTAGATTATCTCTCGACCCATTGGTGAGAGCATTTCCGTGTTACCTTAGTGTTTCTGATTACCTGATCCTGTTATTCCTCTCAACCACTGAGCCTGCCTGTTCCAGTCTGATTTGTTTGCCTGACCTGTCTTTGGACTCTTGCTGGAGACTGCCTGTTTGCCTAACTTGGAGCTGCTTCCTGTCTCTGACTTGGATTTTTCTCTGGAACTTCTTCAGAATTTTGATCTCCTGGTTCTGAATCCTGAGCACATCCTCGACCCCAGCTTTGGCTTCGCCCTCTGGATCTGATCTTCTGCTTTTTCTCTGTCCCCTGGGATTACAGCGTCTGGGACTTTATGAGCGGCACCCTCCATGTCTTGTTGTCAGGCAACCGACGGGAATCAACCTCCTTGTCTGGGCACGGACTGAACTATAAAAATAGGTTAATGACTCACGTTCATAATCTTCCTCCACCAGATTTACGTTGACAGTAGCCTGTTTCCTTTCGGCAGAGTTTTCTGCCTTAGACGCCCTACCAGCTGTTAACACAGATCCGTTTTTAAATAGACAACTTTTGAATTATCTGACTGTCTGTCTTGAATACTGGGTCCCCTGTTCTAAGCCTTGACATTTATATTTTGAGCAGTGTATATTAGTGTTTTTTTTTTATGTAGCCTTTTTTAATATACAATAATTGATCATTTACCATGATAACCGATGTGTTGATTCTTTTGTGAAACAGTTTCTGCGTATCTTGAAAATCCCGAGATGATCCCTTATCCTGGTTATGTGAAATAGAGCCTATGTTTACTCTACACAGTATGTATATATGTGGGTTGTATTACATGCAATTCTTTTTAAGATCTGGCCCAAAGTAGGTTATTGTTAAATATTAAAACTCTGGGTGTAGTGCAAAAGAAAAAAAAAAAAGAAATAGGGGACCGAAACTACTGCAGTGGTAATGGAATGTCAATTATCACATTTGTTAAAGATGTTTACCTACAGACATAAAGTTCACTCAGTCATAACTAAAAAGAAAGATACTTTGATATTATATCTTATCAAGATCAAGACAGAAAAAGTATGACTCTAAAAACATGAAGCAGTGAAGTAGCAATTTTATATATATGTAAAGAAAATCTGAATTATAAACATAAACCTGCACTCCTTTGGGATTTTATCATATTTTTATTTACATTTGAAATTAAAAATGTAAAGTTATAAACCTATAGCACAAGCACAAGTTATTGTTTTGTTGGTTCTCATATTGTACACACCAACATCTTTGAACATGAATGCAGTTTACAACAGTATATTGTCCAGCTTTACTCTGTTAGAGAAAGTGCATCTTCAGCACTCTTTTCTGCCCCTTAGCCTGGCCATTTATGAGAAATCATAAAATGGTTTTGCAAGCACTTGCCTACCCCAAATAATAGAAAATGCATGACATGGAATGAAAAAAAAAAAAAACTAATTTTAAAAAGCTATACATAACATGACATATAGGGCTTACAATACAGTAAATTGAAAAAAGCAAACTGTCATGAAAAGGGCTTTGAGAGGTATGGGGAGAAAAGGGAACAAAGATTATAAAAAAGCTCCCATGACATGACAAATGGTAGAGAAAGCACATAGACTGTTGCCTTTGGGTTACAAAAACCTTAACCAGAGTATAAAAGCAAAAAAAAAAAAAACATACTTTTTTTTCAACAGGAACTTTGATGACTTGAGATGTTGGTTGGAGGGGGTCCATGAAGCATCTCTTTGTATGCACAAAATACTGTTTAATTCCCAAGAGATACTAATTTGTGGGCACAAAATATTAATTTGTGGCAAATTAATATGCATAATATGTGCAAAGAATACTACTCTGTGCCTGTGGAGTACGTATTTGTACTCACAAGATCTATGAAAATTATAGCATGCAGTTGTGCAGGATTCAGTTGAGAGGTATGGGGAGTGTTTGGGCTGTTACTTTGGCTTGCCCTTGAATAGTTAGGACAGGCGCAAGCAGATAGTCTTTTGTCACACAATAAAATCGGTGCCACCTTTCAATCACAATGAGAGCATATTTTCAGCCTTAAAACATTTGGGGGTTCAGCCTAACCCCCTTTTCTGTAATCCCTTCTTTAAAAAGTGCTCTTTAGAGACTGAAGTATGCATTTACCCCACCACATTTATCCTTAGTGCAGCACAGCAATGACTACATTTTATTCCAGAAACACCTGCTGAGTGGCCCATCACAGTTTTAACCGGTATTGGCACTAGAAAACCCAGTAAAAGTTCCCAAATAAAGCTTTTTCCAAGCCATGGAAACCAATGAGACCCAGAGCTTTCAAGGGTGAGCCTTTTCTGTGGGTTCTGAGAATAATGACGACAAAGATTACAAACTGAAACAGTATGGAAGAGCAAGATAATAGAAACAAACTGATAAAAATCAGTAGCTGGATCGTGTTTAATGTTGCAGCACAACTAACCACACATGCCTACAGCGCCGCTGCAGATGAAAATAAACTTGAGGTTTGATAGAATAACTCTTTTAAATGATCTGCTACTCAGTTCAGTCATATTTGTGGCTAGAAATCAGGCAACAGGTCCTGGAGATTTTTTTTCAATTTCTATTTTAAATATGTTCACTCTAACAGAGAAGGTTTTTTTTCCTCTTTCTCCTCTGCCTGCAATTTTTCAACATAGTGATCATATCTGCCATGTGCACACTCTAACAACTGTAGCTGCCTTTAGGATGTGCACATTACTATCAAATGAGTAATAAGTGTACTTATTGAATGCTTAAGAGGATCACACTGCTCTGAACAAAGTAACATATTTGCATCCCCTCTTCATTAAATTTGACTTTAAACTAAAACAGATAGTTCGAGATAGGCATGTCAATTGGACAGCAGCAATTTTGGACGGAGTGAGAGAAAGCAGCTCTGCTTTCTTGACATTTCAGAAAGGTGCTGGTTAAATATGTGTTTTTTACTTTTTTTTTCAAATGCAGTTTTTTTTTTTGTTACATTTTGTGGGACATCAGGACAGTAGTAAAAAATGTAGCAGTCCCACAGATATCAGGACATCTGATCATCCTACCTGGCTGTCAATATTTTATTTAAATGCCCCTGTGGGGATATTCGCCATCCCTGTGCAGCAGCGCTTAAGTTTTACTGAGGGTACACAGTGAAAAATGTTATCGACTAGCCTAACATAAGAGAAAACACTGGACAACATATTCTCCGTTGGCTGGCGCTCCTTAACTCCTGCTGAGTCCGCTGTTTATTCAATCACATAGAAACATGGGGGTAGTGCGTCATTACGTCACACAGTGATTGTATGCTGATAAACATGGCTTTGCCCAAATAACAAAAATATGCTTAAGAGCCCCTCACCTATGAGAATTTCTAAGACCGGCCTTTCATAATAACTTTGTAGATCATCCTAAGCCTAAAATGAAACTTAATCAGACTGTCCCCTTCTATCATGTTGTTCCTATGTTCCTCTAAGACTTTCAGACATTGTACTGAGTACGAGGGTTATATTTTTGTATTTCATACACATTTCAGAAAGCTTCGACTGTATCAGTCGAACTCTATTTCTTATGATATGCAGCACTATGGTGAATGACCTGTACCTACAAAGCGCCTTTACAAGTCAGGCCGCTCCAAAGAACTTTATGTTTTGTCATTCACCTGTATACACACATATGTGGTGGCAAACTTGATTATAGTGGTCCTTTGGGCACTATAAGTAGGAAACATGAGTGAAATAGGGACCTTCTTGTTGCAGGATTAGCTTCTGCATCCTACGCTGCTATAATATTTCTAGTTTTAATGGCTGCTCAGAGCCTACAAAGCATATTCTCTCTGGCTGTGTTTTTCACTGTTGAACATGTTCCAGGAATCATTGTTTCAAATGATCAGGAAGACCACTCTGGTTCAGATGAAGAAGATGGGGAGGAATAGAAGCCAGATTAAGAAGCTGATTAATCCACACAAGAAGAAGAAATGCTTTAAGTTGTCAATAAATGGGACAGATGGACCCAATATTCAAGGCGAGTGAGACAATGGGAAGTTCCAAAACATTTAATAACAAAAAAGACAAAACAAGAACATAAGCGGTTCAGAGCCATCCGAAGTGTCCCTGATGCAGCAGCCACAGTGAGCAGGCAGGAGACTCTTCCAGGTCAGAGTAACGGTTCAGAACCGAACAGTTCCGAGATCCAGGAGCCCGTAGCCCGACCAGGGGTTCCAATCTGAACAGGAACAGACAGATCCAGGGTTCCAAGAATCCTCAGACCGTGAAGGCAGGTTCAGAGTTCTATGAGTCCAGCAGTGTGGAGACAGGCAGGCTCAGTGGTTGAGGAACAGAGACAAGACATGGTACCGGAATTACTGCAGAACTTTAAACTTCACCTTGGAGCCAGGTTTACAGGAATTAAAATTGACCTCCGCCGCATTCTGCGCCAAAACTCTGAGGGCGCAGTGGAGAAGGGCCCCCCACCCCCCCCAAAGCCAAGCCAAAACCCTGACGGCTCAGTGGAGAACAGCCGGGACACGATCAAGAGACAGGAGAAAACCAATAAGCCCCCTAAATCCACTCCGTCAGGACATGAATCAGGAATTTAACTAACTCATGAGGAACAAACATTAATAACTGACACGAATACATCATACAAATAAACAAAGAATAATGATCGGCCCGATAGCTGGGCTGAACCAAATATATATACACAGCAGAGCGAGCAGGTGAATCAGTGAATCATCTCAATACAGAGATTTTTTTTTTACTTGACTCGAGTCAAGTTGTCCTGGAGAATGTTCCTGGAAGGGGCTCATTATGTGCAGATGCATTCCTCTCACAGGTGCAGCCTATTACCTTCCAATCAGGGAAGCAAGTTTCCCTTCACTTTCTGCCTGGGTCTCAATCAGTTTTGGTAACATCAAGCCATCTGCTGAGCCTGTATGTTCTCACTGGCAGAGGTGGTTAATCCAGAGCCATAAAGTAAAAAAAGCCTGTATAGAGATTAGAGATTAGTTTCAGTCCTTTGTTCTTCCAGCATCACACCACAGATTGGGGGCTAATCACCTGGTTAGATAAACGGGATGAAGTAAGCAGGATTCTCAATTCTGCAATTCATCTCAAGAACTCCACTTGACTGAGTGTCTCTTTCAGAGCTTCCTTCCTTTCTT
>NW_015150467.1:939813-942149 GCF_000732505.1 Cyprinodon variegatus
ATATATATATATATATATATATATATATATATATATATATATATATATATATATATATATATATATATATATCCTCTTTGGCTTTTGTTTTGTAACATAGCAAAACCTTTTCCACATTGGGAAGCCTACTAATTTTAGATTGGGCTGGTGACCCCACTGGGTGTGAATGGAAAGAGTGAAGAGTGTTGTATGATGCATGTGTGAAGTAACTTCAGCAATGTTAAAAGTTTAGGAGGAAAATTTTTAAAAAGAGAGTGCAGTAAGGAAAGGTATCAGAATTGTAGCCTTCCCCTCATGAGTAATCAACCCAGAAGAGAGTGCGAGTTTTAGCAAGGTTGCAGTTTTTATGGAGTCATTTTCGATGACAGCGGGCTGGACACCATAAGATTGTTGTACCAGGGAGTTCTCACACTTACCACTACTATTCATCGGGGACATGGGGAAAAACATTTCTGGGGGGTTATTTTCTTTATTAAAAAAAAAAAGAAAAGAGTAAGCAATAAAATTCTGCTTTTGATAGGCGCTTCATGAATCACCAGCCTCGAGAGCAATGCAGCACAGACATTGAAGGTAGTCCCGACCTTACTGTGTTCAGTCAGGTACCAATTTCTTTCCTCCTTGGTATTTTTTAATGCTTAACTGTACCCTTTGTTCTAAAACCCTGTTTTAAAACAATATAATATGCCAAAGGACGTTTTTCTTAGTCTCTACTCAAAAGTCAGTTCTAAGGCATATTAAATGTGATTATATTTAACAAAAAAAAAATACAGTTATTTACATTCTATACTTTTTTTTATATAGTGTATCTTTAAGTGTGAAGGGTCCTATACTGGAGCTTAGTGGTTTTACCCAGCACCTAGGCACTATCATTGTGCGCTTAGTTCCTACTTTGAAAACATTTTCAGATCTTGTAAACTTCAAAACTCGAGAGCCACAACTGTGATGTATACTAAGTATGAGGTTTTCAGGAGCAGAACTTAAGATGCAGAGGAGAGCACGGTAACAGGGAACATAGAGGAGCACTCTTTGATGAGAGATTAGAGGCTTAGTGAGGTATGATGATTCTAAATTTAGACTTTAAATAACATAAAGACAGCTTTCCAAAGGTGGTTGGGTTTTTATGATATTCTGGTGGGCAAAAACTGTGGTGGCCGAGGAGTGGGGACACCGATTGCACAGCAAATTCAAAAGATCCTACAAACATAAAAGTTACACTGGCAAACTAAAAAAATAGACAAGCTAAAACACAAAGGAAAAAAGTTGCAAATAATACAAACAACTGAATATAAAGAAAAGATACAAACTAGCACCCCATGATGGAAGTGCTTTAGACCACTAGAGTGAAACGATCAACAACTCATTCAGGACCAGACTTTTAGTAGGGGAATAAACAGGATGCTATGAGAGATTACATTTTTTTTTTTTTTTAACATTCAAAAGAAAACTTACTTGTCTTTTCCCTCCCATTTATGACAACCCATATATGTATGTGCTCAGGGTCTGCTCCGTAAATATTAATTCATAGTAATCTCTGATGTCGTGGTCCAATATGAGGGTGAGAAGTAAAGATTTTGCTTATGGCCTCCTACATCTGATACTATCTCATCAAGAAACACCTATTTACAGAATAAGGTTCTGTTACTTGTCAGCCTTGAAGTTAAGCTTTCCTTTAATTTATCTTAGAGGTATAGGTCAAAAAATTTTGCTGTTCCTTCAACACGTAAAAAGGAGGTCCAGATATGCATGTCCCTTTAGCCGTTTTATAAAAAAGAAAATGGAAAACATTAACTGATTAAACAGTAATTACAAAACAATTTGTTTTTCAGACTTTACACTTGTGACTAAAGAAAGCCTCATTGATTGCCCAATACTGACAAACAAATTATTTATTATTGTACAAGAACTTTCTGTCAACAATTTAAAGTGTTTGCAAAGGAATAGATTTTTTAATATTTGAAGCATGACTTTACAACCACAAAGTTCAGAATATGTTAAGGTAGAGTTAGGTTATATATGCCTAGTGGCTAGGGCATAGGGCTTGGAATCCTGAGGTTGTGAGTCGAAACCCACTCCCACAGACTGCCACTCTGGGTCGCTCAGCAAAAGACCCTTAACCCCACACTACTCCCTGGGCACCGCAAATGGCTGCCGACTGCTCCCCAAACGGATTGGTTAAATGCAAGGAGTGAATCTCGTTGGGCTTTGCTTGTGACAGTGTAATGACAATAAAATGCTGGAAATAACATTATGCTCAGACTGGCCAAAAAGACTGTTTCATCAAAATGCATGTGTATCAGTGTTCACAATGACAAGTTGTGTCTGAATATTGCTGGCAG
>NW_015150467.1:942189-975397 GCF_000732505.1 Cyprinodon variegatus
CCTGTAAGCTTCCTATCACAGATCCTGTAACATGAGGTAAAATTACTGGTGATAAAGAACTATAAGGAAGTCGAAGTTTCTTTGTTGGACATGGCATATAAGTAAAGAAAACCTTAAAAACAAAACAAAAAAAAAACTACATTCTTGTCTTACTTTTGTTTTGTGTCGTAAGCAAATTTAAGCATCTTTATATGTTTCGGTTTGTAAAATGGAAAGCTTCAGCCATTCTCTACATCTGTTTAACCTGTGTTTTTTGTATTTTTTACTTGAAGGCTGTAGTCCTTTTTCATAAGCATCACCAATTTGCATTTCTGTTGCAAAACGATGTCCGAAAGTGGTGTTTTAGACAAGACCGCCCTACCCGAGGGCAAGTCAAGGCTAAGAACCGTGTGCATCCTACCCAAGACAAGATCAAGACTTGTAGGAGATGAGAACAAGACAGGAAAAGCAAGACTGAGTTATGACCAGGATGTCATAAATAGTGTCACAACAGAATGTAAAATATTTTCAAAAGTACTTTGGAAATTAATCTGAAAGATTCACTTTCCAATAAAAAAATATTAAACAGTCAGAGCTGAGATATATGTAACTTTCTTTATTTAATACCCATTACAAAATTATTCACTTTTTAGTAAA
The DNA here is from genome assembly GCF_000732505.1 of Cyprinodon variegatus. NCBI lineage: Eukaryota > Metazoa > Chordata > Actinopteri > Cyprinodontiformes > Cyprinodontidae > Cyprinodon > Cyprinodon variegatus. The sequence continues at coordinate 942,826 of NW_015150467.1, forward strand.
ATAGTTTATGAAATAATGCCCAAAAATGTAAATCATTAAATTTTGTTTTTGCTTTTCTTGCTAAACCATAATTCCCTCCAATGCTCAATGAGTAATTCTACCATTTTCTCCAACAAGAATGGCTGATTTGTAAGCCATAGAGAGAAAATATAAATGAAATTTCTTAAGCACATGGCCTTAAAGTAAAATATGTAAAATTAGATTTGAGCAATAATCTAAATAACAAAATATAACTAAATTATTGATTTATTTTAGATAAAGATAGTTTCATTAATTTGATGCGTGCATCTTAGTTCACACTGAAGTATATTTTTCTAAATAGAAATATTACCCCTTTGTACTGTAATGTACTGAATTGTTGGTACTTTTGGTTTTCCATACAAGCTGCAGTACACTTGTTTCTATTTACGGGCTGATGTTTTGGCAGCGTGGTTAGATTTATGCTCAAAGTGTATTGGTCAGAATGCTTCTTTACTAGTAGAGGTTCTGGATTTTGCTTTATTTATGCTGTTCTAGAATGTCTCACAGGTGTAACAATGGCTGATCAACTCCAGCCTGATCCTGCAGGTGCAGTGGTAGAGGAGCTGATAGTCATGTGAGTCTAAAGCAATCAATCTGAGGATCATATTCAAATGAACTATTCAGGTACATGCAAGTGTAAGTGTACTTGATCATGTGTGAAGTGATTTTCCAAATTGGGAATGCAACTAATGCAGCACTTATTGCATTTTTTAGCAGCCTACTTCTGAAAGTCCGGTACAAACTGACACTCTGTGGTTATTGTTGCCCCGAAAGAGACAACGGTGCTCCACAAGATGGAGAGGGATTCAGGGTGTAAGTAAACATATTTGAACCATCAAAAATAACAATAGTAAAACGATATCCAAACTTGGTGTAAGGGTTTGGAAAGACAAACCAGCATAAAAAGGGAAATGTTTAGGTAAATATTAGTAACTGCTGACTGCCACTTTGACTTTCACTTGACTTTGATTTTTTTTTTTATAACAGTAGGACTGTAAGTTTTCAAGTGTTTAGGGGGTAGGAGTTAATAAGTTTTCACTTCTTCCTACCCCATTTTGAACATGATATGTTAATTGAAACAAATATCTGTATTTTTTCTCTTCTTTTTTTATGCACTTCTTGTTACTGTGCACTATTTTATTTTTATATTTGTATCATGTTCGAATTAATTTCATTATTATTATTATTANATTATTATTATTATTATTATTATTATTATTATTATTATTATTATTATTATTATTATTATTATTATTATTATTATTATATTGATAAAGTAAAAACACGTACTGGGTGGCACAGATTAACACAGCCGAATGGAAGACAATCTTTATACAGCTTAACCAGAACTGGTTCAACTCAAACTCTACTCAACTCACGTATTGCATGTTATAATATTTCCACAGCAATCTTTTTGAATCACATGCAACACGCCTACTTATTGCCCTTACTAAAAAAAAAGAAAAAAAAAAAGAAATTGCATATGTAGCTATTGCTTGTTATTTGGAATCTTTGAAGATCAGGCACTAAATCAGGAATTTGCTATTATGCAGGCCAAAAGTAAGCCATAGTTCAGTTTCTAAAAATTAGTAACACATCTTTTACCATTTCTTCTGTGCAGCTAGCATTCCCCCAACCAGACTAACATGAAGGCTTACTCAAACCTGGGTGCTGCATACTGAATGCTTAGTCAGCACTGACACTGATCAGAAACCAAAGACTACTTCTCCTTCATTTCCTCAGGATCATTGGCGGCAAAGGTCAAGAGACATTACTGCAATCTACTGTGGATGGACTGTGAGCCAGAATATGTAACCAACTAACTTTAGATTCATGAAAATCACTACTTAAAATCATATAAATGCTGTAACTTAAAGCAATGAATGTCAGTGATGTTGTTTCCACATCTGCATGTTGTGGTATTTTTATAAGCCTACTGTAAGAACCACTAATATATACTGTAGCCTTGTTGAGTATTTTAATTGTTCTAACACCATTCTAGTAGCCTATACCATTATTACCTTTATACATTTCTATGTGGACATTGTTACTGTTTGATGTGACTTTATAGACAGCAGTTCAATGTTTCAGAGAAGGCATTCAATAGACTATTTCTGTGTTGAGGGGCATCAAGAAATCCTCACATATGAATGTTGCCAGTAATTACCTGCATTAGCGTTACCTCTTTTCGGGGGATGATATCTGCTACCTCTACCATCTGCAGGGTCCCAGAATTCAGCACAAAAGCAGAGCCATCCCTTTACCATTACACAGAGGATCTGTATTAGGCTCAGATTTTCTGCTAGTGATACAGTCCTGTATGCAATTAGAAATGCTGCACAATCAGAGGATGTGTATTTTGCATTAAAAACATAATAAGACACATCTTAACAACCTTCCATAGCCAAAGAAAAATGAACTACATCAAGGTAACAGGAAAGGGGCTCAGAAGTCTAGCAAGCACTAATGCATTGCAATAAAAATAACTATTAATCTCTCATGGTATTTGAGGATAAAACTTGCATTGCAATGATATAATGTATAACTCAGTTGAAAAATCTTACTTTTTGATTATTTTTCTCATCAAAGTTTGTCAGGGAACTTTGTATGATTAAGTATCTGTCTTTGAGAACTTCAGTGAAAAGTCCCCCCCTTGGTTTCAGTGCTTCATGTGAACCTGCTTATTAATCTCTTTTCAAAACATTAATTATGATCGGGACCAACTGCCTCTTATTGTTTATTGTCAGATCAAACACAAGGCTAAGTACCTGAATAACCGAGCTGCCACCACACTTGAAAGGCCAGATTTCATCATTGTGCTGAAAAATCCAAAGAATCTTAAAAGTATGAAACATAAATAAATCACAATCCACCGTTCCATTATTTTCAAAGCAGGTATGAATTTTTGAAATATACTCTTATGGCCAAAAGAGCTTTTGAAGTCTGTTCTCTCTAAAACTGGAAAGTATGCCATATGAATTATTGTTTAGATCATATAGATTTAGAGCTCAACTGTCAATGGTTTTAACGTGAAGATTTCTCTAAGAAAACAGTTAACTAATGTAAATGTCTGACAAGTAGTCTATTGCTACTTGACTCTTATATGATGCAAATAAAGAGACACCGCAGTGTAACCCTTTCATTTACCTATACTGTTTGTTTACATTGTGGCTTAGGGTATCTTTCTTCTAAGGTGTGGATGGGTTTGTGTTTGTTGTCCTTTTCTTTTTGTGTGTGTCTGCATGTATGAAGCAGTTTGATGGTGACACATAAAGTTATGGGATAAATAGTTTTTCTAACCTCAAATATTCTGAGATTCATTGAAAGTGGATGAAACGGGTGAAGATAAACAGGTAAAATAGGGCCATAATGGAAAGCAGTGAATAAAGAAATCTTAGATCTTCTGAGAAAAAAGGGCAAAGCTTAATACATTGCAGTTCTGTAAAAAATGAATTTTTAGACTTAAGACTAGAAGTTTCAACTATCCAGAGCTGCAATTGAGCCCTTTAATCTAAACAATAGCCATGTATTAGAATAGTGCATAAAAAAAAAAAAGACAATTGAAAAGACTGTTTACAGATTCACCCCATATACAGGATGAACAATTTTTGAAACAATTTTTAAAAAGAATAATTCTCAAGACATAAAACTACCTAATGTAAGAATGGCTTATCATTCTAACATTAGGTAGTTTTACACAATATTGCCTCAAGGGAGCTGGAAAAAATGAGTGTCACACTCTTCATAGTATTATTAGTGAAACATTTTTAAAAACTATGAATAATTTTTCTCTCATTTCTATATTATGCACTGAAAAAACTCCACAATTATTGTACTTTATTCATGATCTTTATCAGCAGTACCTGACAGTAAAAATAATCTATATCTAGCCTCTAAGCTGGCGATTCTTCTGCATTATGCTGTTTGGCTGTGACTAATAGTTGAATGTTAGGTCCATTTTATACCTGCAGAGTGTTCATGCTCCTCACTAGGGGACAAAAACTGATTATTCATATTTTAGCTTCCAGCTGTTTGTGCAAGACCTCCCCACACTAGCATGAGTCGTGTTGTCCACAAGCTGTAGTCTCTGGAAATCCTGTATTACACTGATATGACATCACACCTGCTGGAGGGCATGTTGCAGCTGTGGCCCACAGACCAGCATGGCATATTTACAACTTGAATTCAAAGCAGTAGAATAAAAGGGAAAGTCTGTGTGCTGACCTGTGTAACATGTATATCTTACCACATTCTCTATCTTTTCTTTATTCTTTTTAGGTTATCTGGTTTTATCCAGACCTACATCTGGAATTGGGGTCTCTGCAGCATGGCTTGGGGAGATAGTGAAGGGTCTTGATTCACTAACACCAGCAAAACTTGGCTTATCAGGCTGTGCAGATGCTGCCACAAAAAAGCCATCGTTCTTCCTTTGGCTCCCTTAGCAGGTTGAAAGGGTGATGTTGTAATGAGAAACCTGACAGCCAACATTTATTGTTCAGCACAGCTTCTATCACCAGGAACTGAAAAATCCCCACATCGTGGCTGAGATCAATGATACACGTCAAAAAATGTGAATCATTCATTGCATGTAGTTTAGTAATTGAAAACCCCAAAAAGAGCAACATCTAAATGGTAGAATCAAATAGTGATCATGTAATCCAACACCTGGAAAATAACATGGAAAACACAATTAAAAACCTAAATTAAAGTTTTTTTTTTAAATAACCTTTAAGCTACCTCTTTACAGAATTTAGATGGTAAATGAATACCAATCTTTTTCCTCCAAAAGAAATAGGCTTTTATAGTTGCTGTCCTGAGTTAAAAAGTCATTAAACATTTATATAGATGCAATGACGATTGCTGTTTTTTACCACAATATTTGCAGGCAAAGATAAAAAACATTTACACTGATTAAATAGCAGCATAATTTAAATAATAACCCTGCAGTGTTTCATATTTTTCTGAAAATGCCAAAGCCAAGGGCTCTTATTTTCCCCCATGAATTTACTTAAAGTCTATTAGCATCCAGTGGAACAATGCTTTGTTGTTCTCTGGTGAAAAATTTATTTTTTTTAGTGAGTCTTGTAATTATGTCTTTACACTTGTTTTGACTCCACCGAGGAGGAAAAAAAAAAGCCTTGTGCTGGGATGAAAACCCTGTAGGTCAAATTATGTGCTAGGTGGCACCCTGCTGTTTTGGAAAGATTGTAATCAAACAGAAAGAGCTCAGCTTATAAAATGGCATTTATGCTTGAAGACTCTTGTGACTGGGCTATTTTCATCCTTTAACTCTAATGAAACATACATTATAACATAAAAAAAATGCTCCAGTCCAGCATTTACAAAAAACATTTTTAACCCTTGAACTTTTTCTTATGTTTTTACCTTTTTAAAAGTCGTGGAAAGTTCTGAAGCAAAGAAAACCAATCATGGTTTAAATGTTCTTAGATATTAGGATCTAAGCAAAGTGTTGTTCATTTGAATTCCTCCCTTAATCAACAAAACCTCTTTTATCTCAGATTTCAGTTCTGAGTTTTTAATCCCAAACTCTACCAGCTTTTTTATTTAAAAAAATAATAATAATTCTTTGTAAAATAGATAAAGTTTGGTCTGTGTGAAGTGCCTCTCTACCTCAAATCTCAAGTTTTGATGTGCCATCATACCCCATTTATATGCTTTGATCTCACATTCTTTTGTAACCCTGTCTGTGTATGAAGGGTTGTTATCCTGCTGAGTGGGAACAATCCCCCCATCTCTATTTCTGAAGTTGACCTTTATTTACCTCCATCCATCAACTTTCTCCAACATCCAAGTCTCTGTTGAAGAGGAGCGTTCCCACTTCCTGATCTGGCACTGTGGAGATGGTTTGTTCAATCAGGGGGGGTTGAATTATATCTCCTGTGCCCTGTTATTGTACATGGGGCCAAAAATAAATAATGCACACTTTTGCATTGAGTCTCTCATAAAAATTGTAAAAAATTAAAAATATATATATCATAGTCAGTTGATCTAGATTTTTGGTTCTGTTCAAGTTTTTACATTGTGTTTTTAGTTAAACTTTCATTTATGTAATTCTGTGTTTCCCAAGTCATTAGTTCATTTCCATTTTGTATCATCTGAGTTCCTTTCTAGTTATATTTCAGCTCTGTTTTGTATTTCTTGGTTAACTCTTTTGCCCCCTTGTGCCACTCTCCTTTCCCATAGCTCCCTGTTAGATACTTCTGTCCACACCTGTTCTCACTCAGTTAAATACTCTATTTATTGTTCTGTTTGGCAAATATTCCTCTGCAGTCACTCTTTGCTGGATTCTTTTTTTTTCCTCCTGAAACCCTCTGTTCCCCTTTGTTCTGGTTCTGTGTGTTCCATGGTTAGTTATTTCTGGATATATGCTCATTTTGCCACCACTCTAATTATTAAATCTGCAAGAAGCCACTTCAGCCTCTGTCTCCCCATTTGGGTCCTCTACAAACCTCCCCCTCAATGACACTTTAATTCAGAGGTGTATAGAGTTCCAAAAAATCGTACTCAACTAAGTGTAGCTCTACCTCAAAAATGTCTTACTGAAGGAAAAGTAAAAAAAATAGTCATCCAAGAAATTAAGTAAGAATATGAGTAAAAAAGTACTTGTTAAAAAGGCTTTGCAAACATTGGGTAATATTAACATTTGATTTACTAATGGTTTAGTGGAGGATTTTGACGAATTTTTGAAAAGACCCGCCCTCCCCACTGTAAAAAAAAATGCACATGCACCTGTACCTGCTTTTAAGAAGGAACGCCTATTAAACACCTGTGAGCCCATTTCTCCTCATGCATGCTCTGTTTCAAAAGGAGGACATAGGACGGCCTTTCGTAAACATATCACCAGAATGATTGATAATTAGGAAGACCACTTATTTTGATGATCCATCCGGAAAAAGAACATCCCCCACTATACCTTTAATTAAGAGATGATGTGGTTCCAACAAAATTCTGTGTAAGATCTAGCGGGTATTTTAAAGACTAAAGTACAATAAAAAAATAAATAACATGATTGCAAAATAACTAATTTGTGTGAAAGAAATCCTTTCCCAGATTTTTTTACATAGAATAATAAATAAAAAGCTATTGCTAGTGTGTATATGTCGAGATAAGGTAAATAACTTTCACTGACAATATCAATGGTTTACTGTATATTTATCTCTCATCCAAATAGCTCGAGTTTCTCTCTGTTTTGATACGTTAAAAAAATTACACACCTCTGCTTTTTGCTGTTTTCTTCAACAAAAGTCCAGGACTGTGTGTGAACGTCCGCCCTAATCACTATATAGGGCACTATGTAGTGGTTAGGGCATTTTAAATGAGTGTCCGTACGTCTAGTAGATGAAAACATAGTGGGGTAGTTATCATCCATGGTCACTAGACAAGCAGATATATCCCAGATTGATTTGCGAGTAGAGCTCTCCTCGCAAAGCATCATGAGATTTGTTGTAGAGGCGACTAAAAACAAAGATTGCTCAGGCAGCACACAGTGAGGCGGAGTTATGTGAACAACCGGGAGCGAAAAGTAGTGATCATTTGTCTTAACGGTCACTTAACTGACTTTACTAGTCCACTATATAGTCCCTGCTTTATATAGTGATTGAGGAATTAAGGGGTTAGGGCGGACATTCGGACACAGCCTAGGACAAAGTAATATATAACAGATGTGTTTGCTATGTGATCAATAGCAATATAGCAACAATCAGAAACAACAGCCTACTCTGGTACCATAGTAGATTTTTTTAATAGAACAAATTCTGCAAAATGTAAAAAGAAAAGAATGCAGATCATGCAAAGAAAAAATGAGATGTGAATGTTTAATTAGTCTGAAGACTCTCTCACCTGAAGTAAAATGAAGAAACCATGTGGAACATAATTAAAGATTTCGATTTTTCTTACAATTTTCCAACTTATTTGACTAGATCAAGATGAAATTTCAGTTTGATCTTCCAGCTGAGGGCATGCTGAGAACATGAGCAGTAGCTTGTAATGGGGGAAAATGCAGAATGAGCAAAAGAGAAGTAGGTGGCAGATGTGCTCCGTGGAGCACTAATTACAAAACTGTTTCTCTGTTTAAGCCCAGCCGAAGCATGATAAAACAGTTTATTCTATTTTAGGATGGCCCTGTCCCCCAGAAGCAACTATCTCTCAAATTAGGGGATTTATCTTTATCGCACCAAAGGTCAACGCCGCCCCAGTTAATTTCCTGAGGGCAGAGAGTTAAATCTGCAACAACAATGACATGGACTTTAGAAAAGCTTCAGTGTGTAATCAGTGTAATGAAAATATTAAATGGGAATGACATGAGGTCTAAAGCTGAAGGCTCAGATGGCTCAGGCTCTGACTCACTGAAGAAGACCAGAGTTCCTGCAGCTGTTTTGGTTCAAAGTGTAAATTTTTAACATCACGGTTTTCCTTGACTCAAAAATGCATTAAAATGGCAACTGTCTCCAATGTGAAGTCCATGTAGACACTGAGTTCTGATTGAATTTACAGTTAAGACCTAATTAATTTGTAACAAAGTAATAAAGAAATTGAGATATATATTATTTTGTATTCTGTTACAAATATAAGCAGATGCTGAATTTATAGATAAACTAGATAGATTTTATTACAGACTCAAAGTCCAAATTACATAAAAAATTACATAAAAGAAGAAAACCAAATCGACAAAAGAATAAAAGTACAATAAAAAGTGACTCCTAGCCATTTAAAAGACAGTCATACCAATGTCTCCATAGTACAGATGAGGATGTTACTGCACTATAATTAATATCAGTCAACAGTAGTTCAAGTTTGTTATTTGACTCGTTAAAAAGACAAATAAATGTATACATACGCCTTCTTAAAACAGCCATCAAGTGCTGAAGCAAGCAGATACAAATAGTTGACTGACACTGGAACATCTGGGTTTCTTTAACAAAAGTCTTAATGCATCATTGTAGGCCACCTTCAATCTTTGAAGACTGGCTTTTTTGAAGTTGCCTCACAAAAGTGCAGTAAACAGAGATTTACAATATGACCTAAACAAGTTCAGTTTCACTTCATCAGAACAGAATCCAAACTTACGGACAAGGATATTTGCCTGAGCATATAACATTCAAACCTCACAATAAATGTCCTCATCATCAAACAGATGTTCTGTCAACACATGGGCAAGATATTTTACTTCATTTGAGACATTCAGTAGAAAGTTGGAAATAAATATATATTTTTCTCCTCCTTAGTTCGACAAATCAAGATGATACTTTTTGATGGGTTGAATTTGACAGCAAGTAGTTCACCATATGCTGAACAGACATTAAGCAGCTTCTGAAGACCAGCTGAACTTGAACTAACATCACTAGATCATCAGCATAAATTAAATGATTAATAATGGAATCACCAACAATGCAGTCAGTTCTAGAAAGGTTTAACTGCTTAGAGAGGTTGTTCATATACAAATTAAACAACATAGAAGATAAACTGCTTGTCTTACTGCATTGCCGACACGAAAGGATGCAAGCACACAGTTGTCCCATTTGACATGCATAGTTTGATAAGCATACCAAAACGACAGACATCTTATTACCGTATATATTTAGGCACACCATCTTGTCACAATTTTAGAAATAGTTTTCTATGATTTACATGATTACAAGCCTTCTTGGTATCTAAAAAAGAGAAATTATTTAGTAATTCTTTTAGGCCATATACATAATTATTTTTGCAAATTTTGGCAAAGAAATTAGTTCAAAGACTTTAGACAATGTACTTGCAAGGGCTACAGGTCTATAGTTATCAGAGCTGCTAATTTTACCACCTTCTTTTTAATCACAGGAAGTAGAAGAGTATTCATCAAGATTTCAAGAATAAAACCATGCATAATAAAACTAGTGAAACTCAAGGCAAGAAGAGGGAAATACCCTTGGACTTCATGCAATAAGATCCTTTCCTATAGATTTATTTATAGACCGTTCTTATATTGCTAGATAGGCCTTGTGTGTTTTAATGGATTCTACAAAATCAACCTTGTCAACCTAGACAGGATTCACTCTGTACACAGGTAAATAACTTGCTGTAGTGGTGTTGCCAAAAATCTACAATCATATACACCCCAGAAGCACCATCGACAGTGCAAGGGAGACAGGATTTACTGTTATTAATAGTTTTAACCTCTCTCCAGAAGGTTTTTGTATCCTTATCTATAAGCTTTATGCCAAGGATCCAGCCCTCATGGTTGCTCATTCTGTCTAATGAAGCATACAGCATATTTTTATTTTGCATTAGACAGATTTTTATTCTTGAATATAGGGCTCTGCCTAGGTTTACCTGCTAGAGCCCAAGAATTAGTAGCTTCGCAGGCTTCCCTGTGGAATTTAGACACATATGTGTTTCAGCCTGGTCTATTTTTAATTTTTACATTATTTTTTATTATAAGGCAGACTAGCTCTAGGTAGTGCTTCAATTATGCTTCAGTTACAGTTTGTACAAGTGACTGACTCTCTTGATAAGTTAATGGTAGATAAAAATTGATCAGTAAGAGTAAGATAAAAGAAGACCAGTCTGTGTGTCTGATTTTGAATACTGTTCTTACTTACTGTTGTGGGCCCATGATTAGATCTAATTTATACATTGAAGGGGATGTGATCAACAGTGGACATGTTGTATAAGATATGAATGTATATCAAAGCATCATGAGCATCTGCTGTAGTTATACATTGGTCAAACCAAGACGTATGTAGTATGCCAGGCTTCACTAATATTAAGTGTATATTGCAGCTGGCAAAAGTTCTTTACTTGACAATATTAAGTTAAAATCTGTACAAAAATGGAAAAGGGGGTTAGCAAATAGCAAGTTTTTTATCTGAGATGTCTGCATTCATGTCACCCATAACATAGATACTTTTTGGCTTCTCATTTTGCATAAAAGAGTTCATATAAGCAAGTTTACTAAGGTGATCTTCTTCATTATGATGACATTCATATGGAGCATAGACATTTAAGATAATAAATTCTTCGTCATGCTGTTTCACTGAAGTGTTTCGCACCAATCGACACCTAAACTCATGACATTTATCACAAAGTCCAGGCTTTTTTTCCATAACATAGACACCCCCTCTGGTATCCTTCCTCCTAAAATTCCTAAACTGAGGTCAGTAGAAGTCTCTTCAGAACCCAAGAAACTGTTATTGATGGAGTTTAGTCCTTTTATATCCTGTTTGGCAAACATAAGTTTCTTGCAAGCACAAGATGAAGCAGTGCAGCAACAACTGGTCAACAACCTTTATCATCTGCCCTCTGCCCTACTGTAAGCCCAGGCCGCAACAGTTGTAAGAGATTACTTTAATGTCCAAACTATTTATGACAATGTGCTCATGCCAGCAATAGGTGCACATATGTCCATGGAAGAAAGGGTAGCATTTGCCAATGATAGTTTTGCGCGGCTCATAAAACCTTCTCACATTGGTTCCCTCAGGCCAAAGCTCTGGGTTGTACATGACAACCATATCACTATTTTCGGTAGGAATCTTCAATGAAGCCTATTTGGTATTAACAGAATTTATTCTCTGGCATGTCCTAAGTTTGGCTTTAAGATAAACACATAGTGTTTCTGCTTACAAGTCAGGTTAGAATTTAGAGGCAAAAACACTCACCAGTTTTGTTTTCACTATTTTGATATTCCCTGCGGCACTAGTACCAACAATAGTTTGGGCAGCTTTTCTGCATCCCAGTAAAGGGCCAGAGTGAGGCGTCATCTTCACAACCGTGGGACCTTTGGGTTGTCGATGTTTCACAACCTGGCTCCACTTAGAAGTTCCCAGAGATGGCGTAGTTTCTCTGGTACACAACGCTAGATTATCTCCTTTTACAGTTGAGAGAGAATCCCCCTCCAGATCTTGAAGACAGGGTTCCGTATCCAGGGCAAAATTCAGATCAGGGTCCACCCTACTGATGTTGCCAGAGGTACGTCGCTCTGAAGACCCTCCGGTGGAGGTTTTAAAAACCATAGCTTCCCATATTAACGTCCTATTTTGCCAGTGGCTCTGCGCTGCTAACGGCTAGACAAAAGCGCTCCCAACTGAAGGCTATGCTACGTAGCAACCAAATCCCTCCGGAGAAGTCAGTTCTCTCTGGACCGAAGTAGACTGCCTTTTTCCTGCGATTCAGAAGGAGCTGAACGCCGTATTTTTATTCTTCCTAAAATTTAAACCGAGTGAACGCAGTGTATCCTGAATCCTGGTGCAGCAGAGACAGGGCAGAGCTAATCCATCTCTGCTAACCGGCAAACAACGGGGGCCCCGATCGCTGTTCACTGAAGAAGCCGTTGGACCATGACCGCCTGAGATGGGAAGTACGGAGCAGCGCCACAGAGGTGCTGCTACAAGCTGCGGCTGTGTGCTAAATGGAAGACATCCCACATGCTACTGTGAGTTATAAAATCAATCCCCTTGCAAATCGCCTCTTATTGTTGCATTGGATTGATCCAAATCTCTTTGAGTTGCTCTTGGACGAATGGACTGTACTGCAGAAACCGGACCGAGCCGAAGGCCTTCCCTCCACTGAACCAAAAACAATAACTGCATTATCTTCCCTCTGTTCCATCTGATGCCTAATAAGTGCTCTGCTTGAGTGAACTATAGGTAGAATAGATAGCTGTGTTGGTGATTTTATTTGAAATAAGCTTTCTGCTTCAACTGTTGATGGTTTTAAGGTTTAACTGAATGCTAATGCTCACTGCAGACCGAACGAGTCAAATGTTGCTGAGGTTAACTGCTACATTGTGAGCTAACCCTCTCTTTGTTTCAGTTTGACCCGACCAGAACCAGAACCCCTGGGGCCAGCTAAGCTAACATGTCTTTCAGCCTCATCATATTTTAACGCATTCCTGAGTCTCTATTAATTTTTCATGATAAACTGAATTTAACTTCACTGTTTTGACTGCAGTTAACATCTCTGTCAGGGTTTATTTACATTTTATCTGCTGCTATTATAAAGGACACTTTCAAATGCATTAAGCCTTAAACTTCGAACATCATGGACTTTGACTCTTAAACCCCTCTTCCCCTTTTATTTCTTTAATTTTTCTTATTTTCAATAGTTTTTAGTGTTTTGCTTAGTTATTAGATATAATACTGTGTGACTGAAGCTAATAAAGGTACTATTGCATTTTTAACCTGTGGTGTTTTGTGTTCATTTTACACAGCGAACGATTTATCACACAGGCTGGATTCACTCTTTTTTCAGTAGCATCCGAATGAACAGAGACACATTTATTTGGTTTGTGATTAATAACGTTTCTAAGAGCCATGGCCTAAATTACTAAATTGGTGAAAGACAACTGGATTTTTAACAGCCAGATTCAGGAGTCTAACCCTTTTAGGAAAGGTGCTAAAACCCTGGTCAGTAAGCAAATTACTGTTATAATCATTCAACTGATAATAAATAACTAGCTTTACCCTTGATTTTAATGACCTATTAATTAACTAACTTCCACTTCTAGTTAGTTAATATTTTCATAAGCTTCTGGTAAGCGTAATGGCACAACAGTTGTACCCTTCTCCTTCACCAGTACAGATCAACTTCTGAATCCTTGATCGGTGCATTGATCTAGAGCAGACACCCAGCTTACCGTACTGTAACATTGTGAAGGCCTTCACTTACTTCAGCCTGAGCTTGAAGTGTTTGCATCATGGCAGATAATGTAACGTGGAGTTGTTCCATTTTGCATAGCAAGCCACAGACATCCATGTTGGTCAAAGTCACAGGAGACTGCTTGTCCAAATAATGGGACACAAATCTGGGAATTTTGTCCCTGCATTAATTTATCACTTTGAGGCAGAACTTCACAGTGTTGAGATCATTTTGTGCTCCTGTATACGAGATGGTATGCTGAGAAGGTGTGCAGAGCTCAAACAGCATCATCTTTGATGTTTCTATTCAGTCTGAGTCAAAATTGTTGACGGCCAAAAAAACAATCCCATCCTGGCCTCGAGTCTTTATTTTGATAGAAAGGTAGTGTAAAAATTCATCATCTACAATAATTTTATCTTTAACTTTTTTTTATATGCATGGTTTTAAACGACCTCTAAAAAACGACTGAGACCTGGAGGGACGCCGTACAGCCACGTCATCCATGTCGACTCAAAAAAATTCCAAATCTTCTTCTGGAAAGTTAGCTTGTTTATCAGTATATTACATGCACGGGTGCAAGTTAAAGAGATAAATGAAAAATCAAAGTGAAAATTACTATTTATACCTTAAAATGTGATATTTCATACCAAAAATATTCTGCAACATCAGTTTGTCACAACTTTCAGATCAGTTCATGTCTAGAATCTAATAGGGCCATCCTAACACATGAACATGCATTTAAACCATTCAAATTTAGACCTGACTGCAGCAAGAAAAACACCAATCCAAGTCTTAACTCTTTTGTAGGTTTTCTAGCAGTATAATCTTCCAATTACTTTTCTGCCTTCTAATTAACTCTGCTCAGTTTCTCTGTAACACCTTATAAAATAAAACACACAACAGTACCATGCTGCCACTACTATGCTTCACTATGAGAAGGGTAAGTGTTCAGTATTTTGAATTCTGAAAATGTACTACCTTGTACTGATTTATTAAAAAATAATCCTATAGAGATACATTCCGGATTTTATTTGTACCCTATTAAAACATTTTAAGTTGCCACTTCTTAAAGCATATATAAAGTGCATAATTTTAGCACAGCTCGGGTTATGGATGGATCTAAAGACAGTCATTTTTATTTTTATTTATATAAACGTGATTTCCAAAGACAGATGTATGCTCTTGGAGTAAATCAGGAATTAATAATCACTTCCTCAATCCATCCAAAATTCCATAAGCTATAAAATAAATAATAGAAATAATAATCTAAAATACTTCATCCTTCGATAATAACATCAGTTTTGGCAAATAGTTGCCACCCAGCCGATATCAAATGAGTAATACAATTTGTATAACTATTTGAAAGAAAGGATTTCTGAAAATCTTTATAAAGCTTTGAAATAGCATTTAAATAACACAATAGCCTTACTGAATCACCACATTAGCTGAGATAAGGACTGACCTTGCACTGATCTGTAGACTCATTCTACATTTTACGGCTGGAAGAAAAGATAAAGAAAATGAAGCCAACCTTTAATTCTGAATTCTCCTCTTTATCTATTAAACCTTTAATGGAAAGCTGAATGCTAGTGAGACATCTTAAAAACACCCATTTAGTATGAGCAGGATTTACTTGTTATGTTGGCAGAAAGCCAGCTTTAACCTTTTTTGTCCATTAAGAATTCAATTAGACCACCTGTGAACATTGGCTGCAGTGTTCACACTCTCATTTCACTTATTCCATGTATGAAGACAGTGTTTTAATCTTGGAAAGCATTTGTTGTAAAAAAAAAAAAAAAAAAAAAAAAAAAAAAAAAAAAAAATTTAAAAAAAAAAAAAAAAAAAAAAATGAAGATAATGACTCTGGATCTTTGCAGCTATTTTTCACTTTCACTGAGTAAACCCCAATAATTACCTATCATCGTCACAGCATCCTACAAATGAGAGGCTAGGGTATCATTTCATGCTTGGAGTACAAGGCTGATACATGATGTGATCCTTTGTACATATATTCTGACAGCAGCCATGTTGAAGGAATGCATGTAAAAAGGTCCATTATGACCGTCTGTGGTAATGAATTGACTTTTGAGAATAATTATTTTTCTGTACACAGATTAAAGGGTGGACCACAAATTGCTCCTTTTATTCAAACAAATGCTTGTAAGGCTTACTAAATGTGCTCCCTTGTTAATTACCACAGGATTAATGCAGTTGAAAAGAAAACATTAAGTAATTTAAAAAAAAAACTTAAATTACTCATTCTGCAGGGCCCCACAGCACACAAACATCTACCTCCACCCACTGAGACCAAGTTCTGAAGAGTGACACTGAAGGAAACCCAGACTCTCCCTTGCATCATTTAGTAGCTCATGTCATGCATTATCTAGGCCAAAACAAATATGCAGTTTGGCCCAAAATCTGTTATTTTTCTTAAGCTGGTTAGGTTTCAAACTAATTTTTCAATTATACCAACATGTTTGTCAGGTTGGGTGGAGGTTTGAGGACCCAAATGCAGAGAGGAGTAGGCATGATGAGTTTGGATGGTTTAATAAAAGTCCAAGGGAAAACCAAACAAAACCAATAAACGTCAGGAAAAATACTCAATAGAAGCAAGAGACTAGGAAGCAACTAACATCTTCAATACACAAGAAATCAGCACTGAATGAAGGCTCTGGTGCTATTTTAAGCCCAGCACTACTATTATAAAGATTACTTCCACAAAGATCCTCTATAGTAGAGATGCACAACTCGCACTAACCCCCACACAGGAACCCTGACAATGTTTGTTTTCACAGAAAGAAATGGTAATGGGCCTTGGCAGAGTCCTGACCTAAATCTGAAAAAAAAATCTTTGGAGGTAGCTAAAAATGAAAGGTTAAGGTAATCCTCTAACATCATGGACTGGGAGCTCATTACCAATGATGAATCATTCGAAGACAGTTGCAGACATTGCAGCAATTCCAATAAAGATGTTTTCATTGATTATTGAAAAGGCTGTAAGTTATGTTTTACAGGCCATTTTTTAATTAAAATGTAAATGAAATTGATATATTTTCAAACTGTCATGGTTTTTACTTCGTTTTATTGTCTTTTGAGAAATACCTCTCTTATTTCTACTCAGAAGCATGTCCCTTGGTGGAATAAAAATCCAAACCTAATTCTAAATATGTCATGGTTATAAATCATTTTTACCTTAAATTTACATTGTGGTTATATTCACTATATATATAGGGGTGCCCCTGAAGAAAATAAATATATACATATACTACTATATAATTCAGGAATAAGAAAGCCCATAACCCTGTTTAGAGAGAATGATTTATAGAGATATAAAATCTTTGAGACGTTACTCTTTTTTTCTCAGATCTTTAAGTTAAAAAAATCCCAACCATAGCGCTTTAGAACAGTAAGATAAAAGTCTCAGCGATGGTCTTTCACAGAGTCTTCTCCTGGCTGAAGACCATGCAAAGATAAGAATAATGATAAGATGCTTGAAACTTATCAACTGATTCCTTTTGTTGTGGAAGAGCAGTGGTTTGACAACTTAGACCCTCTTCCTGTCTTGAAAAATGAGACCAGCCATACCAGATAGGAAGCTAATTATAGCTGCATTTATTTGGGAACTTAATATTTGAATCAATCTATATAACCTTACCATAGATAAACATTTTCAAGGGCCGTAAATATAGATTTGTAAACTGAAAGTTTCAGGATGAATAAATTGTAGCCCCATTTTTTATGGTTAGGGTTTCACCCACAAAAGAAAATTCCTTCATCACACATATTTTGTACACATAGATGCTTTTACAGAATCAAGCCAAATAAGGTTTGGCTAAAACTTTATGGGTTGACCTGAAGCATTGGACATTAACAAGATGTCATAAAACTCCTTTATTGTGAGACATCTGTGTGTGAAATCCTTTTGTTCCTATTTCAGCATAAATATTGCAGAAAAAAATGATAGCTGAAATAAAGCTACAGCATAACGTCTTTATTATGTGTGTATGGCAAGAAATTATATCAACAAATGTTCCCTCCACAGACCTGGTCCCTTTCTTTATTTGCCCAAAATCCACAGGCCAGCTGGCGGTGAAGGTTATTTGTATAACTACATCAAAGATTCAAACAACAAAACAGATTTACTTTTCAACATGTCAGTTGATGAGGAGAGGGACTGTTCCAGGGACACAACTTTAGTGCCCTCTTGCCTTCTTGGTCCGGTCATTCTTGTAGATGGCAAAAAGCTCTCTTACTGCATTTTTAAGTGGTTTGTGAAAGAGTCTCCTGCTTATAGAAACATTTTGCCCAGACTAAGGGGTCTATGACCCCTTTTGCGGAGAAGCAAAGGGGAGAGCTTGCCAGCAAGCATGATAATAGAGCCTTTCAAATGTGTGCTTTGCCAAACTTGGCCAACTAAAGCCCCATTTACCTAGACTCACTTCCTGCAGGAATGGACATCAAAGTCAAGTGCTATAAAAGTCATGTGTCAGACAGAGACAGGGACCTGAGTGTGCTAATTCCTCCTAGCAGTATATGTTTTTTTGAAGATATGAAAACCCATATCCACAACAGTGGCAGAATAAAAAAAACAGTCAAAGGGAAATATTCAGTGTTCGAAACTCCAGTTTGCATATGCTACCATAAATACAAGAGTGAAAACTGCCTTTTAATTTACTATGTGAAATGTTGCACATAAATGAGATCCCTGGTGGGGCTGAATGGAGTGCAAATTAAATGGAAATACCAGGAATGATATTTTGAGTGTAAACTTGGCTCAAGATTTCAACAGCAATTAGGAGAAAATCAGCCAATGCTAGGATTTGTTGGTTTTAATCAGCTGACTGGAAGGGCTAGTTGTTTTGAGTCACAGCAGTGAGGCCAAGAGGTAATTTGACTAGACACCCATAGGGCATACTAATGACTGTCTGCGCTTCATTACTCCAAACTGGGACTACACTGTTAAAAAGCCTATTACTGAACAGATCTTTCTATCATCCTACCTTTTGTGTGATTTAAGTTCCCACCTGCATCAGCTTTCCCCTTGTGCCTCGATTCTTAATAGTGTGTGCATTACCTGCTGATATGCAAATTGGACTCCACAATTCAATTCTGAGAATGTCATTGCAATCGCATAACCAGCAACACTGAATTTACCAATGCCAGGTTTGACAACGATATGCTGGAATGAAAGTCCCTGCTGCAGAGGAGATGGAGATAACAGGATGATTCATGGTTTCTCAAAGAGGTCACAGCTTCCTGTGCTTCTTTTTTTTTTTTACAAGGAGAATTTGGGATTCCCTCAGTGCACACAGTTAGGGCAGCAAACCAAAAAACCCAGTTGCTGTTTAGAGTCAGTTTCTAACAAACATGAAAAGCACACATCACAACTCATTATCCTAATCTCTAGCAACAACACATGGCCCATTTTTCCAAATACATCATAATATTTATAACAGTAGGGAGTGTTGTTTCATAAAAATATAAAGCAGACAAAATATGCAAAGAAATTATCAAAAAGAGAGGAGATTCAGTTTTTATATGACATGAGGATAAAAGTTAAAAAAAAAAAATCCTCCCTCCCCTCTACATCCTCCCAGTTTCTAATTACTGAGCATGAGCACGAGGGAGCCAGGCTCCTGATTACAGCTGCCTGGTGACTGCAGCAGAGACCAAATCTTCTCAGCTGTCTAGTATAATGAAAGTGACCAGAGCCTCTGGCACTCTGTCAGAACCTCTTATTTGGGGACAGAAAGCTATGATGGCCTCAATGTTTAAACAACTATTCATCATGAATTAATGACTGATTAGATTTTTAACTAATTGATTAAGATAGACATAAGGTTGTGTTGCTGTGATGCTGTAAGTAAATGGGCAAGGGGGTGAATTAACATCAAAACACATTTCATAAACAGCTTCATAAAACTGTCTGTGCACCTTCAAGCTTGACTTATATGTGATATGCTGAATAACAGATACATTTCATTATCAATGACAAATTAAACAGCAACAAATTATTTGCTTTTTTTCCCAGAGGAATCCCTATAGTTATTGCACTTTAAGCTTGGGCTGCATAGGGATTTCTTTTCACTTCTCTTTATCCTGCTGTCTTTACTCTGATTTGATGAATTATTTAAAATTAATTCCAACCTTAACTATGATTTTTTTACTCAAAAAAATTAGTCTTTCTGAAATCCATTACTGCCATTAACTGTGTGTGGTTATTTATTTATTTTTTTTCCTATAGTTGCTCAGTATTTCTGTGCTAAGCTGTTTCTTTCTCTGAGCCTTGTCATCAAGGAAGAAATTGTTGCCATTACGTTTTTGGCTTTCATTTTATGTAGAAAGATATATAGACTCAGTGCTTCAGTATTTAGTAGTTGTGCTTCCTGGATGGAATCCCTGACTTTGCAGCTACAGCGACTGTTAACAGTGCATTCTCTATTTATTTTATTTTTTAATTTTATTTTAAGTACTATTGGTTCAGTGCTTCTGTCAGAAGTTGCACTTGTTCCCTGTGTCGAGCCAAGATGGAGCCAATGCCACCATCATCCTTATGTACTCTTTGTTTTTCCCTTCTACAGAAAGTGCTCGTGACTCAATTCTTCTGTGTTTCGCTGTGTTCTTTACCTGAGTTTGGCCATTGATGAAGCCACTGTTGCCATTGTATTGCTGCTATGAAGTTGGAGTACTCTTTCTATCCAAACCTCTGGTGGCTACATTTCTTTGCGCTTATCTGTGCTTCTTTTCTAGGTTAAGCTACTGATGGTGCCACTGCTGCCAGTATATTGCTGCCATTAAGTTGTTGGGGTTTTTTTTCTTCCCCACTGGAAAGTATTCCTACTCAGTGTGGCTGTGTTTAGTTTTTTTTCTGTCCATTCTTTTGTTCCTTATACCCCAATCTGTCTATACTAAGACAGGCTCTGCTAGAGTTTCCATTTTTAGCCTGTCATAAAAAGGAAATGGTTGTTTTCTACCATTGCTATATGCTTGCTCAGATTGAGATGTTGCGCAAGGTAACTGATGTGTTGTAGTTAGCTGGGCTACATTTGACTGATAACGTTCAAGTCTTGTCCCTAGTCTCTTACTGACAAGTCCAGATTAAGACAGATCTTCGAAGGGTAAGTCTATATCATTGTTAAATAATTTGCCCCAATACAGATTCTAGTTATAAGTATTTAATGACTGATAGAAATACCTGAAGTACCTCTAAACCTAAATTAAGTTATTATTCACAACATGTACAGTTTATCCTTAGGGCTAAATTGGTAACATTTGGTAATTATCTTTTAATCTTTTAACATTAATTAACTGTTATGTTTCAGTCCTTCAACAGGTAATTCATCATTCAAAGACTGCTAAAGGCATTTTTAAATGGTTTTGAAAACCGAGCACATGCAATATTACCCATTCGAAAATGACTAATTACAAAGTCAACACTTGTTAACACCTGTTATCAAAATGTCCACTTCCTCACTTTGTAATGCAAAGTGTTTAAAGGGTTAAATTCTCTTCACTCTCAGCTGAAGAGATTTAATAATATTAGATAACCATTTTTTGAAACGAGACTTGAAACTCTTGTTCTGAAAACTAAATCGTAAAATATGTTCAGAATTATGCTAGGATTTACACTAAGATGAATAATTAAAGAAAAAAGTAAATGGGTGAATGATTGTTAAACTTCTACATATCCATCACTGATGGTGCTTTTGTTTTGGCCTTGTAACTGTTCTGCCAGCTTAGCAGTGAGAGAAAGTTGGAGAAAGTTATTTTTAGTTCTCCTCTATTTGGTTTAAATTATCCAAAGTCATTTAATATGTCATTGATAGAGCAAGACATTTGTGTGGTCTTTATCAAGAAGCTATTTAACTCTGATGAACAGACTATTTTGAATGATAAACAGTCCATCTATAACTACTACTGGGTGATAATCAAGTGTATCTGATTAAATGACTGCAGCTATTTGAAATGTATTGGATAGAATTAAATGGAAGTTGAATCTGTCATGATGTTTGAGCTGAGACCATTCATCTGTTTCACCTGCTCCAGCTTCTATTTACCCCCCCAGTTCCAGTCATTGGTGCCAGATTATTCGAGCCCTTGGTGACAGTATTCCAGTGACTATTAGTGTTTTCTGATTGTTTGATCCTGACCTGTTCTGCCGCTGGACCTCTGAGCCTGCCTGTTCCCATTCTGATCTGTTTGCCTGGCCTGTCTTTGAACTCCTGCTGGATTCTGCCTGTTTACTGAACCTGGATCTGCTTCCTGATACCGTCTTGGATGCCTTTTGGTACCTCTTCAAATCTCTGATCTTCTGGCTCCTGACTCCTGTCTAGAATCTGACTCCTGTGAACCTCCTCGGCCAGCTTTGGCTCCCCCCCCTGGATTTCCCTGCCTTCCTTCATCTGCTCGTTTCTGATCTCCTGCCTGTTCTCTGGTCTCCGGGGCTCCAACATCTGGGGTTCTCTGGGCAGCGTCTCCTGCTTCTTGTCAGCAGCTGACCGGCTGAAGCCTAAATCATCCTCTGGGAACAGACAGAACTTAAAGACCAGGTTAGTGGCTCATACGTTCATAATCTTTCTCTGCCTAATTGACTTGGTCACTAACCTGTGTTCTCTTCCTGCAGAGGTTACTGCCTTATGCTGTGTTCACACCAAATGCAGCAGGAGCAGCAAAAACGCATCTGCTGCTTCATTTTTGATGCTGTACAAGTTTAGTTCAGGAGCAGCAAAGCTGCTTCTGCTGCACAGTGAAAAAAGTGGGTCTGATGTGCTTTAGATAAGATAAGATAAGATAAGATAAGATAAGATAAGATAAGATAATCCTTTATTTGTCCCACAGTGGGGAAATTGCAGCGTTGCATCACAGTGAACAGTACAGTAGGAAAAAAGAAGAATACAAAGTATAAAAAATATTTAAAAATATATAAAAAATATACATTAAGTATGTACAGACAAGGCAACACTGGTATAAAGTGACAAGAGTAAAGTTCTGTGCAAATGATTGATTGTATTAAATTATTGCAGAGTTAAATAGATATGAGTGAAGTATACAATAGATATGCAATAATAACAGGTAAAGTGACAGTGGACATAGGCGGAGCTACTTTATCCTTTCTTTGCCTGGCAGCTATATATGCTGTGATCAGTGAGAATAAAGTAGTTTTAATATGTTTTTAATTAGGAAAATCCACCGGAAAACTTCATCTGTGCAGTCAGTTCATCCAGATTACCATCCTTCCATTAAATATTATTTCTGTTGGAGCTGCTCAGACCCCTACATACCGGCGGTGCGTTGTCAATAGTAATCCCATTTAACAGCAGCCTCAGGCCCTGTCGCCTCCTCGTGGTTTGCTGCGGCGGCTGGAAAGCGGTTTTCATGTACGTAATCCAAACTGTAGGCACCAGGATAATAAAGGTGAACATGTTTTGCTGGCAGGTTTCAGCATTTTCAATTAATTTAGGCATTAATAAACTGTTTCAGAGAACTGATCAAAGTGCTCTGTATCATCAGCTATGTGTCTGTCTACCTGTCAGCTCCCAGCTCAGCTTCTCTGATAGGTTGATGCAGCACGTCGAGCAGTAAATACAAATTTTTCCATCTTGAGCAGCAGCTGCGTTTGCAGCGCGCCACGGGCGTCAGATGCTTAAACACTCCCGACGCGCTGCGCCTGTTGCTCAAAACCCGCTGCGGGACATTTTGCTGCGCCTTGACATGCGTCAACCATTGACTTTGCATGTAAACTAGCTGCTCCTGCTGCGTTTGGGGTGAACGTAGCTTTAGACGCCCTAGTTGCTCAGTGCAGATCCATCAATTTAAGTAAAAGGTTTTTGATATGTCATACTTTCAGTCTGCTTGAATATTTGATTCTTTGTTCTGAGCTCTGGAAGAATCAAGACAAACTGGGCTTTTTTTTTTCCTTAAGCAGCTCCTTCAAATAATAATTGTTCTAAATGGGTACTATAGAATACACTACACTGAGTTTTCATATTGTTTGAAGTGTTTTCATGCTTCAGCACTTACTTCTTCGGCTTGTGCCTAATTGCAAATTATATAAGATTGTTTTTTTTTAGTTAGGTTAGTATGGCAACACTTTTCCTGTGGTGTAGAGTAATGCAGATTTTTTTATAGAAATATTCACTTTTGTGGTCCTTTTATCTACACTATTTCACACATAATGCACTTTCATGGTATCACAGTAAAGCGGCTTAACCCGGGAGCCTCTTATACATTCTTAAATAACACAAAATTTTAATTAAGGGCTGAATTTTCAAAGGCAAAATATAATGAAAAGCTCACAGATGCAAAAATTTCACTGTGACATTAAAACTTAATCTTATCAGATAAGATGATGTGCAGAGTTTTTTCAGTAGATGTAATCAAACTCTAACTCTATCAAATATCCCCATATGGAGTTGTCTTGGTTTTTAGATCATACATCACACTTTAGTAACAATATTCATTTAAAAGCTGTGGGTGTGCAAATCATTAGAAATATTTTTTCTTTGAAAGGTTGAAAATTGCTTTGGTAGAAACAAAATAAATCTATACGTAGCATTAAGAAGTCATCGTTGACTTGTTCTAAACTAATGAACAGAATTGTTGCAGATTATTTTTTAGACAGAAAACAAATCTAAATATAGATAGACAGACAGAAAGGTTTTATTATCTTGTCATGTCTACTCTGCTATTAGGTTTATATATAGTTCAATGAGGACAGCTTTATGGGACCCAAAAGCCTACTATAAGCTGAAACACTTTTATACATGTATATTTGTGTGTTGCTGAGACTCCAAAACATTTAGCTTCAACATAAGATTAAAAGAAAACAATGGAATAAAATAGAAAATCCCTTTATTGTCCCACAATGGGGAAATTGTGGTGTTACAGCAGGAAAAGAGTATAGCAAAAGTGGTCACACAAATGTGGACCTTAAAAAAAGAGTATAAAAATAACTAAATTAATAAATAAATTAAAGACTGTACTGTAAAGTGTTGTTACAATATGAATTGTGTGAGGTGTGAGATAAGTATCAAATCTTCTCTAAGGCCAATCAACTGAGACTCGCACTGCCAGTATCTCATTAAAATACACAGTACCTTTTATCAGAAAACAAGAAAAAGAGTGTACTGTGTGAGCAAAGAAAACAGGAGTCATGTCAGCTACAGGTTTACAGCATAAATTCAAATTTCACTGTATTATTAAGTTTTGTGCAAAATAAAACTCTGTTGGAAATAAAAAAGCTAAAAGGAGTTAAACAAAATGTTTGCCATCAATGTAGATCTAAAACTGCAATCATGTTCTTTTCTCTTCTTGTGATCTTACATGTGCGTGTCTAAAAATGTGTCTGAAACTGGGGAAGTTATTTTACATGAAAACACCATCTTGACCTATTTTCATCCTATATTTATTGGTCAATAGTCTTGGGAGGAACATTGATGCTCTAGAAATGATCTCTCTATCCTCAAATGAACTAAGGTTTTTTTTAGCAGAAATTGCAACACTGTTAGATCTTATTATGCAAAGTTCTGCTATGCTTTTTTCTCCAGTTATTACCCTGATTGAATTGAATACAAATATAAAAATCCATCTCATGGGATTGCTAATCCTGTTAATCGAAAACATTTAATTTATTTACAAGATTTTGTATTTTTAGGTGACTTTTGATCGAAATATAAAAGAAATAGAGAAATGGTTTTAAAAATTGTGTTGTGGTGTTTTTACCTTTGCCTACATGTTTTTATTGAATGTATGTATCGTGTATTTATTTAATAGAGTTATATGTGCAAATGATTATATTTTTCATCATTCTGCCAGCATCTATTGAAATCTGTATCAGTAAACAAAGTGGATCATGTGTTTTAAGTATTATTTTGATAAAAAATGTTATGGTATGTTGAACAGCTCAGTACAGCATTTCTGTATAGAGATAAATCGGTCTCAGTTTTCACAAATACATATATGTGACTCATAAACAGGACTTCCTGGTTAAATAAAGGTTAAATAAAAAATAAAAAAAATAAATGCATAGGACGAGCTCCACAGACACACAGCACATTTCACGCAAGCACAAAAAAATTCCCACACACAGTACAAGCTCCACACACACACAGAACGATGCCCGCAAGCATACAAGATTCACACATGCACACCACATGATTTGCCAAAGTATTTCTCGTCCATAAACAATTATGAATTAATTTGCAAAGTCTTTAAACTTCACTGCATTTGTGTGTAGATTTTTGAGACTCTCCTGACCTACTGCGATACACAAATGCATTTTTTTTCATACAGAGGATGGTTTGCAACCAATCACTACTAGCACAATCTGAATCCATTCTATGGGACTGATAACTACTCTGCCAGTTGTACAACCCACCTTGTATGTTCAGCACTAAGAACAAACGATGACGTTTTCATACTCCTGTGAACACAAAATATCATATAATGTTTTACTAGAAATAACCATTTTAGATATGTTTGTCTTTATTTGTTGTTCTGTTTTTGTTATTAGACAAAAATAATGTCATGTCCAAGAGACACCAGCTTCCAGTAGGAGATAAACTGGAACCATTTGCCATCTGTCTGCTGCAAAAATGATTTTGTGCCAAAGAAGAACATCCCAAAAGTCCAAAAATCACAATTTCACACTGCCAGACATACACACAAAAATAAGACAATGGTCTGTGAAGATAAACACATAAACCAAAATGATCACAAGTGTTTTGAGTTAGTGTACACTAAAGCATTTATAAGCCCTGGTAATCACAAACCATCTCATATATAAATCAACACCCAGAGCAAGGTGAATTAAAGAATTATTCTGCATTCTGCTGAAGACATAGAGTTTGGAAGTTTAAGAAATAGATAGAGATCTTTTATCTGTACTGCAGACATACCAGCACTAAAACCCTGTTTAAAATAACAGTTTTGTTTTCGTATTGCAATAAAGTATAGGCCTTAAAATCTCACAGATTCTAAAAAGAAATTTTTTTTATGACGTTTAAATGCTATAGATAATCAAACTTATCAACTATATCACATATATATATAGCTAGGGAAATTATTTTGTTCTTAAAGTATAAAATACATGTTTTTAATTAATGATCTGGAGTAAAAAAAAAAAAAAAAGAGAAAAGGAATCCAACCTGGTTTTTATGTTACAATATGATTCTGTCATATAAACACAAAAACAGTTTTTGAAAAACTGAGTTTATTTTTACTGGTCAAATCCAGGTCCTCTTAATTCCAGCCATGGCAAATGAAAAGAAATTCAAGCACAGATAGGAAAGAAAGCCACCAACCTCTAGCAGTCTGAATATGGTTACAAATCCATTTCTAAAGCTTTGTGAAATAACCCATTAACCCAAAATGAGAGCAATTATCCACAAAAGGAAAAACAAGGTTAGTTCACTCTAAGTGTTGAATCTTCCAAGGAGTGGCTTACTAACGAAAACCCACCAAAAGAGCACAACTGAGCATTCTCGATCAACATTAAGATTGGAACTGGGCAAAACTGGGATCTACAAAGCCTGGTTTACATTTCCCAAAAAGGGAAAATATCTGAGAAAATATTTTGTAAACTACTGAGACAAAATTGTAACTTTTTCGAAGGTCTATGTCCAGTGCCATCTGGTGTAGAATTTCAGAACATTTAACATAATACCAGGAGACTTTGTTGTGATTGGCTCATACAAGAGAGCTTTGTGATTGGAGGCAAACATCCCATTTAAAAAAATGCATTTGTATATCGAGGCACATCAGGACAGTCTCAAATATCCACACACAAATGCAGTGAAGTTTAAAGACTACTGGTACTTTGAAATTTAATTCATATTTTTTATGGACCAGAAATACTCTTACTCCAGCTCTGTTGGGGGAAGCCCTAGGCGCTCCTAGGCCAGCCGAGAGACATAGTCTCTCCAGCGTGTCCTGGGTCGTCCCCTGGGCCTCCTCCCGGTGGGACATGCCTGGAACACCTGCCGAGGCATCCAGGGGGCACCCAAAGAAGATGACTGAGCCACCTCAACTGACTCCTCTCGATGTGGAGGAGAACCGGCTCTACACTGAGCCTCTCCCGAATGACTGAGCTCCTCACCCAATCTCTAAGGTAGAGCCCAGCCACCCTGCGGAGACAGTTAATTTCAGCCGCTTGTATCTGGGATCTCGTTCTGTCGGTCATGATCCAGATTTCATGACCATAGGTGAGGGTAGGAATGTGGACCGACCAGTAAATTGAGAGCTTTGCCTTTTCGCTCAGCTCTCTCTTCACCACGACAGACCGGTGCAGCGTCCACATTATTGCAGCAGCTGCACCAATCCGTCTATCGATCTCCTGCTCCATTCTTCCCTCACTCGTGAACAGGATCCCAAGATACTTGAACTCCTCCACTTGAGGCAGGGACTCTCCTCCAACCTGAAGGGGACAAGCCACCTTTTTCCAGTCGAGAACCATGGCCTCGGACTTGGAGGAGCTGATTCTCATCCCGGCCGCTTCACACTCGGCTGCGAACTGCCCAGTGCACCCTGTAGGTCTTGGCAGGAGGGAGCCAGCAGAACTACATCATCCGCAAAAAGCAGGGACGAGATCCGCTGGTCCCCAAACCAGACCCCCCCTGGTCATCGGTTGTGCCTAGAAATCCTGTCCATAAAAGTTATGAACAGGACCGATGACAGAGGGCAGCCCTGTCGGAGTCCAACATGCACTGGGAACAGGTCCGACTTAATGCCGGCAATACGAACCAGACTCCTCCTCCGCTTGTACAGAGAACGGATGGCCCCTAATAAAGGGACCCCTACTCCATACTGCTGGAACACCCCCCACAGGGCAGCACGAGGGACACGGTCGAATGCCTTCTCCAAGTCCACAAAACACATGTGGACTGGTTGGGCAAACTCCCATGAACCCTCAAGCACCCTGCAGAGGGTGTAGAGCTGGTCCAGTGTTCCACGGCCAGGACGAAAACCACACTGCTCGTCCTGCAGCCGAGGTTCGACAATCTGCCGGACTCTCCTCTCCAGCACCCTGGCATAGGCCTTTCCGGGGAGGCTGAGAAGTGTGATTCCCCGATAGTTGGAACACACCCTCCGGTCCCCCTTCTTGTGGAGGGGAACCACCACCCCAGTCTGCCAATCCAGGGGGACTGTCCCCAACCTCCACGTGATGTTGAAGAGACATGTCAGCCATGACAGCCCGACAACATCCAGAGCTCTAAGATACTCAGGTATCTCGTCCACCCCCAAAGCCTTGAGTTTTTTGACCACCTCAGTGACTTCAGCCTGTCTCTTCTTCCCCCACGGAAGGCGTGTCTGTCTGGTTGAAGAGATCCTCAAAGTATTATTTCCACCGCCCGACAATATCCTTCTTCAAGGTCAGCAGCTCCCCACTCCCACTGAAAACAGTGTTAGTGAAGCACTGCTTTCCCCTCCGGAGGCGCCGGGCAGTTTGCCAGAATCGCTTTGAGGCCAACTGATAGTCCTTTTCTATGGCCTCTTCGAACTCCTACCAGGCCCGAGATTTTGCCTCTGCAACCGCCCAGGCTGCGAAACGCTTGGCCTCATGGTACCTGCTTGCTGCTTCAGGAGTCCCACAAGCCAGCCAAGCTCGAAAAGACTCCTTCTTCAGCTTGACAGCATCCCTTACTATCGGTGTCCACCACCGGGTTCAGAGATTGCCACCACGACAGGCACCGCAAACCTTACCGCAACAGCTACGGGCATCCGCATCGACAACAGAGGCAGAGAACACAGCCCATTCGGAATCCATGTCTCCAACCTCCCTCGGAACCTGAGAGAAGCTCCCCCGGAGGTGGGAGTTGAACACGTCCCTGACCAAGGGTTCCACCAGACGTTCCCAGCAAACCCAGGTGGTGGTCAGTGGACAGCTCCGCCCCTCTCTTCACCCGAGTGTCCAAGACAGGCGGCAGAAGATCAGAAGATACGACTACAAAGTCGATCATCGACCTTCGGCCTAGGGTGTTCTGGTGCCAAGTGCACCGATGGACATCCTTATGCCTGAACATGGTGTTCATTATGGACAATCAATCAATTGAACAGAAGTCCAATAATGAGACACCACTCGGGTTCAGAGCTGGGGGCCCGTTCCTCCCGATCACGCCCCTCCAGGTGTCACTGGAGGGGCATTGAAGTCTCCCAGTAGAATGATGGAATCCCTGGGAGGGGTGCTTTCTAACACCCTCCCCAGAGATGCTAAGAAGGCCTGGTACTCCGTACTGCTTTTCGGCGCATATGCCGAAACAACTGTCAGAGTCCTCCTTCAACCTGAAGGCGAAGGTATGCGACCCTCTCATCTACCGGGGTGAACTCCAACATAAGATGGCTGAGCTGGGGGGAGACAAGAAGCCCCACCCCCGCCCTCCGCCTCTCCCCGCGGGTCACTCCAGAGTAGAAGAGAGTCCAGCCTCTCTCAAGGAGCTGGGTTCCAGAGCCCTGGCTGTGCGTAGAGGCGAGCCCAACTATTTCTAGCCGGTATTGCTCCACCTCCCGCACAAGCTCGGGCTCCTTCCCGCCAGTGAGGTGACATTCCACGTCCCCAGAGCCAGTCTAAGCACCCGCGGATCAAGTCGCCGAGGTCACCGCCTCTGGCTGCCGCCCAATCCCCTTTGCACAGGTCCCTCATGGTTCCCCCTGCAGGTGGTGGGCCCACTGGGGGATGGCCTTGCGTCGCTCCTTCGGGCTGGGCCCGGCCGGGTCCCGCGAGGAAGAACCCGACCACCAGACGCTCGCCGACGAACCCCAACCCCAGGCCTGGCTCCAGGGTGGGGTACCGGCTCCGCTGTACCGGGCGACATGCCTTGCTTTGGTCCTCCTCATAAGGGTTTTTGAACCGCTCTTCGTCTGACCTGTCACCCAGAGCCTGTTTGCCTTGGGAGACCCTACCAGGGGCATTGAGACCCTACCAGGGGCATTTAGCCCCTGGCAACATAGCCTCTGGGATCACCCAGGCACTGAAACCCCTCCACCACGTTAAGGTGGCGTTTCAAGGAGGGGACCAGAAATACTGTTCTGGTGAATTTTGTTCTATGCATCTTGTGTGCTTGCGTGAATCATGCTGCGTGTGTGTGAATCTTGTACTGTGTGTGTGTGGATTTTTTGTGCTTGTGTGAATCGTTCTGTGCATGTGTGGATCTTGCCCTGTGCATCTGAAAGATTTGTGTGACAAAACAAAATCTGATGAAATCTTCAGGATGGCAAATACTTTCTATGAAAAGACAATCTTAATTTCTATGTTAGCCCATGTTAATATAAATAATGTTAGTTATAAAATATGTGGGTTAGTCCTCACGTATTTCATAATCTAGTTGTTTATACTTATGTGCTGACCTTTTTTTAAGTAAATACATTTCAACAAAGACATTGCTAGAAAATGAAAAATCCCACAACAAAATTGAGACTCTTCAGCCTTGACATTAGGAGTTCATTTGGAAAGACTGTAGAATTGTTATTCAAATTAGTAAAATACGATGCCTGGTGGGGTAAACATCCATGTGTAAAGAAATGTCACTAATATTATCAGGTAATGTTTTAGTCTGTATTTAGAAATGCTCCCCTTGCTCAGTAGACAGTGGTCCCACTTCTAAACAGGACTCAACAGAGATAGAAACACTTTTTCTTCCTTCCACCACTCTCCTCCATTCTTTATCCACCCTTGGCTCATATATATTTATGATGCAGCTTTAGAAGCTTGTCCTACCTTTGCATACAGCTAACCCTCAGATGGAAAATACTCTTGGATGTTTTTGTTGGATGAAAGACGACTCAGTATGCAAAAAATTATTAGAACCTCTATATATATTTCAATCCTTATAGTTGTGTCTTCAATTTATCTAAGCAATCAGCTTTGGTAAAATGAAGCAAGGCCACATTTAGCTTGAGCATCTCAAACTGACACATTCTTATTAAATAGGCACACTCAGACTGTTACAGTCCTCTCAGTGTTCAAATACGGTCCTGTCAGTCAGCAGCTACCCCTTAGCTACAAAGTGTCAGGCTAATGCAAGCTGTGCCTAAAAGCTGCCCCTGGCTAATAGCTGTCCATGTTGCAGGCTGATGGAGGCAGTTCCTCCTGAAATATTGTAATCTCATAGTGCTGACGAAAAAGTTAATAAATCGCTATTGTTTAAGGATCACCTCAGTACATTTGGTTACAACAAAATTACTAGTGTGGTATTTTCCTTTAGAAGATAACCTTGGTAAATTTAGTGGAAACATGAAACGTAAAACTAACTACAAAAAACATAAACCAATATTTTAAACCAGAAGATATTATGTCACTATACTTAACCTTAACCTATATATTTAGATACCAAGAATCACAAAGAAAAAGAGTTTAATGGCAGGTATTTGTAATGGAAACAAAAGATAGTTTTTAACGTTGGAACGTTTGTGAAATATTTTCACTGGCATTGTGTAGGAATTTATGTAACCACATCTGAACTTAATTACATAACTTTATGAAACATGTACTGAACTGGATTCCACTCTTGATACCTCTAAACATTAATTGCATCTGGATTTTTTTTAAATAAAATTTCAGCAGACAATGACATTTCCTGTAAAGTTGTGAAATTGAAATTCTTTTAAAGATTCTACTAAAAGAGTCACTCAGTCGATGAGATTCTTAAAAACAAAATAAGATTGGTTGCTTCATGTTCAGGACAAGGGGTTTTAAATGGAAGCAGAATTGTTCTGACCTCTAAAGGGGCACAAAAGATGCCACATAATGTTAACTTTGAGCGGGGCTTCCAAAAAATAAAAAAATATGAAAAAAAGGGAAAAATACTTTAACATACATTGTAGAAGTTGGAACAAATGTTAATGTTAATTTTAAACTTTTATAGCTGATTACACTCACCGGCCACTTTATTAGGTACACCTGTCCAACTGCTCGTTAACACTTAAT
>NW_015150467.1:978072-982617 GCF_000732505.1 Cyprinodon variegatus
CTAATCTTAACTTGGGTTAGCTCCCAAGCTTGCATCAATTCCTTCATCCATATGAAAGTGTTCAGTAACATACATAAGTATTCATGTCTTTTTTTCATACCATATTTGCAAAGGTCAATGTATTTCATTTTTATTTTCAGATAGCTGACCAGTAAAGTCAGTTGAAATTGTGGGTCTTTGGGAGTATGTCTATATTAGCTTTGTATATTTGAAGACTAAAATCTTTGCTCATTCTCTGAGGCAAGATAGCTCAAGCTAAGCCAGATAGAATGAAGATATTTTGAAACAGCAATTTTTACATCTGACCGTGGATGTCAGGGGAAGTTACTTGTATGGACAATGTTAGTGTATGAATTTGGTATGATTTTAACCTTTCTCCTGTAGGTTTGGTTGTACGTTTATGGATATATTTCTGGTGCAAGGTAAAAATCTGGCCAAGTTTCATCTTTTTTGCAGCCTTATCCCGTTAATAACCTGGTCAACCAAACGTTGGATGTTAAAGGGTTATGCAAATTGTCTTTTACAATTGGCTATCTCCATCTTTCTATTTTTATAAACTTGCCCTAAATAAAACATCCCAATATCATGAATGAATGTTGGTTTGTCATATGAAATGGAAATGCAATGCACTAAAGTTTAAGGTTTTAATATAATTAAATGTGAAGGACATGTCATGTTCCTAATAGCTGTAAACTATATATCTTGTGTGGTATTCATTGAGGAACTAAAATATGGTCAGCAAATTTTCCTGCAATACAGGTACTCTTCAGATTTTTTTTCTGTAGTATAGCCCACTGCTAAAGTTTCTATGGATTTTCTATGGATGGTGTTGCACTACCTATGTTATTCTATTTCAAACCAGATAAAAGGAGAGTTGCAATGTTCTGCAGCATTGTAACTACAGTAGATTAAGTAATAAATAGTCAACATCATAACACAGTTCTTATTTTCCCCTTTGTGCACTTAATGGAAAGAGTACAAGAACAGATTTCTGCCAGGAACATTTGTTGTCCATTAATTATGCCAGGACATGGAAGCAAGAAATTGGCATCTGTTTAGAACACTCTGAGCCAGGGACATGCCATCGTGCTGAGCGATAATGTGATCAGATTTGCCTTTCATTGCTTTGCCACACCTATTCTTCATCAACACTTTATATTCTGGCACTGAAATAAGGAATTCCACATTTTGTATGGCAAAGAGTCACATACTAGCATTACAATCTTTCCCCTCCACTTAGAAAAATCTGCTTCTCACTATGTTTAATCCATCACACAATATAATAATTGAAGATTTTTACATTATATCTAGATTCAAAATGCTCATACTAGATTATTAAATTAAATGAGGAAGGGCAGAAGGAGTTAAATTAAAGGGGATATGATGTCCTCTGTGAATTTCTTATGGTGTTTAAAAATGCAATGGGACTGTTTTGAAAAGTAACAGCGTCCAATCTGTCAAGGCTTGTTAACTATTAGCTGGTTAGTGCAAATGGGTAAAACATCTATCTTGAGATGGTAATTTGGTGTAGCTGTATTTTAGGACAGATTTGAAAAGCATTTCTGCTTAAAAATTTTGTCAGCCTTGAATTTCAAACACATTCAGGGCATCTCCAAATGTTATTTGAATGACACATGCTTTGTGTAAAAACAAGGTCATGTTCACAGTACCGAATGGACATAATTAAAACACCTAATGAACATTCCAAGAATGTCATGTTTTTCATGTGCATTTATGGAACTACAAATTAATATATTCCTAGTTTATATACACAAAATCATCATGTTATTGCATCGTTATGGAGATTAAACAAAATAATTACTTCTCATGTAAATGGACAATCTGTTTTCTGAGTCTTCGTCATTTTGTTCTTGTTATTTTTTTGTTGTTGTTTATTTTGCCCTTTAATCAAATTTTTTTTTTCTTTCATAAATTTCTTTAATCATGTGAAGCAATCATGTTTTTTATTCAAATTTGATCAAGTAAACAATCTTCTAAATAATTGTGACCCAAGGAAACAGAGTTCTGGCTGCAAGCTTGCAATAGGGCATCTAATGGAGAACTTGATTCTGCAAAATTCCCTGTGACGTATTTTCACGTGTTTTTCACTTTGAATTCTACGCCGTATAAATCTGGTAAGACTCTAGTAGAAAGAGTCCACAAAAGGAAGGGAAATTCAGCACAGTTCTTCCAGCTGATTGGGTAAATCAGTTTTTAGTCAATCGCAGCAGCAGTAACAGCTGTGACGTATAACATTCCTGATTTGTTTCACAGATAGCTGAGTTAACTGATAAATCAAACTCTTACCACATCCGGACTGGAGAAATGTTCAAACATCTTTCCTAACAATTTTTAAGAAAGCTTCAGGCTTCCACCTCTGGTTGATGTGTTGATGTCAAACATGTGGATTTCATTGGTCTGAAACCTTTCTTTATCGAGGTTAATGCATCTGATGGCTTCTGGCAATTTGTGTTTTTGTGAGTTTGTGAAATCCTCTTGCTTGTAAGGTAAGAGAATTTGGGGGCCTTGAGCACAAGTAGAGTGTGGTGCCCCGCACCATAAATTGAAAAATTATAAAGAGTTTGTAAGTTTCTTTTTTTATTTATATCCAAAACATTGGAGTGACAAGGGGCCTGCTGGACTGACTCGGCAGGCCCGAGCGAGTAGTAATGGTCTGCTGGGAATGTCTGGCAGAGCCCTCGGTTAGGGCTCAACTGCAACTTCCACCACTGGGAAAGCTTTTCTCAGATTCCAGAGAAGACTTGGGACATCACGTCTGAATGGACCATGTTCTCTGCCTTGCCTTCACCTGTGGTTGTGGCGGTAAGGTCTGTGTAACCTTGTGGGTCTGTGACCCCCCGAAACAGAAAGATATGCTGGAGATTAAGTCCTATTGGACCTAGTTGTCTTTTGGAGCTCCTGAGGCAACAAGCATGCTTTGTGGGACCAAGCATGCTGCTGCTTTGGGTGGTAGCAGAAGCAAAACCATGTGTCTGGGAGGAGTTTGGAGAAACTACAGATAAAGACTATCACTAAGGCAAAAAGCAATTCTGACAAACTGCCTGGCACCAGGATTTAAGAAATGCAGCCCTCTGTCACTGGTCTTGGTCATAATCTTTTTTGAACAGGATTTCTAGATGCAAGCAATGGCCGGAAGATCTCATCCCTCTCTTTTTATAGATGACGTGGTTCTGCTGGCTCCCTCCTGCCAAGACCTACTGTGAACACTTGGTGGTTTGCAGGCAAGTGCGAAGCTCAGCTCCTCCAAGGTATTGCTTTCCAACTTCATGTTGGAGGAGAGCTCCTGCCTCAAGTGAAGGAGCTAAAGTATCTTGTGGTTCTGTTCCTATGTGAGGGGGGATTGAATTGGAGGTTCAATAGATGGATTGGTGCAGCTGATTAAAATGAGAAAACAATAAATGAAATTTAACATTGTAGGGTGTTCAACAGA
The DNA here is from genome assembly GCF_000732505.1 of Cyprinodon variegatus. Taxonomy (NCBI): domain Eukaryota; kingdom Metazoa; phylum Chordata; class Actinopteri; order Cyprinodontiformes; family Cyprinodontidae; genus Cyprinodon; species Cyprinodon variegatus. The sequence continues at coordinate 981,524 of NW_015150467.1, forward strand.
ACTAGTACTCATTTTATAGGTGCTGTTATTTGAACAGGATAAGCATTATCTAGGGACCTAATGTAATGAATAAATCACGGCCCTACGTCAGGTTTTTATGTGCCTTCATTCGAAATTACCAAAGCCTGAGATTTTGCTGAAATTTACGGGCATCTCTCAGAGATGATGTTAATGTGCTGCATATTGATTCTTACTGCACAGTGCAATGTATGATGTTATCCACCGTTTGTATCTGATAATGCTCCTTCTCTCCAGCCTTTTGCTATTGAAGGTGAACATGGGATCCATAGCTCATGTCTCTGTTGCCTTTGTGTTTATAATTTTTTTATGTTTTTCATTAATTCAAAGAAGTTAATAGTCTCTGATGTATTGGATAGCTGAATGTGAAATCAGGCCAAGCAATTTTTTTACTTTTTGTTTGGCAAAATACTTACTTCTGTTTGTTTGTGTGTCTACAACAGTAAAGAAAAACTGCAAACATTCATGTTATTTCTGTCCCTCTATCGCACACTGAGCAGAGGTGGACAGGACGTGAGGCTGCAAGGAGCTCCCTCTCTCTCTCTCAACTTGTTTAAGAAATGGTAGAAACTGCTGAAGGAGAAAACTAAATAATGTTCAAACTTCAGCAAAGATTAAGTCCAAGATATATGGAAACATGTGCGTTTATCTGACTTTAAATAAAATTAATTAGAAATATGTTGCATTAAGGTGCATTTACACGTTAACTTTGACAGCCCCAATTGCAAGCTTTTTTTCTCATTCCCAAGCTGTTTTTGATTCACCAGCTCATGACTGTCTTAAAGTTTTGCCTGTAGTGTAGCTTTTTCTACGATATCATACACCAAGCACATGGAGAGGTGGGGGGCATGGGAAAGACTGAAAAGGAACCAATTTTTTCTTAAGCCAAATTTTTCATTACCTATATCTGTAAATATAATATAAAAAATTGTATTTAGAATTTGTCATTATTAACCTGTCCAGAGTGTACCTCACCTCTTGATCATTGACAGCTGGAGATAGGCACCAGCACCCCTCACGACCCCAGCAGGGATAATTATTATGGAAAATGGAGATATATATATATATATATATAT
>NW_015150467.1:982712-1076020 GCF_000732505.1 Cyprinodon variegatus
ACATATATATTTGTATATGCAGATCCAGGTATATGAGAATTCATGGGAATTCAATAAATAACTAAATAAAAATGTCCTGCTGATAACTTTGAGATTCAAAAAGGGACGAGATCACACACCACATGACAAAACGCTCTGCAAGTAAGAATAATTCAATGCCAGTGATGTTTAGGTCCAGTTAGCCAGGAAGAACAGGAAATAAAACTACTAGAGCTATTCATATAAATTAATGTTACATTTATTGGCTACATTATTAAGACTCCTGGCAGTGGTTGTTAACATTTATCACAAAAAATAATGACAACAATTTTGTTTATTAAATGTATTTGGTATTACTTTCGCAGTAATATTCTAAGGGTCTTTGATTACATGGCCGGACTGAAAGGCGAGAGTAATGCTCACTCTGTTCAGGGAAAAATGCATACTGATTTTAGCTTTACAATAAGCCTGACATACAGCCATCAAGCTTGCAGATTGCTTGGGTGGAAGTTTGGAAAGACATGCTTCTCCTTCAGGATACAGGAAGGGAACAAAGAAGCAAGGCAACAACAATCTCCAGTGGCTTGAGAGTTGAGAGACCTGGCATACTGTTTTCCTCAGGGAGGAAAAAACAATAGATTTAGAGAACTACGTCAAGTGTAGTTTCAAACAAAAATGGCCACTCTGTGCCTAAACCCACAACCAAACATCCTAAAATACAGTTGGGTGGAATGAATTCTTGATATGGGCAGAACCTATGGTAATCTTTGAAGCAATAATGAAAAGACAGTTGTCCTTTTTTAAATCAAGGAATATACAGCTCCACATATCAGGACACTTTTAGACCTGAATATCAATTCCTTTAGGACAATAATGAAACATATGACACATATGTTTTTGGTTCTGAGGATAATTAGGCAAAGTTCACACTGCAAGTTTTGATGCTCAATATGAATTTTTTTTTTTTTTATAACACCAGTTTTTGGGTTGTTTTGGTCTGCATGGTCATTCAGACTACTACTTAAGTGAAGGCACCATCAGACTCCAGCCTAAAAGCTTTACAGCACCAATATGACAGGTATGCACAGAAGAGCAGCGTAAAAGTGTTCACTGTTTACAGAAGCAATAACAGATTTAGGCATCTCTGTGTTATTATAAATTTTTGACAGAATTACGATCACAGCATAAGACGAAGAAAGGTAAACCAAGCAGAACTATTTGCGATGCTGTGCAAACTAAAGACATACCACCATCACTATAGATATGAAGAGAAACAAGGCACAAATCTTTTCCTATCTCCAAACACAGATGAAGCACCCTGTTTATACAAACTTCACTTTCTGGTAGCAACAGAGCTTTTGGGCATTTTTTATTGGCAGTGTATGAACATGAATATGTAAACACCCTAATTAAACATATTTTAACGGTCTGGTTAGCAAACTCTAATTACAGTTGAAACAGCATACTGATGACACACACATTTCAACACACATACTGTAGATTCAGATTTCAGTCAAATCAACTGAGAAAACCCAATATGTTACTGTCAGAGATGGTGGATGTGGTTGTAGACCCAAACGTAGAGTAGAAGAAGGCAGAGATTAGCTTTTGCTGATTTAATGAAGAAGCAAAAAAAAGGCAACAGAGGCAAAATCCAAGAAGAAATACAGGAAAGGAAACCAAAAACCAGGAGACACCAGAGGAAAACACAAATGTGGAGTAAAGCAACGACGAGAAACCAGCACTGAGGAATTACATAGGAGGAGTATATATGGGAGACAGAACAAACACTGGTGTAATCAGCTAACAGGGAGCAGTTGTGGATAGAAGCAACTAAAAGCTACGGGAAAGGACACTGGCACAAGAGGGTAACAGAGAGCAACACAAAGAACCCAATACTGCTTAAATATAACTAGAACACTACTACAATGACACAAAATGGAAAAGAAACCAATGACCTAGAAAAGTCAGAATGGCATAAATAAAAACGTCAATTGAAAACTCAAAAATCATGACAGTAACCATGCTTCAATGTCTATCAACATATGATGTGCTGATGTAAAACCCAAATCCAGTCCCCCACAGCCAGGGGTAGGAAAATATTGCTTCAGAACATATGTACTGTCTCCTCAGGATGTTAGATAGATGTAGCTGAGAAGGTCAAGATGATCTGAGTGGGCTTGTGTTTGTCTTGGATGTAGCACACCTCCACCATTATTTAAATGGTCCATTTAGAAGTGTGAACCATCCTCTCAGTGCTGAATATTTCCTTTTGAGTGGCATTAGTGATGCTTTCTCACCGTCTCCATTGCTCATTTCTCCAAAAGCGTGAGATTTGTCTGAAATTTCAGTCCATTATATCTCAAAGGAGAAAATCTCTTTTCTCTCTTCTGCCTCACAGCTGCTCCGCAATTTTGAACCTCTAGAATAATAAACACTTGAACATCAAGTGTTTAATATCCTTAAGTTGCTTTCAGACAGGAGCAGGTGTATGCTGTGTTTCGTAATGCTTTATGAGTGTCTGTACTTTTATGCTTTCAATAATGAAACTTAGAAAACTTGCTTTGCTTTATTTTTTTACAAATTTCAGAACACAAGCAGAGCATCTTGTAGCTGGAAACAAAACTACACATTCACATATATCTACAGTTACCTATTAAATTTTTGACAAAGAAAAATTATACAACAACAAATTTGTATATTCTGTTTGTACATTTGAGGTTAAAATAAACCCACAGAAATACATCAGTATGTACTTTTTTTAATGAGCTTCATATTCAGATGAGCTATGACAATATAATTAATCAATAAGAACCAAGGATCAGTCTACATTAAATCAACCAGGAGTCATTTCCATGGTTATGAGCTTTTATACTGCCAGGCCATCTTAAATGCTTATGCAGCTGACAGCGTCAGAGCTGTAAAAATTTCACAGGGTTGGCAAGGCAGTGACCAAATACACTGGTGTGGCCAGAAACTGTTAGGTTCAAAGAACAGTTCAGGGTCAGTCTGCAATAATCACACTGAATCGACAGGAAAATTCACAAGTGTTTTCCAAAACAAATCACAGAAAACAGGCTAGAATTATATAAAGCACTGCTATTAAATCTACACACATATTTAAACATTAAGCTGTCTAAATTAATTATATATTTATCTGATTAATATACATGTTAAATGGGTTGAGCAGTTATGTTTTTATAGGAGGCTTTTATAAATCCACACATATAACTGTCCATTTTACCCCATAATACACAAAGAATAGTTGTTCTGAGCATTAATTTGTCATAATTTTATGTAAGTATATTTATGTGAATAATTAATTCCTGTTTTTTGTTGTTATTTTATGATTAATATGCTTACAAGTAAAATCTTAAATTAGTTAGTACATTTCACCTCAGGGTATCACTGCTGCTGCCCTCTGGTTTTGAGGGAAACTGCTTCTTGAAGCACACAGGAATAACTAATCACTTAGCAAGGGTGGCCGCAGAGTGGACAATAATTACCCTGGGGTGACCATGGCCCTGTGGCACGCCCCCACCCCCAGCAGCTAAAAAAATAGATATCAAAAAAATTAAATGAATTTAAAAAAAAAATGTAAACAGGAATCTTAGGATGATAAATTCTCTTTTGACTGCATTTGTGGATTTTTTAAATATTTAATGTTCTGAAAACAGTATGTATCAGTTCTTTCTGGATAGAGTGTTTTCCCAACTTAGAACAGATAAATGATCAATGTTCAAGTTGCATTATGTTTAAATGTAATAACATTTCATTTGCTAACAATGTTTTATTAAACAAGTTTTCCAATGACTCGTCTATTTTTATGCAAGTTTGTTGAAGTATGATTATATCCCTGGTAAAGCCAGAATATCTGTAAACAACCTCCTGCTATTAGATGTTATTAGCAGAAGATATATAGCCAAATAGCACTTAATATAAATAAATTATACGTTGAAAAACAAGCTAGTTGAACACCACCAGGGCAATCACCAATTGTTGTCTAAACAAGCTGAACTGGTGGAAAATCTTAGACAGAAAATATGTTTTTATAAAGAAGGAAAATGACCTGCAATCACTCATAATGCATCATATTTGTACAAAGGATTTCCTTTTGGACAAAATTATACTCCCTTAAAATTTTGCCCATACATGTTTACTCAACACTTCCTCACCTAATGTTGTGAAAGATTTTTTTTGTATCATGTCAGCCAAACAAGATTGTGATAGGTGTCTTAAATGCACCAAATCACTTCAGTGACTGAAGGGGATTAGCCTAGAAATGACCCATTTACTAGCTCTATTTTTCAGATACTGTAGGAGAGGGAAGCAGTAATACTTTCAGGAGCATTAGGAAACATTAAACTCCCAGTGAACTAGAAGCAGAGCGGTAAAGATTGTGTTGGAAATTTTTGTCCATATCAGCAAAAGTGTAAATTATAATACTGTGCTGAAATTTCAGCGTATATTTAATCTTGTTTTAATTCCAAATAGTAGGACTTAAAATCGGTCTCCTTAGAGCATTTAGACAAAATTCGTGTGAAAAGCTTTATATTAGCTCATATGTTAAAGTTCATAAGTACTGTTTAGCATAGAGTTCTTAAACTTTCTGACTATGTTTGTTGTTTATTGGATCTGGTTACGCAGAGGGTACTTCACTTATGGATTAAAAAGTTAAGCATGTGAAATTAGATTTATAAAAAATTAAGCTCAGAGAAGCATTACAAAATAAGGGTTTTTAATGATTTGGCTATTCAAAAGGTCGGCTTCCTCGTGAACTAAAGCAAATGTTTCTGCATTTCCAGCTTTGCTAATCAGCAAAATGTTTATCATTGCAGTATACAAATTGCAGGATCTAAAATTAATATTTGTTCATGCTAATTTTAATTATCCTATCTTTTCTAATTACTTTTTTATACACCAGTTTGAAAAGGACCTATAAAGTTATGTTGTTATTTTTTCCTTTTCTTCTTCGGCTGAGACATCCGAAGCTACAGGGGGAAAAAAGCATTTTTACTTTTTCATGTTTATATTTAGCTATAAGGAAAAGGATGGTGCTTTTAATGTATTCATCAATACAAACTGTCAGGTATGTCTTAAGGGTTACAAAAATATAACCACTGAATTCAAACTGTCAAGTCAGGCCAAACAAATCCTTATTAGTTCTTATCAAGCACCATTCTGACAGTGTTATTAAGAAAGTCCATGCATGACTGGAATCGAAGGAGCTAGTTGCTATGGATGAGTAAGCTTTCCATATTGAAAGGGCTTTTTTTTTTTTTTTTTACATCTGTGTCTTATTTAAGTTGTGCATGCAGTTTATTAAACGTGTAAGTATTTATAGTTCTACATTTATATTTCAATGTATACTGTAGATGCAAGTTGATGATTTGATACTTTTTTTTACTGTTACACATGAATGCTGCTTCTGTATCTAAACTTAATAAATGAATTGTTACAATTTAGATTCAAACTTGCTTGCAATTGCTTTTATTTGTTTTGGTTTTTTGCGAGATGAGACACAGATCAAGCACATGTATATTCCTTTGGGTAATAACTACAAAAAAAATTAAAGGTTCTTTGATTGACTGTTATTTGCCATAGGAAGAGGAATATTGACATTATTGAAGCATTCAGAAACACCAAATAAATAAATTACATCCATAATTATCTATACAACAATCTACATGCCTCTAGTTGTTAATTTAACTTTCCATATTATGGAACATATTATGTCTTATCAGCAAATTTATTTGCAAGACAACTAATGTAACTAGCAAATATGCATCATTGCTGTTTGAGTACTTGACAATTACTGTAATATGATTTAGATGTCTCATTGAGTTTTTTATGTGTTTCCTTCTAATTAAACTTGTCCCCTCTTTTACAGCAGTAGAAATGAATGCCTTAAATATTTACCTGGTGTGAAAGGTACCCAATAAGATGAAGAACTCCTAAAAGCACGAGCTGCGGGGGTCTACACATTCATGGTCTCTCAAAGAGCTGCACAGCAGCCTAATTAGCCACTGAGAAGTTGGTACACAAGGTAATGTATCATTCATGCAATTATTTTTTTCTGTACCTTTTCATCAATGATACATGGACCAGTTTTGTTTTGCTGTTATGGTGAAGCCTCATTATGATTAACCATTGTTCTCAGAACAAACAATGCTTATCTGTAATTATATCTGGGTGTCTATTACACTCTGTTTGTACAAACACATTATCATACATATTAGAACTTCGTTTCATTGTCAAATTATATCAATTTGTTTACTTGTAAAGCCTCATAAAATTCTATTTTGAGTAATTAATCTAAAGGCTGATATATGTAGATATCATATAGGTTTGTGGTTTGTATTTATAGTTGTTTAACTTTTTATACTTTGTTAAAATGCACAAACTTTATGCAACAGTTTATCAGTCTTATAGATAAATAAATGACTAACAGAACTTAAAGCACAACTTTGAAAAGGAATCGTAAATTTTTCTTTTATTAAATTGAAATATGAGCTTTACTCAGAGAAGCAGCGAAGAGGCCAAACTTTGAAGTGGTTGTAGAGATCCAAAGCTCAGGCAAAGAATCTGTTGACAGATTGCACTGCATAATTGTTGCCTTTATGGCAAATAAAAAAAAAAATCTTGTTGAAAGACAAGTTTACCAAGTCCAATTTGCAGCTTGGTGCAAGCTTTGCAGAAGATGAAGTTAAAAAAAAAATTATGTTAATATGCTAATTTAGCTTCATGAGCAGGGCCGTGCCTAAACCACATTTCTCACCCAACTTTCACAGTCTGTTATGCTATTTTGACCCAACATTCACAAACCCTCAAATCCCTCACCTCATCCCTATTCCTCTCCTTCAACCCAATATCCTCATCCCTCCAAATCAGATGATCTCATCCTTTCTTCCAGTTCTTCAATCACTACAAATCCTAACTTCAATCAACCTTTAAACTCGTATGCCTCAGGTGTGTTCATTGCCAGTGAAATGAAGGAAGCTGGCTAGATAAGACCATGGCCTACATGTTTAACATTATTAATTGGGTAAAACAAAAACATCACCATATACTCAACACACTAGCACTATTATTAAACATGGTGGCATCAGCATCTTACTACTAAATAAATACAACTGAAAATAAAGATGGTTGTAGAAGAAAACATGTTAGATTTTACAAAGGACATTAGTCTGAGGTGAAGGATGACATTGAGCATAAAAACTACCTAAACATACAGGCAGGGTTACAATGAGATGTGTTAGAACGACCCAGTCGAAGACAAGACATAAATCTCCCAATACAGAGTTGGATTTTTCTATACATTTTAAGCCCATGTATCATTTTAGATCCACCACAAAAGTGTGTGCTTATTGGTCTTTATCACATGAAACTCCGAATACATACAATGAAATTTATGATTGAAATAAAACCAAAAAAGCAAGGTTTTAACAACTATGGCTGTGTCCGAATGCCCGCCCTATAAAGTCAATAACAACTATATAGTGCCCTATAAAGGGGTTATGCCATTTTAGATGAGTGTCTGAACGTCTATTGGATGAAAAAGTAGTGGACTCGAAATTTCCCACAATGCACCTTAAAAAGTAATAGTGATCATCCATGGTGACTAGACGGGAGATATATCCTGGAATGCTTTGCGAGGAGACCTCTCCTCGCTTAATGGGATTTGCTGTCACGTCAGCCTGCTGTCGTTAACTGCTGTCGCTACCGGGCAGCAGCAACAAAAAACAAAGATGCCACAGGTACGGTGCTGGGAAGCAGAGTTGCTTGACCAACGGGGACTGGAAAGTAGTGATCATCTGTCCAAATAGTCAGTTAACTGAGTTCACTATAAAGTCCACTATATAGTCCCCCACTCTATGTAGTGATTGAGGGATTCAGGGGTTAGGGTGGATATTTCGGACAGAGCCTGTGATCTAGTTTGTAAAATTTCTAAGACATCAATATTGACTGTGAAGTATGTTTTGTCTGTTAGCTGTGTAATAGCTGTGTAGTAGCATTAAGAACACAAAAGCAAATTACTACACTGATGTTGCAGAGAACTCATCTGGTTCCCACCCCATGCCCGGGAGAACCTGGTGAGTCGATTTGAAATAGGCCAGAAAAGAAGTAGGCAGGAAAGAAAAAGGAACAAATTTTAATTGCTAAAATGACACAGACTGTGTACCTCCTGAAGGGAATTGCGAGTCTTTCAAGACCTGTTGTGACTCAAATTATGCTTATTACTTGGTTCTGATGAAGAATAGCTTATTTTTAAAAGTGACTAAAACTCAAATATTCCAATTCAAATGTGCAAAGTTGTGATTCAGATTCATTTTCAGACAGAAAAACATCCATATCCCCCACCTCCTTTTGCTTTTTGCTCTTCAAAGAAATGTATTCCTCCTGTCTGGGTGGATAAGACGATACATGTCTGGCTGTATGCATGCTGAAGGAATTTGAAATCAGTTTGATACACCCTCCATAGAATTAATGGCCCAGATATACACAGCATCTCATGGTAACTCAGTTCCCAATCTATAACTCTCTAAATGCACAGACTTACAAAATAGATGGAGGAGCTGACGAAGGTCTCAGTCATAAATAAGCCTGTTTAAAAATGAACCTTTTTTAAGTCATTTTATACATCATGACCTGCAGATAACATTATTTTGGAAAGTCATTTTCCTCCAGTGTTATAAACATGCAAAGCTTGTTCTCCACAATTCATGATTCTGAACTGTAAGAGATTTGGCCGGGAGGAAAAACTTTTCTCTTGGTGGAGTAAATGGGGTAAAAGAGATCCAACAAACACAAACACACTAAGTATGTGTAGCCAATCAGCTTTTGGCTTTTCCTGTGAGCATCCTGTTCCTCTGGGCCTTTTGATCCAGGAAAAGAAAGCCAATCATTTTTTCCCTCGGGTCCCGTAATACCTGTGTGATGAGTGCCAGCAAGCAAACTCAACCCACCATGAAAATGCCCCACACAGTGAATCCACAGGCTAGATCAGCCACTCAGGGACCACTGCAGCTCTTTAGAGCCCCCTGCTGTGCCAATGTAAAACAGCAATTAATAAAAACTCCATATAAAATATAAAATAAAGAAAACTGGGCTATATGGCAACTTTTTTCTGTCTGATTTACCTGCAAATCTTATTTTGTTTTACAGATTTGAAGTATGTTTTCAGAGGTGTGAATAGGAATTTAATTACTGTCAATTTACTATTGACAGACAAATAAAATCTTTTTTTCAGTTCAAGCTGATAAAATAAGAGTCAGGTGAAAAATTAAGTACAAATTTTCACTGCTGGATTTAAAGAAATGCAATGTTGGTGAGGAGGGGTAAAATGCTAGATATTATTGCCACTGACAGGGAAAATTAAAAGTAATTTCATGGCTGTAAAAAAGTGAAACAAACAAAGCTGCAAAGAAAATTTTGTCCTCATAGTTGATGTGTTAGATTCATGTAAACTGCCTAAGTATGAGGATTTAAGAAGGTTATAGAATCTGTAGTTAACAAATTGTGATTGCAAGCATGTCTCTGAAAATATGCAGTTCATTTTGGTTGTTCCCAGACTGCATTATACAGGGATCAAACAAAGGTAAACCCATAAAAGAGCCAATGCTCATTTATGCAGAGTGAAGGCTTGGACAGATTAGCAGGTTAGATTTCTAAAGAAATTAATGCTGTTTCTAAAATAATGCAAATGTATTCAGTGTCTATTTTAGCCATAATGTTTCGGCTGCTTTTTAGTTGCAATGGATTAACCTTATTTGTTAAGCTACAAAATCACCCTCAAGCCATATTGCAGATGGCTAAAATGAAACAACTGGTAGGAATTAATGTTTTCAGAACTTTAACTGCTGCTATCTTTTTCTTTTCCTGTTTAGTATATTCTGTATTCTGCTTGTATCACTTTTAAAGAAATGTGGGACTTGCTAGTAAAGTGGTAAAGCATACATTTTAACAACCTAAACTGTCCTCTTTCTAACTGTGGAGCAATGTTTTTTTTTTTTTTTTTTTTGTTCCCTGTGGTTATACTGCAGGTGCATACAAAATGGCTCTGGCTGGTCAGATTCGACTCATTGTAATTCTGAGCATCTTTGTTATAAAAGTAGAAACTGATGCACTAGTTTCATTATAAACATCATCTTAATAGAATTCATCAGGTAGACAATATAATTTAAAACGACTTGGTGCAAAAGGACTGCTGAAGATCAATCCAGAGGGCCCATGAAACCACAAAAACTGTATTTTTGATGTTTACTAGTGCCGTTTTTTTACTGAGATGTAGTGTCTTTACATAGGGCAAAAAAGATTATGCAGCAACCATGCAAAAATCTATTAAAAACATTTAAAGGAAGAATGCCCTGTGATAGACTGGCAACGTGTACCCCTCTCACCCATTGACAGCTGGACAAAATGGATGTATGAATAAAGGAAGAATTTTAACAAAAATCTGCAACAAATCTACCATTCATTTATAATAAAAAAAAACTTCAGAAATAGGCCTACATCTATTCAGCTTTCTTTTTTTTCTTCATAATCCTAAATACATTTTGCTGTAACACAAAATGCTATATCACTGCAGGATCTCTCCCAGAGGATTCCAATTGTAGGTTTGTGCATTGTTTTGAAAAGTACAAGACAAAGGTCTTGAGCTGTCAACAGATTAGAATTATTTGTTTAGAATAGACAGAGTGTGGTCCTCTTGTGTATGCATGAAATGTCTAATGCCATCCATAACTGCAAATCATTTTTATAGTTGATCTTTTATACTGACTCAATTAAGAATACAAAGGGCACAGATCCTGGCTTTGCATTTTAAATGCATATTTAAATTGTTGCCTTGGAGCTGTTGTTTAAATTAAAGCTGCTTTTTATTGGATGAGTGCTTTACCACCAATGATTTACTGTCTGCAGACCAAATCAGCCATCCTAAACGGAAAACTGCATCACAGTTGCTCAAAGATGATCAAGGACAGGTTCTGGAAGCCTCCACTTAACCACCATTATTTTGTTGGGGTTTTTTGTGATTCAGTCAAATCTGCTATATACAATACACTAAACCAGAATTAACCATTCATTTTTCTGTTCATATGGGGGCTTCCTGGATAGGAGAGGTCATTTTTCATTGTTTGTTCATTTGCATATTTGCCTTAATATACACCTTCTTTATAGTTGAAACAAAAAAATGAAACAGATGACTTAAATTTATTTCAGTATGTGAGAATATAATAAAAGGTTAACTTAATTCAATGGATCACAACAAAAAAATGTTGTGCAACCTATAGGCACAGGCTGTTATATTTCATGTTTATTTCTGATTTGTAAGTTAGGCAGCTTGGGAAAACAATTATGGTGATACCACTGTCATTAAAGCAGGTATTGATGTAAACCTTGTTAGCTGATGGAAACTTTAAGGGTTCTGAAACTTTGATCCATTTAAGAATGAGTGTGAGTGTTGGACATACATTGTAATTCCCCAGCAAACTGTTAAAAGAAACTTAGTTTCGCAATCATATAAAGGATGTAGTTATTCGTGTATTTAGTTTTGGTTCCACTTCACTGTCATTAACATGCTTGGAATCAGGTATTCTTAACATGAGAAAAAGCAATTTTGGGCTTACTATATCTGTTTGACTTCAAAAACGTTCATCTAATTACCGAAATGAATTAACTTGTTATTGCTATAGTGATATATTCGCGTATACCTATGCTGGTCTTCTAGTACTCATTAAATAAGTCTAAGGATATTTCAATAACATGACTCATTTGTGTTCGGTTGCTGGGGTATTTCTTCTCTGCATATGTTTTATTCTTGCCAGTCATTAGTGCTTTTTAAAAATACCTGGGCTGATTTCACCTTGGGGAGCTTTTCCAAGCTCTAACATTTTTTTGTATCCATGACAACTAATGTGTCAGACTCCACAAAAAGCTCAAAATACAGTCATCCCCCCTCCTTTTCTGGAGATTCATCTGAGCCAATTCATTATGGTAATTTTTGTCATTAAAACAGAAGTAGGAGATTAGAGTAGAGACGTCCTACCTTTTCAAAACAACAGGAAAGATAGTCTGGTGATTTTTTTTCTCCTATAAAGACTGGGCATTTTACATCTTAATTAGGAAAAAAATATGAAAGACCAATTTGATGGACTAATGAAACCAGAAAGCACAACAGTCAGGTATTGCATTCTGATAATACAACTGCATCACTGGTGACAAGTTCATAAAGGCCACTTTTGATCCTCTCCTTCAAAATTAATGAAGACAGTTGGCACAGGCTCCACAGGCACAGGCTCCATGCAATTTAACCTCATAGGGGAGCACGCAGATGGTTGTATGACGTGGGTAAAAAGCAAATAGGATTTGTGCCATTCAGAATGATTCCTGAAACATCGTTCTTTCAAAGTCAAACTTATAGTCAAGGTATGGATTTTCAGCATGACACATCTTTCCAAATGTGGTTTTATGTGTTGTGCGTTGCTGCACCAGGAATAACACCAACTAACATCAAAAGGTCTTAACAATATAGTATAGGAACAAGAGAAATTAAGCTAAAGAGTTGAACGAAGGGCTTTAGGTCAATGCATCAAAAAGTCATTGTGCCAAGACAGACATTCTAAATGTCAACCCACTGGTTGACATCAGCATGAGAATTCAATCTACTGAATTCTGCCAAGAGGTACATTTTTGAAAACCTTTATATCAGATGATATACACAATGCCATAGGGAAGGGCACATATTCACTGCAAACTTTGTAGTTTAGATAAAACTTGTGGGATAAAATCGACAAAAAGTATTGATTTTTATTATTCATTAAAATGTATACAACAATAAAATAATGTATTATAATAATAATAATAATAATAATAATAATAATAATAATAATAATAATAATAATAATAATAATAATAATAATAATAATAATAATAATAATAATAATAATAATAATAATAATAATAATAATAATAATAATAATAATAATAATAATAATAATAATAATAATAATAATAATAATACAAGGACAATAATACCTTGTTTATCACTTATGTCTGCAAAAAAGCTCAAACTCAGTCTGCTTGGATGGAGAGCGTCTTTAAACATCAATGTCTCCAAGACTTGAAATTGCTTTGATCAAAGCAGATTGATAGCTACTGTTTGAACAGCACGGGTTGTTTTTCATCTACATTTATTTATAACCCTCCAGCAGAGTAGTTGCTAGTGAAGAACAGCTTTCTCACAGTCTGATGCCGTCCCCTTCATGTTTTAGCCTGGGTATTACGCACTAATACTAATATTGTTCATTTTCACTTTTTGTCTTTAGTGAGATTTTCAAAGCTCAGAAAATTATTCTATAACCTAACTTGCTTTTTATGTTACCCCTGATCTGTTTACTATATTCCTTAATAATGCTATTTACCGGTATTAATTATTTTCTCTAACACACACCAGAGAGCTTAAATTAACAGTTGTTCTTATGCTGTGTTTGAACTGCATTTGGACTATATTTGTATATTATGTCTAAAGACAGTTGGTAGCACTGCATTATATTTAGTGAAATCTTCAACAAGTATGGATAATTTGGCAAGGAACTGTCTATGAATATACTAACTGAAAAAAAAACAGTATTTGAATATGACAGTTAGTTGGGTTTTTTTAACTGCGCACTTAGAATTCAAAAGTAATATAGTGAAGCCTAAAGAGGAATTGTTAGCCTTTCCACTTTAAATTACCGTAAGTATCATTGGTGATTTTACTTCAAAATTTGATGTTTTGCATCAACTTCAAATTTCAATACAAATTAGAAACTACCTTATTGGTTTTAAGCATCGGTAAGTCCTTTTTGATAATAAAAAATTATTGTAAGCTGAAAAAAATAAGTCTGTGTATGGATGATGAACAGATTGATGGAAGCAACACTAATTACCACCAATCAACTAGTTCGGGCTGTATGATCATGGGGTTCCATCCTTGTTATCACCTATTCATCAAATGTGATATAACATATATCCATGAAAACCTCTGAGGTGTTTAAACATCAGTGAAATTGCAATTCTTCGATCAATAGTTCTATAGGCTGTGGCTAAAATGCGAAACCCTCATGCTAAGGTGGTAGACGTGTCTGAACCACCTCCGCTAAATTTTCTCAATGTGAAGCAGCTCTATGCAGAGCCTTTCCCAGATCATCCTATCTCTTACGGGGCTGCATGGCCACCCTGCATAGGAAAGTCTAGCTATTTGTATTTTGGATCTCGTTCTTTTGGTTGTTTCCCAGGTTATTTCATAACCAAATGTAACGGTGGGATCATAGACAGAAAGCTTCACCTTTTGGCTTAGCTCCCTCTTCACAACAACTAACCCTTTAGCATCTGCACTACAAAATCAACAACACCAGCCAATCTTTCTGTTTCCCACTATATTTTCCCCTCACTCTTGAACAGAGCCATGTGATAATTGAACTCTTCCACATGAGGTAGAAGCTCTCCTATGATTTGGAGAGAGTAAGCCAAATTTTTCGTGGTGCAGAACCATTGCCCCAGAGTTAGAAGAGCTGATCTTCATTCCAGCTGTTTTGCACTCACCTGTAAACCACCCCAGTGCATGCTGTAGGTGATGACAGGAGGGAACCAGGAGAACCACGTCCTCCGCTAAAACAGTCCCCAAACGAGACCACTTCTCATCCTTGCATAACTTTAAGTGATACCAAACCAAGTTTGCACCTAGAAACGTCCAGAAAAGTTATGAAAAAGACTGGAGACACAAGGTAGCCTTGCTGGATTGTAACACACTATGGAAACAGATCTGACTTGCTCTGGCAATGCAGATCGGACTCTTGCCTGCATGTACAGAGCCAGGACCCCTCTAGTAAAGGGCCCCCCAAAGGACACCATGAAGGACATGGTCAAATGCATTCTCCAGTTAGGCAAACTTCTCTGAACCCTCAAAAGCCTTGTAGAGAGCTGGTTTTAGTGTTCAAGTACAAAAAACAAACTGCTCCTCCTAAAGCCAAGGTTTGACAACCTGCCAGAATTTCTTCTGCAGAACCCTGGCATAGGCCTTTCCAGGAAGGCTTAAAACTCAGATCCCCATGTGGTCACCCTTCCTGTGAAGGGGGAACTACCAACCCGATCTGCCATTTCAGGGGAACTATTTATAACCTCCATGCAGTGTTGAAGAGGCATGCTAACCATAAAAGTCCAACACCCAGAAATCTGAGGTGCTCAGGGCACATCCACAATGCCTTGTCAGAGTGGAGCTTTTTGAACTGGGTGATGAACAAATCTGACCCTGAGCATTCCATCTCTACTTCCACCACTGAAAGGTAATTCAGGGGGAGATCCTGAAAGTATCACTTTAACCATTTTAAAACCCCTGCAGTCAACTTCACCAGATCCCAAAAAATAATGGCACATTTGGCAGAATTTCTCTTGCATAGATCTGAACCTAGGCTGGTGAACCATTTGGTCCCTAGAGAATTAACTTAGGTCAGCTCTTTAGTCTTCTTCTGCCACCTGGGATGCACCATGCTTACATTAGCCTTAAATTAGTAGCCCTTCAAGCCAACCACGCTCAATACAACTCCCTCTTCAGCTTGACTGATCCCTTACTTCCGATGTCACAGGGTTTAGTAGTATAGGAAGAGAACATGGCTTACTCAGACTATGCCCTCAGGCTTACCCAAAGGTCCAAGAGAAGCTTTCCTAGAGGTGAGAGTTCAGCATGTCCCTGAATGAGGGCTCTGCCAAATGTTCCCAGCAGATCCTCCCTTCCTCCTCTTCCAGCATATCTAACTCACCACCTGATGATTATCAATGGACAGCTCTGCCCCTCTCTTCACCTGAATGTCTAAGACATGCAGATATATGCAGAGGATAAAACTACAAAGTTAATCATTGACCTCTAGCTTATGGTGTCCTGAACCAAGTAGACTGATGAACACCCTTATGCTTGAACATAGGTTTTGTTAGGTACTATCCATAACACTGAAGCATTACTGCTAATGAAACACTGCTTGGGGTCGGAACTGGTGGGCTGTTCCTCCTAATCACATCCTTTTATAATGATTTCACGTTTCAATGTAAATTCTTTCATGGGCATTAAAGTCCCCGGTAGAATGCTAGAGTCCCTGTGAGGAATGTAAAGCCATAAGACATGATATAATTTTGCACTTTGTGGAGAAGAATTCTGTTCTGCTGTGCAGACCCAAAAATGCAACACCCCCTCTGCAGAAAACTCCCCCCATGTCACCCCGCTACTTCCACACCACCTCCACTAAAGATAAAGAGGCTAAAAGGGTCCCTATTCCTAATTATTCTCTCAGGAACAATCCCAGAATGTTAAGAATAAAATATCTAAATAATTATTGATGTCTAATTATGCAAAGCATTTAAAAGATTGATTACCCACCTCTGGGATTTCTATTGTGAATTGGTTTGAACAGATCCTAATTGCTTGAAATTATTTAAGTTAATTTGATCTAATTCCAAACTATTCAATAAAAACTTTTGTTTAATGCTGAACTGTAAAATATAATTTCATAATTTCATTGATAAGGGTTTTTAATCAATTTTATTTGCCTTTTTTTATGTGGACATAACTAATTACTTGAGTTAACGTCTGATAGTTTAGTCAAGTTTTCAACTGAAACATGTTTGATCTAAAATTCAATTATTTCTTAAAAATATATTCTTATATTTTGAATAGAAGTCGTTGTGAGTTTAGCTATGTGCCGAGTTTGACCATGATTTGAGCTCAAATCACACTTTCATTTGTTGTCCTAACACACAGCCAGTTGGGCTTGTTTACAGAACAACACAAAGATCAGAGAATTATTTAATCCAATAGCATAAAGTCATAACAGCATTCATTTGCATAACAGGGGCACTATCCAGCACCCCCACCAGGAATGCTAAAAAGAAAACGGCCTGGTTTTGCCGTGCTGCTCATAAGCCTCTCATCTTCTGGAAGGGATGGGCCCCTTTTACTCATCAAAGGTAACTCAAATACAAGAAAGCTTAGCTGAGGTGACCAGCAGACCCATCCCATTTTGCCTCACCCCCCATGATATTCCAGAGTAGGAGAGAATCCAGTTCCTGTCAAGGATGTGGGATCTGAGCTGTGCTTGGAGGTGTTCCCATTTCTACCTGGCACTATCAATCTCCCACACAAGCAAAGGGACACACCTCATGTCCCCAGAGCCTGTTTAAGTGTCTGTGGATCACCAAGGCCCCGCCTCTAACTGCTGCCAAATCCTCTTTGCACCAATCCCTCACAGTTCCTCCTGCAGGCGGTGGGCCCACTGGGGGATGGTCTCAAACGACTGATGCTTAATGAATTAAGCAGGTTAGATATGGATTTTGTCAAGCAAGTTTTAGTTATTATGAGCTCCTTGGGGTGACAGTGGCGTGGGCTGAAGGAGTTTGTCCTGATACCGGAGGGTTGTTGGTTCAAGCCTGTCTGTCTTTCGGTGTTGTTCTGTTTTGGGGCAAGACACTTTTACCCACATTGCCTGCTGATGGTGATCAGATGACCTGGAGGAGCCAGTGTACTCCAGCCTCATTTCTATTAGTGAGCCCAAGTGTGGTTTAAATGTAGCTAGCCTCCATCAGCGGGTGCAAGAATGACTGAATGTAGTGTAAAGTGCTTGAAAAATTGCTATATAAGTACAGGAAAAAGCAATAGATGAGTACAGGCTGTTTACCAATTATTAGGCTGGGGCATGTTACTACTTCTATTAGTCAAATGTTTCACAACTTGAATATCTTCTGGTTTTATCAATAAACTTCAACGATTTATCTATTACCAAACTACTGAAATATTAAACCAGTGATTTAAATTCCTGGATCAGACTGCAATAAGCCAAATGTAGCAGTAGCTCCTCTTAAAAAGCCAGAGGAGCAGACTATTCTTGCTAACAGGGTTGTTTCTTCTCTTCATTATTTATCTTGTTTTAAAAAAAAATCATACCATTTTCAGTGGTTCCTCAGTGAAAAATAAAATGGTGAATGAATAAACTGACATTTTTGAAAGGGAATTGCATGTAAATGATGCCAGGAGCAATGAATGACTGAGGAGTCAAACATAAAATGGAATAAATTAAGCTAAGTATTAAGAGCCTGAAGTGCTATAATTATATCCTTTAAAAATTAAACTTATTTTAACTATGAAACACATGAAATCTAATTCAAAATTATTAATACATGAACTCAAAGTTTTTGACACCATAAAAATTATTTTAGCATTCATTTTATTACATATTTACTGTATTAAAGTCATCATGAAAGAAGATGAACTGTCCCTATTGCACACCATACAGACCCAAGTATGTGATTGGCTAATTTATCAACTTCAAAATAATATCTTTTATGCCAACTAACAAGCTGATAATCTTCACAGATGTACAGTAAGTCATGTCATAAACAAGAAGTTTGGGATCAATATAGGATGATTGAGGCGTAAAAGAAATAACACTTTTATGATTGTCTTTACTTTTTGTACTCCATTCATGTTCGTTTTTGGTTAAGTTGTCTTCTTCCATTGTTAGTATTTGCTTTGATGCTTCTGCTGTTGCATGCTTGCAATTTCTGGCATTAGTTTTCTTACCATAGTTGGTATCTGCATTGATGGTCTTGTTCCTGTATGCTAACCATTGCTTGTATCGCCTTTCTTCAATATTCTGTTATTTGCTTTATTAACATTGATGGGAAGCAGCTATGTTTCTAAGTATCCTTATTGGGAATAAAAGGGGTGGGAGTAAATATGTTTTTCTTCTTCCCACTCCTTTTTGAGCTGGATAACCTGTTATTTGTTTATTTGTATGAACTATACATTTACTTGTACTTGATATTTTCTGCTCAAAATAATTTGATAATCAACCCTACATATGAAACAGATCCGTGTTGTAACAGATAAATCTGCGATAATCAATAAAAACAAGCATTATGAAGAAAAACAATTTCAATTTGTTTTTTTAATTTCCTAATATGTATATTTTTCAAATTGCTTAAATATTTTGAGACTAATTTATTGAAGATATGCTATTTACTTTTTTTAATCACATAAATCTGGACACTTTTAAAACTAAAAACAAGAACTGATATTAAGACCCACCATCAACAACTGGAGTCATTCATTTTTAAAAACCCAAATATTTTTTTTGACGATAAGAAAAGCAATTGTTAGCAAATTAAAATGTATTTCCATACCCTTTTTCATATGTACCCAGACTTGGCCAAACTAACCAAATTCCAGACTGCCTACTAATTCTGCAATAGAGGCTGAGTTGAATTCAACTGTATATCAATATATGGGGTAGCTTTAATACAGCACAGGCTTACGGCCTAAAACTAAACCCTGGTGATTAATGTCATGGTCTAAAAGAAAAAGAAAGCTGTTTCACATATCACACAAATAAGAAATCTACAAGGTGGAGGTTCATAACATTTGTACAACCACTGGCAAAAATTATGGAATCAGCAGCCTCACCGTATGTTCATGCAGTTGTTTAATGTTGTAGTAAAAAAGCAGATAACAGATATCACACAAAAATAAAGTTATTTCAAATGGCAGCTGTCTAGCTTTAAGAAACACTAAAAGAAATCAAGAAAAAAAAGTTGTAGTCAGTAACGGTTACTTTTTTAGACCAAGCAGAAGGAAAAAATAAGGAATCACTTAATTCTGAAGAAAAAATATTAAAATCACCCTGTAAATTTCCATCCCCAAAACTATCACCAGCATCAAACTGGATCAAACTTTGGAGAGCTGCTACAAGTGGACTAACATGAATCCTGACTCTAACTTACCAAACTCTTAAGAGGGTAAATGATCACAAAATTTTGCAAAAGATGTTGGTTGTTCATTCAGCTGAGTCTTAAATCTGGACCAAAAATAAATGGCATGGGAAGATTGTTAAAGGCAAACATACTGATGACCAGGGAAGACATCAACACATCAAGGCAGAAAACTTAAAGCGACACGTTTTAAAAAAACAAAAATGCAAAACAACTGAGGATCGAATGGACCAAGTGGACAGACGTGAATCATGACTCCAACGCCAGAGATGTCCTTTGAAACAAGGCCTGTAACATTATCAACGACCCTTCACATCCCCACCATTGCCTGTTCTTCCTGCTGCCCTCTGGCTTTGAAGCATTTGATGCAGGTCCAGCAGATTCTGTAACAGCTTCTTCCCCACAGCCATCAGACAGCTGAATGTTGAAAAAACTCTAAATCATGTCACAGACTCTGAATCATATTGACAACACCAATCCAAAACCCTGCAAAATTGCACCCTATCTATTTAATTTTCTGAACTACCATATCAATGCACTTTTTGCACCATGTTTTTTTTCTCCCACACTGTTTACATTTGATCACTGCTGCACTTTAAGAAATGGAAATGTCATTAGAGCTGTACAAAACTAAATTTCTTTTTGTGTACAGTCAGTTGTGCATAGAAAATAAAAAAAAATTGTCTAAGTCTAAAACCGCCTAAAGGATATGAGATTAACAAAAAGGAAAGCTAAATGAACGCCATCATTAACACCTAAACAGAAAAAAAAAAAACAGGTTACATTAGACTAAGGAAAGGCCATCGTTGACTGTGGATGGCTGGATGAAAGTCATATTTAGTGATGAATCTTGAATCTGCATTAGGCAAGGTGATGATGCTGGTGCTTTAGTCTGGTGCCGTTCCAATGAGACTTATAAAGATGATTGCCTGAAGAGAGCATGCAAATTTCAGCAGTCATTGATGATATGGGGCTGCATGTCATGTTAAGGCATGGCTGTAAATACAACTTCAATAAATGCACAAGTTAACATGGAGTTTTTGGACAATTTTCTTATTCCATCAATTGAAAGGATGTTTGCGGATGATTAATTTATTTTTCAAGATAATAATGCATCTCGCCATAGAGCAAAAACAGTGAAAACTTTCCTTGAAAAAAAGACACATAAGGTCAATGTCATAGCCTGCAGAGTCAGGATCTTAATCCAATTGAAATTCTTTGGTGGAAGTTGAAGAAAATGGTCCATGACAAGGCTCCAAGCAGCAAAGCTGAACTGGCAACTGCAATCAGAGAAAGTTGGAGCCAGATTGATGGAGAGTAGTGTTTGTCACTCATTAAGTCCATGCCTCAAAGACTGCAAGCTGTTTTAAATATCAGAGGTGGTGCAACAAAATACTAGTACTAGTGTTGGAGCGTTTTGTTTTTTCACGATTCCCTTATTTCTTCCCTCTGCTTGGTCTAAAAAAGTAAAAGTTACTGACTACCAGCTTTTTAAAAAAATTCTTTTGGTGTTTCTTAAAGCCAAGACAATATCCATTTGAAATGACTTTAGTTTTGTGTCATGTCTGTGATCTGCTTTTTTAAACCAAAATTAAACAGCTGAATAAAAATCAGCCGAGGCGGTGATTCCCTAATTTTTACCGGGGGTTGTATTCTTGCTCGATTCAATAGCTGGAAGAGGCAGCTTTGGCACAATACCAGCTGCAAGTCTTCTGGAATGTCTACTAGATTCACAAAACTAGAGCCTGAATAATGGTGCCTATTATTTTTCGGATGGCTCAAACTCACACTGACTAAACTGAACATGTGATTCAGAGCCATCCCATGAATGCTTTTCTCTAAGCCATCCCATGGTAGCTCTGGTTGTGTACTGCTAGAAGGGAAACACTCATGAGTCTCAAGTCTTTACATGCCGTCTATCCAACTTCCAACCATCTCTATCTCTCTTTGCCCTTTGGGAGAAAAATATACCCCAAAGCATACTAACACCCCTTATAACAGATTATTCTGTCTCAACCAGAAAGAGCAATCTTATTTTCTAAATGTAGGATCGTTTTAGAACCTAACGCTTGTTTCATCCTCCTACTTTATCCCAGGTCTGTGTGGTGAGCTCCTTGGTTGTATTGTATCTATACGCGATATATTTCAACTTAAACTAAGTACTGATGAGGTTTAATGGAATGCACTGGACTTTATTTTGTTATATCAGTCTAAAAGAGAATTAATTCAATTTCATACCAAATTTTAAGATATAAAATCTTACCTTATCCTCGTTTCACTTCAAGTGTATCCTTTATTCTATGTTGGTCCCTACCTAAATCTTTTGAAAAATGTACTAAACTATGTGTTTTTATAGGACAAACTGTGAAATAAGGTAAAGGAGTATTTTTTTTACACGCCACTGCAATACTGAAAAAGTGTTGCACTCTTCAGTGACGATCCCCGAGAGGATGTGTTTAGGCTTCTCAGTGTGTGATCGATGAGCAGCTCCATTATAATCATCGTCATTCAAACCCTCATCAAATAATTAAGATGATTTAGTCTCGCTTGAAGACACAGATGAGAAGCAGTACACGGAACAGCATGAATCTGAAACTGTTTAATCTGAGCTTAACATCACGCTGAATGTGCAAGATCAGTGAGATAACACATTGTCTTATCAGTGTGGTTTAGTACGATTGTTATTACATGAAGCAGGAATAAAATAAATAAATACAGTGTCATGTGAATTTATGCACAGTACTTCAAAAAAAGGCTTGTATGTGACTGGGTCCTTGAGTCTGAGTTAACTTGTTTTTCATTCCCACCACGTATCCATCCTCCGTACTCGCACTTTCTGCTTATAGTGGTATTCTTTCAAGTGTTTTTTCAGCGCATTTGGAATGGGGAGCATGTTGATGCCGTCGTATGTTGTGCAGCTGCTTATGACGGCTCGGCAGACGTGCTGCAGGCTGAAGGGGTGTGTGCGGTGTATGGGGTTGGACAGAAGGGGCTCGAAGAACATGCAAGAGTTGGGGTCCTTGTAGTGCTCCAACAGCCCCGTAACTGTGGGAGCGTGAAAGACGCTGGGGTCGTGGACGTCGAAGCTGAAGTTGTGGTTCCACTGTTCAATGCGTGCGTGCAGTGACCGGCCGTAGCGACGGAAGCTGACAGAGAAGAGGTAGTCTTCCTGGGCAGAGTCACGCAGCAAGAAGGTGCCTTCAGGCTTTCCTTCCAGCAGTGTCTCCGCTTCATATCGGTCCATGACCCCCCAGTAACACGGGAGATTAGTAATCTGCAGCAAGTCTGGGACTAAACAGTGAATGTAATCGATCTGAGTGTGAAAATGGTAGCCTTCTTGGGATTTGTGATGCTCTGTGCTTGGAAGTGTGGATCTTAATGTCAAACTGTTTGTTGTCACCTCTGGGTCAACCAGAGGGTCAGAGGACATGTCGGAGGAGTGCAGAGAAGCAGATGCTGAGGCTGCGACCTCATCAAGAGTATCCAGGCAGCTCTGCAGCAAGAGCTGGTGTTGCTGCTGTCTTTGGAGAAGAAGCTGTTGCTGCTGCTGGGCAGAGGCTCTGTCAGCCCCAGATAATTCATTCATGCCATGAGCCAGCTTGGGGCCATGCTTGTACAGTGGGTTAATTTGAGCTGTCACCTCAAATGTGTGGATCTCCGCATTGGGAGGTGGCTCGACTCCTTGCTCAATGCTGATGCGCCTGCGCTCTCGCAGCTTGTCATCCACGTCTTCCACAGCAGCCATTGCTGAAGTTGGGACACTGCACACAACTGAGGGATCTAACAGCGGAGGCTGGGTAATGGGGGCTGTGTGTTGCTTGATGAGATACCATTTCTGAGCCAGCTCTGATCCTACAGGGAATGGGCAGTCGTCCAGCATCAGTTCACTGAGATGGATCTTCCGCCTGGAGGAGGCACAGGCAGCTGATGATAAAAAGGCCTGAGGGGTTGAAGCTGGTGCTGCAGCACTATGCGTCTTTATTGGAAAACACTGTCCCATTGCATCCTGGATTTTTTGCCTGAGAGTGCGACTGCTGCTTGAACCTCGGCCCTCTGCATCACACAGAGCCTGTATTTCTGTGGCAGAGTTAACTGTGCTTTGACCTTGCTTAATTGCAGCACTTTGTCCCAAAAACGATCCAGTGACATCGAAGCTCTGCCATTTCCAGGTGTCCTGAGGGGATGAGGAGGTTTGGCCCTTTGCCTCCAGATCATTTAACAGTTCTCCATACTCAAACCCATCACTGACAGGCCGCTCAGCTACAGCTTCATGCGAGGAGAGGCCTTTTTTCTTCCCCTTTCCGCCTTTCCGACCACCTCCTGAGTCTCTTCTCTCCTCTGACCGGCTCTGCCTGACCTTTGGCCGGGCCCCCCTCTCTCGATCTTTCCCTCTGTTTCCTGACTCGTTTGGTAATGACATCATGGATTATGTGGAGATGCAACTGTACCACTCCAGACAGCCGTCAGTTGATAACTTGGAAGTGCAGATTTCTTTCAGCAATTCTTCCATCCACATCGCTGGCTTTGAATGTTTCTATACATGTCCAAGATTAGTGATCATATAGATGTTAAACAACCTGCAAAAAACAAATAAGAAATCAAATCACTGTTTGCTATCATAAGAAATTATTCTACACAGATACAAAACAATAAGTTACACCAATAGTAGATGTATAGAAAGCTTTAAATTATTGTAGTCTACTGACACACAATTTTTAGAAATGCTTTAAGTTTTAACAGAGAAAACAATCAGAATCTGATTAGTACATAGTGCTTGAACCTCTCTTAAACAACCAATAGTTTTTTGTTGTTTTATTATGATTGAAGAATCTAAATACTTCGAAAAAGTTGAATTTGTATCTGATATATCAGTGTTCATGGTTGATCTTTTGTTTCATGTGCTAAAACATCAAATGATGACCAAATTTTTGGCAGACTACCAATAGCATTAATCTAAAATATCCATATTTTAAACACTGCATAATATTATGCATAGTAACTAGATTCTCACCAACTCTGGGAGAGAACACAAAATTGAAAATCCTCCAGTGGGGTTGTGGTGCTTTTGAACAAAACCCATTACCCAAAGGGAACTCCAGGCAAGAAAATTAGCTGCAACACCAAGAAGATCACAGCAGGTGGTAATATCCAATCCACAGTTAATGCCATATCTATTAGCCTCTCCAAGTAACCCTAGATCCCATTGTAAACCATTTCTTTCAATCAACTACTTTCAGCTCTCTCTCATGAACGTAAAACTTGACAAACACTTGATGAAAACACATACTTCAAACTCTACCACCAAGAATGTCAGACTGAGTAAATCTGATCCTTTATATGATCAGAGACGAGGCGCTGTAGCCCTGTTGCCTTGCAGGAAGAAGTTCTTGGGTTTCATTCCTAGCATATGGCTTTCTGCATGAAGATGGTGAATTCTGCCCCTGCATGCGTTCTCTCCAGGAAATCTGGCTTCCCAACCACAGTCCAAAACACAAGGAGGGATAAAGAGATACCAATGACCCCTCGCAATGCGAAAAAAGAGTGAAACAAATATATATATATATATATATATATATATATATATTAGCAAAGATACTAGGAAGAGAGATGGGTGTAGCAGAGTTTTTTGCAGGATACAGCCAGTGTGCAAAATTAACTTCTATGGAGGTTGCACTGTCATGCAGAAATCATTTGTTGTAATTTATACTCCCCATGGTGAAAGGGTTTAAGTTTTGCATGGGAATGCAGTGGACCAGCATTCAAATCCAATGTAGAAACTTGAGTTTTATATATATTTCTTATTAAATGTCACGTTGTATTCAGTGTATTGATGCCTTTTGATGTGCTTCACCTGTGAGGATTTTTCCATTGCTAGACGCAAACTCCACATTGCTTTCAAAGCAAAAAAGTTCTGTGTGAAATAAGGAGATATGCTGCATGTGAAGCCACCACAGGCTGCAAAGTAAGAGGTACAGGTGATCGGTTTCTTTGATTGGCAGTGTTGGGGTTAGCACATAACAAAAGTAACGCATTACTGTAATATTCAGCAGCAAGAGTAAAATAATGCATGACAAATCAATTTTGGTAATATTATTACAGTTGTTAAGGTGGGTAAAGTGTTATGATCTGAGCTGAACACTCCATGGCAAACCGCTTAAAACAAATTTTTAAAAAAAGTAGACTGCTCTTTAGGGAGTGTCGTTTTATATCAGGAGAAGACAGCTTTAAAACAACAGAAGAAGAAAAGGGTTTTAAAACAGAAGAAGACAGGTTTCAAACAACAGAGGAAGAAGGCAGCAACAACAATATGGCTACAATCGATTCAACATTGCCAGCTGGCTATACTCCAATTATTTTAATTATGTCATAAAAATGGAAAACGAACATCACAATAAGATGTGCTTTGTGTTTTGGCGGGCAGGCAACAGAACTGTCTACAGTTGAAAATGGCACAAGTAACCTCAAGAAACACCTGGAGGAAGTGCACACAACCTTAAGCTAGAGGTTAACGACCTCAGACCAGCCAGAAATCGGAAAAAAGATGGCGTAAGCAGATCTAAACAACTTCTCCATATCACAGGTGAAGATGAGAAGTGGGAACGCTGTGGGCTGAGTATGTCATGGAGGATGCGCTACACCTCTCTACAGCTGAAGCACATGCTTTCAAAATGTCATTAGAAAAAAATTCCCGTGAAGTTCTGTAATGGTATAAACAGGCTTACATAGATACTTCATTTAAACCCTTCATGTCAACATTCACATGCAATTTAAAAAAATGTTTTTTAGCCTTTAAGTAGTTTTCAATCAAGTGTCATGTCGTGTTAAGGTTTTACTTGTGAAATTATTCTGTATAATATTTTAGTGATTCAGTTATTCATGACAAAATATTGCACACCATTTTGTAATGCTGATTGGAAATGTGGGCCGTTCGATTGACCGACTACTCTACGACTCTAAAATGTTTCGATCGAGCTTGTATTTCAGGATATAGTGGTGGTTTCCTTCCTTAATATTAATATAATATTTGGTCTGATTTTTCTAAGATGCTGCTTGGTCAGTAAACTTTCACAAACCAAAAGTAGTTTTTATTTCTATCATTAAAAACATACTTGCATATAGTTTTAACTTTCCAAAACAAGTGTTTTTGTACTGCCAATAAAGCATTGGTTTTATTTTGCATGTTTGATCCGGAAAAAAGACCTTTCCAAATGAAGCTCCCAGTTTGAGCCAGCCCCTGTTGGAAAGCCAAATTTGACAAAAACTGGATGATAAAATGCTGAATTTGAAGAAACAGAACCAAAACAGACACAAATTAAGGAAAGAAATTAACCCATCAAATATGGTACAAAAATTAACACCTTGTTTTTTGTTTCTCTTTAGCCATGTTCTATCATCTTGGAAACTTAAATCCTTAAATACCAACTGAATAATAGATTGTTACAGCCTTTGAGGGCTGGAAAGTGCCACTTAGATTTTTTTTTTTTGTTGCTCTCCTAACCATAATGGTCAAATAAATTGATCTGTGCAGGGTGTTTTCTTTATACTCCAGGACAATGGGACATACCAGGACGTGACAGTTAACAGTTTTAATCACGTGGCCAGAGCAACTATTTTCCTTCCTTATCGCATCCTACTGACAAGCATAAAGATATATCAGAGTGATCTATGATGTAAATTAACGTAAAGTACAAAAGAAAATTTAAACTTCCACCCCAATGCAGATGTTTCGTTCAAACAGTTTGTTTGTTTAATGGCAAACATCTTAATTTTTATCTTATATAAAAACTAAGGTTCTGTCTCCTCAAATCCCATTAAGATATTCTAATTTCTTCGAAGAAAGTGGAATATAACTTCATCTCATTACGTTCATATTTCCGTTATTTATTTATTTTTTTCGTATTTTCAAAAAGTAGCTTCGTCTTCCCGAAAATGAATACGGGTGAAGATATCAATATGTTTTTATGCTACGTTAGCATAGAAGCTACGCCAAGTCAGCTGGTAGGCTCTGTAAAAGAAGAGTTAGCTTAGCAGCTAGTTCTCTGCTAACTTTGCTTCTTTTGAGTCCAGGGATGAAACGACTTGGTTAATAAAGTGAATACGTGTAAACTTTAAATTTAATCGACGCCACACAAAAAAATATACGCACCGTAAGCAGTTGTAATAAAGTTTCCATGTAAAGCTGAATGTCTCTCCCCGTTAAAGGACATAAAAAAAAATGTAGCTGGCCGCTGTTAGCCTGATTAGCATCCGTGGGAGGAGGAAAAACGTTTGACCCGGAAGTGAAAGCTACAAGCGATTGAGACGGATTTCTGAAGTAAAAGCAAACAAGGAAACCATTTTTATGTTCAGTAATAAAATTCATATTTAATGTAAAAAAAAAAAGTAAAAAAAAGTAAATCAGGAAGTGGACAGAAAAATGTTTAGTTGCAAAAGAACTGAACCTCTTTATTTGGACTGTCTTGATCTGACAGATGTTGCACTTCAGACCATTCACACACATGACAGTAAAAAAGTAGAACAAAGCATGTGATGCAAAAAGTTCACAAAACATTAGAAAATGTCTGGGGAAAAGTAATTCATAATTAAATATAAATTGTACAAGACAAATATGCGCAGTTTAACCTACAGCTGGCTGCAGAATTGAACTATTATAAACCCTGGGCAACACTTGGTAGATGTCTCCATATGACACAGGCTCTGTACCTCTTATTTTGAATCCTAACATGTTTATATAAACCAGGCTAAATTCATGAAATGCATTCCCAGCTCATTTCTTGAATCGCTGGAATGTAAACATGAAGTAAACGTTTTCCTTGGCCTGTCGATAGTGTTCCGTTTACTTTCAACATTTGGCTCAGATAAGCATCGTCATCCCCTGCTGCATCAGCATCATTAACACACACTTGCAGAAAACTGAATTGTACCTCTGTGTCCATTAAAAGCAATAAATAGGCTTTAGAAAGCAACAGAGGCTATGAAAAGGATAATCTGAGCCATTTGTAACAACACAGTTAATGAAGACTGTTAAAAACAAGACTGTCTTACAAAGCCTGCATTTTTCACACACTGGAGTTCTTTCTAACAGGGAGTCTAATGATTTTTACTAAGTCAGATCCATCCAAGAGCCTGCTCTGAAGAAATCCATGACTAAAATGCAACCACTTTTAAAATAAATGTTTTCGAGTGCTGCAGTTTTGCACTTTAGGCACCACATGAACAGTTTACCAGGACATGACAGCTAACAGTTTAATCACATGGCCAGAGCAGCTGTTTGTAAAGCATAATCTGGAAAATCTTGAGTGCCATTTTAATTCACAGATCTGCGTGAGAGGATGTTTTTTTTTCTTTTAGACCCACCTATCTCAAAGTACGAGAGGGCTTTAGTTCTTTTATGCATTACGATGCAAGACAATATTTTACTCATGACATCAAATATTATGAATCAGGGATTATCCCAGAAATATGTAAACAGTGACATCTAGGCGATATGAAACATACATTTGTTGCAAGATGACTGGTTTCTAGCTGTTGGTGACACCTGACACCGTAAGCCATCATGTCCTCTATCTACAACAGTGCTGTATTAGTGTGGCAAAACATGCAATTACAGAAAATAAGCATAAGTTATCAATATCAAGGGAGAATAGAAATACAATTGGAAAAGATATCCGTAAATAACCATCTTTACTAGACAGACCTCCTATGGCTCTGCTGAAATAATATATGGTTATCCCTGCTTTATGAAGCAACCAAAAGTGATCCAAAAGACCATAATCACACAGACATGCACCTCTGGCTCTGTCACATTCATAGACAGAGGCTGTTAAAAGACAGTTCATGGTTCAACACTGATACCAGATGATAATGGTGGAGCTCTGAGCTTGAAACACAGACACAAACAGAAAATATGGACATCGTCAAGCACCTTGAATAAGAATGATTCATCAAATCATCACAATGGCCTTTTTTAAGGACAAGGGCGTTGTGAGGTTTAGGTGCCGTGCTCTTTTGCATTTCTGTAAAAGATTAAGCTTGTTTTCATTTTCAAAAGCCAAAGCTAAAGAACCAGAGGGCTGAGACCTTTCTCATTTATCTAGCTCTGGCCAGCATTATGGTGGTTATTTGAAAACAATATGGCCTCAGTGCTTTTATCAATTCAATATCTAATTAGCTCCTGCACAGAACAAACCTCACTAGCTCTTACTAACCCCCCCGCCCCCTAGGGGGAGTCCCTGACCAAAAATGAGATTCATCATCATTTAATAAGGAGGACATTAAAATAAGAGACAAATTTGCGCTGGCAATAATGTTTCGCACTGCATTTTTTTGTTTTTTTTTTATTCTGCTCCAACTCACTACAAATATCTTTCTCGAAGCAACAAACAAACAACCCTTGTCTTTGGTTTTGTAGATGCTTAGAGGACAATCACTTTAACTTTAAATGTCAAAGTAAAACAACAAAGGGAAAAAAAGGGTATGTCCAAAAGTTTAAATACAAACTATTTCTGATTTCTTTTGGTCCTCTCTTTTCTTTTTTCAAAAAAGAAAAACATTAGAGTGAACTAAAGTAAACATCTGCCTTAATTCAAAGCCCTGACTAGAGCATCCTATGGAATCAGGTTATTACCGATGTCCAGGGAAAACCTCAGAGTTTTTACCACCAGGGCCAGTTACATTTAGTGCCTAATATCAAAGTCAATAAAAGTGCCTTACTTGTGGCTGGACATTTTCAGAACCTAGAGTGTGTGGTGAAGGGGTTGTCAGTGTGTTGTAGATAGAAAACCTTGATCAAAGGTAGCAAGAGAAGAAGAGCAAATTCAGGGCAGAACCCTTTATGACAGCACCAATCCACTTCTTTTTTTTATATCATGGTAAACTGAACCGCTGCACACCATGCCACAGTCCTGCTGCAGGTGGCATGGCACAGCTGACACAGTTAACCTCTGTTCTACAATATAATAGTCATCTGTACTCCATTTTAATAAACTTAGTTGTATATAATAAAGTACAAAAATATTAGAGAACATATACACAGTTTTTTGTCATATTGTAGTGACTGCGTTGCCTGGGCTTTTGGAGCATACATCTATCTTTGTGCTGAACTGAGCAGGCCTCAAATGAAGAGTCTATTTCCTTTTTTTCATATTGTTGATGTCCGGTCAGTTCCATCTGTGAAGAAAACAAGAGAACATTGAAAAAAATACAAATAAAAATAATTAAAAAAAAGCCCACATGATGCATAAAGGGATTTGCTTATGTGTGCTTTAATAAAAGCAATACATCTAGACAGTCTGGGAGTGAGAACTTTTTATTTCCTCTATGCATTTAGTCTCTAAAGTCAACATTAAAATAATGTTTTTGTAAAACAGAATCAGGTGATTGATGACAATGATTATTTTATGGACATAAAAAAATCAACACAATGCAGTGCCCAGATCTGAGCTGCCTTCTACTAAAGCTCTGCTTAAGTTCCAGAATCAACAGATCTCCTACTGTTTTGGCCAAATTTTTTAAATGTGTGACCAAATTCTATTAGCATAGTTTGGCAGGAGGCATTACCAATGTAAACATTACAAATTGGTCAAATTCAGAAAAGACAACATTCATTATGGCTTTCTGAATGTGGCAAAAAAGAAGGTAATGACTGGTTACTAAATATAGCAATTAGGAGAAGGGTAGATGTTGTCCTAAAAACCAGGTAAAAGTGACATGTAGATGTTTCCTTTATGTGGATAATAAAAAACAAGCCTCTGTTGATGGTAAAAAAAAAAAAAATAATGTTTTAATGTAAAATTTTATAAACAATTAATTAGAGCTGATTTGAAAAAAAAAAAAAAAAACATGAAAACTTTACACTGGCTGATTCCCATTTTACAACCATTCAAAAAGATGAAATATAAAATGCCTATTTGAACAGAGGAAACTCATGTTCTCACCAGAGACAAGCTGGTATTCTTTAGGTAGAAGAATGTGTGTGGTTTCCCAACAAGTGGGACTGGTAGCTAGATGCCAGTGAGGCACTTACCCCCTAAGGCATGCTCCGTCATACTGAGGCACAGTGACTCCAGCGTGGGGTTGATCTCCAGGTCAGAACCTGGAACTTGGCATTCTAAAGAAAACACAAATTTATTTTAGATTTTATAAATATTTACGATCCCCATTTATGTTTTGTCTCTTTTTTATGCATGCTTTGAAGCACACTAAATGCAACAAACAGCTGTGTTTATTAACAAATATGAAATAGTTATACTGAGTCACACAAAGTTACCACAACTCCACCTATATAAAAATAAGTTGTTTGTACAATCACCTGCAAATATCCCATTATGTTAGATAAGGTGAGATGCAGTTTTTTTTTTTTTGTATTTTTTATTTAATACAAATTACATTAATCCATATATTTTTACACTCTTGATATGATTCCTGCTCTAAGTGGGTCGCCCTGTCAGCTAAAGGCGTGTTTCACAGTCTATACTCCATTCAACGATAAACTGATAACTAAATTAGTTGACAATTATTTCAATAATCAATTAATCACAATTAATCCGATTAATTGTTTCAGCCCTAAACCAAATATGAACTTTTATAAGTTACAGCTTGAAAAAATATTTACCTGAAACAATGCGTAATGTTAAATACTATCTAAGGTCCACATTGATCAAAAGTGTACAGTTTATTAGCATTTAAATAAGAACCATAGCTTGAAGGTGCAACAACATGAGCATAAAAATAAACCAATAGAAACACACTAGACCTTGTACTATACCTTGCTGCTGGAACATCAGCATGGTTTGTGGAGAAGTGTGAACAGGCAGCGAATGGGTCCGCTGCACAGAGCTGCGACTCTGACTTGGCATACTGTTACTGCCCCCAGGGTTGGCAAACCACAGGCTCTGTGGAGAAAAGGACACAATGAGAAATCAATCTTATTTATACTAGTGGACATGCTCTTCCAAACTTTGCAGCTGTAAAAAAAAAGAAAATGATATACGCTTATGTTTCTTAAAATATACGTTTAGTTCTAAGGCAAGTGTTTCATCCACTGGGGACGCTATACCTGTATAGGTAAAGTGTCCCTAGTGGATGCTAAGCTTGGAGGTTACAGGTCCTACAACCTCCAAATTAAGCACAGCGCAAGGCCACTTGTAGCACTGCACTGTTGCATGCTAAACATTTTCCCTTTTCGTTTAGGATTCTAACAGCAGACCCATTGGATCAGCACATGATGAACTCACTTGTAAAGACATCCCCCTCAATTAAATCCTACATCAGAGAACCAAAGATATATCTGATCAGGTAAGTGTCATATCTGTTTTGTTACTAAACAAACTTTCAGGGGAGCTCATGCTGCTATCAAGCAACACTTTAGGTCACATGACCCATTTAGCAACAGAC
Organism: Cyprinodon variegatus; assembly: GCF_000732505.1. Classification (NCBI taxonomy): domain Eukaryota; kingdom Metazoa; phylum Chordata; class Actinopteri; order Cyprinodontiformes; family Cyprinodontidae; genus Cyprinodon; species Cyprinodon variegatus. The sequence goes on from NW_015150467.1 coordinate 1,015,881, forward strand.
CCATCCGTCTTAAGTTAAACAGACATGTTTATGAGAAGGGCGGCCCATCTGGAACACTGAGATGCACTGGCGGGAGCAGATTGATCAGAAAAGTCCTTTAATATTCCTCAAACTAAGCTAATACTTGGTTCAAATCCGATGCCGTGTACACAGTTCATTTTCTTTAACACTATTTATTAATGATTTTTTTTTTACAACAGGTGTTATGTCTTTTTACACATAAGCAATGAACTTTCCAAAATTATTTCACAATAATGAATAATACTCAACTAATACCTATGCCTAATTGTTGCTTGGAACATGTTTTAAAATAAGAATATAAAACCTCTTATCCAGCATCCTCTATCCAGATATAACAAACTATTCCAGTGCATCTGCCAACCTTCTGAAGTTAATTAACAGAGTACAGGTCGTAAAGGATATTAGAGGTTCCCGGTGCTCCAGCAGCATTAAGAGGTCCATACCAATCTGGTGAGTGATTAGGATTCAGTGAATTTAAAACTAGATTGGGTTAGGGGTGAAAGTCGTCGGATGTAGGAATATGCAATCGAAGGGTTCAGGGTTCAATCCCAGGCTCTGGCTTTCAATGTCGTGTCCTACTCATCTGTATTGCCTAACGATGGTGGTCAGAGGGCCTTGCTGCGCCAGTGTAATGCAGCCTCACTTCTGTCAGTGAGCAACAGGGCAGCTGTGGCTACAATGTAGCTTGCCACCATCAGTATGCATATGAATGGGTGAGTACAGGCCATTTACAATTTAAAACAATTTCATCTGAGGAAAATATTACTTATGGTATAGAAAGTGTCTTCCAATTACACACATAAGATACCAAGCAGTGATATCGTATGTGCTGTTACCCCAGCTGGCCGGTATCTTTTATCCTTTGGCCTTGGCTGACATGTGCTTGCCTTGCTAATTTATTAGTCCATCCAGTACATGCATTGCTGCTCCCTCCGTTTGCTACCCACTAATGTTTTCTTTGATTTGTAAATAAATATTTCTTTTGTGTTTAAATTGAGACAGGTATAATACTTGTAACACTGTCATTTTTAACATTAAATAAAGAAAAATTATAACGGCTTCAAGAATCTGCTCCAAAAATACCTTAATGTAAAAAAATAACCAGCTACACATATCGGCGAAAAAAAAAAAAAATCGATATGGACAATAGACTTAAAAAAACACTATCCCTAATACCAAGAATACCAAGTTTATGACTTTCACTTGACAAAACAGATTAATTTTAAGAGGGTTATATCGTTCTGCAAAGCATTTTCATATCACTATCAACAACAACAGACCTGGTTTTATTAAGCGGTAGCAATATAGCAATACTGACTTGTCTACCCTGTCCTGCTAATGCAGGATTAGTGAGCGTGTGGCGTGGAGATGCTCCACCGATCCCACCAGGAAGACACATGCGCCCAGCTGGGAGTCCTCGAGGGGTCATCTGGAACTGCCTCTGGCCCCTTCGGCTTACACCTCCACTCACAGAGCCTGCTGTGGGGAGGGAGTTTGACCCATAGTTCCAGCTGAAACCACATAACCATAAATGAGAACAGATTAGAATTGAAAAGATCTGTCTGTCTACAGCTAGCTCTAATGAAATGAAAGCGAAGTAAAAGAGATAACCAATAGGAAAGACGAATCAAGCGAAAAGGTTATATTAAGACAATGTGACATATTTTGCTGTTTAACAGAAGTTCGAAGGTAAATGGCCCGAAGTCTCACCCTTTCTGTCGGTAAGCCGACATGTCAGGCATAGTTTTCCGAGGGAAGAGGCGCAGCAGCTTAAGAACCTGTTGCTTCCAGGTGACCAGCCTTTTCTTGTGAGTTTCTGTGAATGCCTGATGACAAAACAAAACTGAACTGAGACAACGTGCATAAATTCAAAAGTTTGAGAAAAAAAAAAAAGGTAGAAAACTTCTCACCTCGTGTGCGAGACATTTTTCAATAAGTTGAAGGTAACAACTAATGTTTTCCTCATCTGGCCTTGAAACCAGCAGCTGGGTGCATACTGAAATATCAAAACAACAATTTATATGACCAATGGTAAATACACAAAGATATACGAGGCCAATGCAGTATTGAAAGTTTCTAACTTGGGATTTATAACTTTAAATCAAAAAAGGTAATAGTAACTAAGAAAAATGCACATGAAAAGCAGCAGATAATTGTTCAGAGGGGGATGGGTGGATGTGGCAGTGTGGCATAACTTTGTATTTGGCCCTGCATTACTCTGCTACTCTGTATATAAAGAATTTCAGTAGAACCACCTGCCTTAAGAAGTTACCATCTGAGATTTCATGTCAGTACCAAAACCTCTAGCAATTTTTCCCCCAAAAAAACAATTACAGACCAAGTAGCGACCCCTGTCAGTGTTTTAAGTTTAGTGACTTTATGTGAAAACAATTGTTGTAATTGTCTGTTACTGTCATTAGTCTCCTCCTGGTTCCCTGTCTTACAGAAAGCTGCCTCATCCTCAAAGCTAATGTATGCCAAGCTGCCGAAGGTTCTGTCCTGGATAACAAAGCTGGACATAAATATAATTCAAAATATCATTTTTAATATAGTCTCTTTTTTTCCTTTGAAACTGTTTCTGCTAAAATATTAACCTGATTCCTTATTTACTCATTCTCATTATGTGGGTATCTCTGATTTGATGTATGCAGTGTTGATTCAGGTACTGTATAAATATGGATACCTTTTTTCATAAAATGCAGTTAACATTTGTTGCATATTAACCACAGTGATATAGGTAATTTTATAGTTTTGACACAGTTGTGCATGACCCCTTATATCCCCCACCATTAACTCATCAGCAACAAATTCATTGAGAAAACACTGAATCCACTGTGAAAAACCACAGACTAAAAAACATCTTCAAGGAGGTAAATGATCATAAATATGTTTGAGTAAATGCAATATGAGTTAGAATAACCCAGTCAAGGTACAGAACTAAATCCAATTAAAAGAAATTTGGTTGTTTGAACCTAAAAGAATGCAGTTCATCAGATGAACTAATTCCAATCTGTCTGTGCTTGACCTGTCTGAAGAAAAAAAGGGCTAAATATGTCTTTATTGTTTTAATCTGGTTTTGTAGAGACAAACCCACAAGATTTGCAGCTGATTTTAGACTGAAATGTGGTTTTAGAAACCACTGGCAAATTATTAAGCATTACAAACTATTGACAGTTTGTTTTTTATAAAATAATGAAAAGCTGTTTAATTTTGCTTCCATTTCAGAGTTATTCAAAGCTTATCTTTCTCCATCATATAAAATCTCAATGAAATATATTCAGGGGACATGACAAAATGTTGAACGGTTTTAAGGGAAATAAATCTTTTTACAAAACATGAATAGGTATGAGCAGGTATAATGAGACTGATGACAAAACATAAAAAAAAAGATAAGCTAGCTGGATTTTTTTTTCTTCTATTTTTAACTGTGCTTACAGCCTTCAGGGTTTGGGATTGTATTAAAGTTGCAAAAATGTATCTTACAAAGAGGAGTTTAACAGATTTCTGTTTTCGTTTAGAAACAGTTTTAGTTTAAATTAGCTACATGCTAAAATTGAAATGCTTATAAATGTACCTTTTCCCATGACGCGTGTAAACTGTCCTGCAATGTCCCCATCTGAAACAGGTGTGACTGCAGAGTCTCCGTCACAGGGGGGTTGGTTGTGGGACTGAAAATCCTCCGATGTTGGCTCTTTATCTGCTTCTGTTTTTGTGCCTTCTGTGGAGGAATTGGAGGCATCTGAGACAGCTTGTGCAGCGCTGGGTGGACTGTAGGCCTTGATGGGTGTAATGATGATCTGCTGAAGCTCCTGGAGGGCATTTCGCAGGTTCCCCCCCTCCAAAATATCCTGCCGGGAGATGTGAGCACCAGTATCACACAATGCAGAGATAACTCATTCAGAATAATGCACATGTTGGCCTAAAGGTTTAACTTTTCTGTAAAATGAAAGTGGTTTAATATGAAACCTTGTAGAAAAACTTAACTGTTACAACAATGTGCTTCAATAATTTCCTATAGTTGTGAGATACAACAGAGCTAAACAAACTTTCATGATATAATCCCAAAAGGGAATGTTTATTGCCTTTTTCAGCTACAGAGAAACCTTAATCACCTTTTCTAAAGACTTGAGAACACCTTGTCTCTCTCGCAGCTTTTGGATACTCAACGCAATCTTGTGTCGGGCTCCTTTAGTGACATTCTGAAAAAGCCAGATGAAAAATGACAAAATGGTGTGAGAAGCCATGTCTTGAGGGTACAGTGAGCAATTTTTACAGGCACTAAATAAACCTAATCACCATCTGTTTCAATACAGGCAAGCAGGAAGGGGAAAAACATCCTACCAATTGTATAATGCGTGAGTGGCTCAATATAACCATAGGGTGGATTGTTTAATTTCATGCCTCATTGAGAGCTGATGTATCATCAAGTTTGAAGGCTACAGAAATCACACTTTGAAAGCAGGGAAGGTAACCAAACAAATGGAAACACCTGAGATTCTAGATGTTGCTCCGTGAGTATCATCATCTCCTCATAGGTCATCTGAGAGAATAGGGATGCATATTTATGAAGACGGAGGCTCTTTAACCACGCAGGAACATCTACAACACAAGGGACAGATCTCATAAACAAGGAATGTGAGGTGATTAAAAAACATTAACCTTATAATTCTGAGTTTAATAAGACCCAAGCTAAGCCAAGCCAAACTTTTCACTTTGTGGAATGTATCACAGACGCTAAAATAACACCAAGTCATTCTAAGAATGAGACACAGTGGCTTTACAGAGGCAGTTCAATTAATTAGAGCTTGAGCTGGTATTAAAAAGTTATCATCTAAAAAGGTGCTAAATAAAACAGTGTATTCCACACAAATTCTAAAACTTTTCATTTTTCAAAATCAAGGTGCTGCTTATTTGAAAACAGGGCTGGAAATCGCAATCCTGAATCAGTAGATATGAAAGGGTTCAGAGTAAGGCTGAAACAATTAATCGATTATTGAAATAATCCTCAACTAATTTAGTAATCGATTAATCATTAACTGGAGTAAAGAGACTCTAAAACTGTTGTTATAGAACTTGGATTCTTTCTGTATATATTATAAGACTTAGTGGTAACATTTATTAATCGATAACAAAGTAAAGTTGCTTAATTTTATTGATCGACTATTGATCAATTGATAAGCTGCCATATTCTTAAAATCTGGATTTTTTTTTTCTTTGTATCAAGATAACATAAAAGACTAATGTTTTAGAATATTCTGAATCTTTTAAAAAAGCTGCACAAAACTATATTTTAACTATTCAACTGTAAAAAAAAAAGTATCAAACACTCACTCATAGAAAAAAAAAGTGTGTGTTCTTACACAATATAGAACTCAGATATATATACACTATTTTTAAAACATAAGAAAATTTTACATTTCTGAGTGATAATCGTTTAAATCGTTCTCTATAACCTTATGAAAACCCAATCTTAATGAAAATCTAATGGTTTTAAGCAAAGCACGGAATGCATTTACATATCTGCTGATTTCTTTTGTAAATTATTATGCATAGATAAACACACACAGGATGTTTTAAATTATTGGTACAAATACCAAAGAGAAAAACGTACGACAACGACTCATCAGTTATACAGTCAAACGCGCTACAACATCATTTTTGTAACAGATCTAATTTTAGAATTTACAATTTCTAAATGCAGATAAGGGGAAATTGATACGGCATAACAAAGTACACCACATTTTATAGCACCAGTAAAGTAAGGCTGTATTATAGTGAACCAACAGCAGATTAATTTTACCAGAGCCACCTGAGGGCTTTGTTATTTAATTAACTCTGACCTTTCATGCCGCTGCCATCCTCCAGGAAAGTGTTGCGAGCGGAGCCCTGCTCTTCTGTCTGCTCACTGCCTGAAGATGCTATGCTGCTCTGAGGTGAAAGGGGTGCATGATCTGTGGAGATGAAGTTCTGCCGCCCCCCTGTGTCATCCTGGCTGCCCCACTCTGAACCACAAGCCTGGGAGTTAGAGGGAATCCCCTGCATGGGCTTCTTCAGAGGGCTTGGCTGGATTTGCCCAACCATACCTGCCAAGGGAGCAATCCATGTATGACCAAAATATCTTTAATAAAAGAGCTGGTGGCTAAGAAGCTCCCAAATTGAGAAGTAAAAATGTACCATTACCTGTGTTATTGCTGTTAACTGGAGAGGACATCCCGCCTGGAAAAGGCATGTGTCCATTCTGGCCGGCAGGAGATGTGCTAGATGAAGGGGACTTGTCTGACCATGCATTGCCTGGGTCAAGAACCTCAGCAGAGCTGGGCCATTCATCTGAGCCCTGGCGTGGGTGGTAAGGGCTCGGAGGTGCCCGAGATGCATAACCGCTAGAGAGGTGTTCCTCCAGGTGATTTAGCCAGGAGGCAAGTGAGGTGCGATCATCCAGGGTGGTGGCAGGGTGGATGAGTGCATAGGAGAGCAGTTGCCTGCTTTCTTCCACAAAAAGGCTACTCTCAATCGTGTGGGTTAACACCTTCTGCAGCAGCTTCATGTACTCACATTTGGCCTCACAGTTACGTGGCTGCAGCAGGGGCAAGTGGGACAACAGCAAGGAAACCACCTTTTCCTTTGGCTCCTGATGCCACTGGCTGACAGTTGCTAATAAAATTCAAAACAAATCAGTGGTTCTTTAGTTAAAATAATGTGTCTTATTGCCTACTTTTAAATAATAAACAGCAAGCTTTACTTACCTGCATTGTTGGCCTCAGCTTCAAGGATGTGGATCTCAGTGCAGTCTGCCAGCCAATGTTCAAGGCAGATGTGGAGAAAACGAGCCTGGGTGCGGGACACCCTCTTCAGAAGTGACAAGAGTGCCACCGTCTGTTCACACTCATTCCAGCCTTTGAACCAATCTGTGAGGATACCCACCTGATCTCGGAACATCATGGCGTGTCCCCTTGGTAGGGAAAATGGGAATGTTTAGATGGGGAGTTGGTAGTTTTGCTGCTCTGTCACACAGAGACAGGATGAGTCCTTCCCCGCACAGCGGGGTCCTTGTTTCAACAGTCCAGGGATCCCCTCAGATCAGACCGAGGGGTCCTCACATGGTTCAGGTGCTGGATGAGCAACAGACAGGAATGCTGTCTGGATCTGTAGGAAGATGTCTTATGTTCACTGGGTGTCAGCCAGAATCGGTAATGGCTCCCAACGGCGCTCTTTTATTTCACATCATCTGTTCCCTGTTGAAGCAGCAAACAAAAATTAAAAACATTTCTCCAAATGCTGCGTATTCATGTTAACCCACTGCCATTGTTATTAACATACAGCGCTTTACTTAAGTACTCCTAAACAATCCGTCGCATTAGATCCAACAACTTCAATGTATCTAACTGGGATTCAACACATAAATGTGAATATGGACAGGGTTTATTTCTATTCAGCCCAAATACCACATAGGACAAGATAGCCTCCTGGAACAAGTTTAACATTATTGGGATATTATTTAATAGATATTGAAATATCACTTGAGGTTTTGTTCGATCTATTGCACTATGTGGCAGTTTATAATTTCTCATCATGCAAGGATGATGCTAGCAGTGTCATATTAAAGGTATGCTTAACTGTAGTAAGAATAGGAAAGCTTGTAAAGATAAAAGGGAGGATAGATGAAGTTATATAATCCAGGAGGAAAAGTCAAAGACCTAAATGCTGTAAAAGACATCATCAACCATAGTTTAGATAGGGGTGCATGCAAAGCATTTGGCCAATCTGTCTTTTTTCGATGAGTAGAAGGAACACACCTTCCACAGATGGAAAACGTGGTGGAAGCATTATACTCTGAAGACATTTGTGTCTGACGGGGAAGCTTTTCTAAGTTAATTGCAGAATGGATGAAGTCAGACACAGGACAGGGAAGTGGGGATATACCTACTAACAGAACAGCAACCCAAAACAAACTACTAAGGCTGTGATAGAATTGGTTCAGATAAAAGCATATGTGTGCTTTAGAACAGCCCAGTCATAAGTACACCCACTTAGAAAGACTGATATCCAATTTTTTAAAAATCCAATGCAGAGCCTAAAAGCTGCGAAGAACAATTTTTCATCTTTGCATAAAAGAGAAGCAAAACAATGAAAACTGATAAAAGCATTTACAGCAATGCTAAAGAAGGTTGCAACTGTAACTACTTCCACAAGGGACTTATCAACTTACTGATACTGTAAAACTCAATTCAGACACACACACACACACTTAACAAATTCTCATTTGTAGAAATGTCTGAAAAGTTGAAAATCCGTTCCCCTCTACTTCCGAGTTATTCTGTGTTGCCTCTTCACAACAAATACATTTAAGTTTGTTGTTTGTGGCATAACAGAATCTTGAAAAATACATGGGACATAAAATGCTAGCCACTGAGGTTTATTCCCTATAAAATCAAATAAAAAAAAACAATAAAAAAACAATGATAAAATAGTTTTTAAAAAATTAAGTGAAAGAGAATTTTAAAATAATATGCAAATCAAACAAGGGTAGCGACAAAGAAAGCAACATTAGTAGAAGCGTTCAAGACAAGAGATACTTTATCAAAAGCAGTTTCCTAACTATGTGCAAATAAACCTTCATGTTCTGACCATGCTTAGTGTGAGGGATTGCCTCAGAGTCAATGACTCAAAGCAATCAACTGGTTTTCCTTAGAAAACTTTCAATTTGACTGTATGATCTTGTGATCTGTAAAGTGCCTTGAGATGACATGTGTTGTGAATTGGAGCTATATGAATAAACTGAATTGAATTGAAAACAAATGTAGGGAATAGAGAAACAAGAGAAACCGATGCTGCTGGGCAACATATTATGAATATATTAACAGAAAAACACAAACTAAGCATCAATTTAAAACATTCAGTCAAACAACTAATTAGGCTTATTATAGTTTCCCTAAAGTCGAAAAGAAAATCAATCCTCCACAGCAAAGGGAATGAGAGATTTAAGTAAATGTCAAACGAGCTAACTCTCATCACGGCAAATGGCTTCTCTTAGCATTATACCAGGCTGTGAAAAACTAAGCGTTGTATCCTATACTGAATATAACTTACCAACAGTGTGTGTTTGATTAGTGATTTTAAAAGTGACATACATTGAAAATCATAACCCTGTGCAGCTGAACATTCATAAATAGCGGTAAACTGCAGTTAGCCTGGTCGGCCGAGTCTCTGGTGAGGGATTCGGGATGTGTATTGTTTTGCGTTGACGCTGCTCCTAAACATTTTCTCCGTTTGTACTTAAAGAGTTTGCCACGAAAACCGTCTGATGAAACGCAATTTCTCTCTAAGAGAAGGCAAAGGTCTAATAACATTACAAATATACACGAACTGTTAATTATACCTTATGGGATTTAAAAAAAATGTTTACCTTTCTCAGATGTGCTTGGTTAGCAAGCTAGGCTAAAGTGCTAATCCACAGCTAGCTCGACAGAGGAGTAGGAATAGTTCTGCTAACGGTTGCAGTTACGTTAGCTTAGCTGGCAGAAACGCTGGTTTTCAGTTCCCCCGCGTTGTAAAACGCTAAGAGCCGTCATTGACAGCTACGAGCGATGGTTGTTTTAACCGTAACATTTCTGAACAGGCGTATGAACAGAAATGCTAGTTGGGATACAGAAAACAAGGAGTGTACGCCTGGAGAAATCCACTTCGATTTTTGAGTTGACGTAAGACGTAAGCAAATCGTCACACGTTTTCACGTACGTAAGCTAGTTTTCCACCCAACTGTTCCAGACATTTCAAAGCTTCCTTGACGGTTGTCTCGTTTGTAGGTTGTCAAAAATACCCCCACAGAAATCAGATAACCTTCAAAGGCTTATGTTGGTGACAGTCGTTCACCTAACTAAACCTTGGAGGAATTTAATCGTCACTGATACCAAGTTTTTGGTCTGGCCTGCTGCCCTCTGAACTCCTACTAAAACATTCTTTTGTATTTAGTCATTCTTCTTGCTTGTGTATTATAGATACTGTATATACAGATAAAACAGGTTAATGTTGATTGACATATTTATAAGTAAATCAGTTAAAAATAGCCAAATGCACCACAATAGAGTTCACAAAACAGGTTTGTAAGACATGACAAAAAGGTTCTAAAGACACTAGGGTCTCAGCTGATTTTAAATTAACCCGGATCTTGTGACCATCTCCCAAGGCTCACTGATGGAGCATATGGCAATGGTGGATGGCCAACTGCAATGGCGTAACAAAACAACAATAAGCCCCTAAACAATATTATCTGGTTGGGCCCCATATGAAGTTCAACACCCAGACCCTTACCCGTCCCCCATTTTGGGAAGTTTTTTTCCATTCTTCCAGCAGGTCTTTGCTTTTTCTTTTCTGGAATCCGCTTAAGTACCACTTTTGGGTATCCGTTGTCGCTAACACATTGTACGTAACGGTTATGGTTTTAATCTACGCTCTCGATTACCCATAATTCCAAGTCGTAGAGTAAAAAAATAAAATTCTCAAATACATTGTTCTTTTAAGATCTTTGTTGCAGTTTTAAAAAATCGTCAAATGAATTATACACAGTTATTAACATAGTAATTAAAAGTACCACTGTCTGCTTTGCTATTGGTGTCATGTTTAAACAGCTCACCATCATGTTGAAATCTGGCATGTCTTGGTTTATAAATCAGGTCTGGTCAATCACCCTAATATCGGGTGGATTTTAAGATGAAATTTTTACACCATTACGTCCTAGTCCATAATTGCGAAGGGGGCCCACCAGGTGTCAGTGACAGGGCCCCTAAGAGGTTTGGGGCCCCCAAGCAACTGCAGTCTCTGCTTTCCAATATTTACGCCATTGGATGGAGCATATGGCAATGGTGGATGGCCAACTGCAATGGCGTAATGACACAACAATAGGCCCGTAAGCAACATTATCTGGGTGGGACCCATATGAAGTACAACACCCAATCAGCAGCTCTTTGCTTTTTCTTTTCTGGAATCAGCTTAAGTACCTCTTTTTGGTATCCATCGTTACAAACACATTGTACATAACGGTTATGGTTTTAATCTACGCTCTTGATTACCCATAATTCCAAGTCGTAGTGTAAAAAATAAAATAGTCAAATACATCATTCTTTTAAGATCGTTGTTGCGGTTTGAAACATATTATATGAGTGTAATTATTACCAGCCGTCTAATGAACTATACACAGTTATTAACATAGTAATTAAAAGTACCACTGCCTGCTTTGCTATTGGTGTCGTGTTTAAGCGGCTCACCATTATGTTGAAATCTGGCAGGTCTTGGTGTATAAATAAGGTACAATCAGTTACTGTAATATCAGGTAGATCTTAAGCGGCATTTTTTCCGCACCATTACATCTGCAATGAGACGTCCTAGTCCATAATTGCAAAGCAGGCCTACCAGGTGTCAGTCATGGGGCCCCTAAGAGGTCGTGGGCCCCTAAGCAACTGCAGTGTCTGCTTACCAATATTTACACTATTGGATGGAGCATATGGCAGTGGTGGATGCCCAACTTTATGAAGTACAAAGCTTCTCAACAATCTCTTATTGTTCTTGGGAACAGAGCTCACTTAAAAACTGAATACTTATGAGAGTTTCTTTTTTCATTCCACATTTTAACTTCACAACTTTACATAGTTTAAGTTTATTACATATTTATAAATAAATGTGCAATTTTCTGATGACCACCTTGTCCTACGCTCCAAATAACAAACCTATGAGACATTCAGTTTGCCAATTGATCACAAAAGGAACACTGGGGATTACCATAGCGATTGGTACTTGACCCCTAACTCTTCTCCATTTAAATTTGTCAGTTCTTTCAAAAAGTGGTGTGCAGTTTACTTAATTCATCATGTCAGAGAAACCATTGACTCAAAATTGGATCTGTCAAATTGTTTGCATTTAATAAAACTTCACACTTTCTTATTTCTGTAACCATTAAATAATTTGATCCTTCATTGCAAGTCACAATAGGCAAAATGATGTTTGTGGAGAATACTTGTGTCTTTTAAGTGGTTGAAATGTAATAAAATACTAAATCCCCTTTTCATTAAAAATCATAAGTAAAATAACTATTCTATAACCATCTGTGGAAGCAGGTGTTTCACAATTATTACAATTCTTTCACCTGCAGCATAATAGATTAATCTGGGTAGTAACTAGTAACATTTACTCAGTTACAGTTGAACATTTTTACATTTAGGAGTAGTTTTACAGTATTGTACGTTTTAGTTTTACTTGACAAAAAAATATTATACAATATCACTGCTACTACTTAAGCAAACTTTCTGATTACACTATCTATTGTGAGTAACTTCACTAAAAAAACAAGCTTGTTCTAAACAAATATGCACTATTGAGAGATTAACATTCTTCTTTTCTGGAGGCTTATTGGTTAAATTATTATTTAGTTCTATATGCCGTGTCTGCCGTATCTTCTGCGTTTGATTGACAATACAGAAAACAGTATATTGTAACCTAACACGATCTTGCATACTGTGACAATTGATTTTGTAAGGTTTATAACTCAAAATATATTTATCCGTTTTTTATAATCATGGGTAGTAAGTAGATCAGTTACTCAGTACTTGAGAAGCCTTTTTACCAAATACCTTTTTTTTACTTTTACTGGAGTGAAAATATGATGAAGTAGTGTTACACTTACTTAAGTACCATTTTTGGGTACTCTACCTAATCACTGATCTGCACCTTAGATATTTTGAACAAAAGTGTACTGGAATTAATCTTTGGGACATATAATGTTTTTCCATTTAGCCATAGATTCTTAGTCTGATTGACTCTTTTGTTGGTAATGGTTTGCAACTTTAAAAGAGTCATGATCAATTAGAGTGGTTAACAGATCCAGCTAAGGAAGGCGTAAGGCATGTGACCAAAACATGTTCCGTCAAAATCATCTGCATGGAGTTGAGAAGTGAAAGTAACTCAAAACAACTCTGTGGCATGAAAAGGTGACTGATTTGAGAACAAAGGAAAAAAAAGAAAAATGAATAAATAAATCTGATAAATTGGAAAATATTTCTGTTTTGTGGTTGTTTGGTTGTTTTAATCTCCATTTTATAAAAAAAAAGAAAAAAAAAGAAATATACAACACACAGCACTACTTGTGCAATAGTGGGCTCTTGTGTCAGTAAAAAGAGGAAAGAGTCCTGCCACAGAACTTAGCTGTCTGCCCGCCCTCTCTTCACCAAATAAAGGAGGATCTCCTGACATTCTGAGAGAAGCCATTTGTAGCAAACGGTTTCAGCAAGAAGGTGTAACACAAGACAGGAACCTTTCAAAATGGTATGTGCAACTGACACAATGACTAGTTTTTATTTCAGCTTAGTTTTAAAGGAATTGTTTAAATTCTATCCATTAACATAAAAAAAGATACATTTTCAGCTAACTTTATCAGTAATGGACAAGTCAAAGATTTATCTCCCACTTTCAAACAGGAAACTAGAGTCTTGCTCATGCAGCATAACACTTCCTGCTCTTAACATGTCAGAATGGTAAAAATGTTTATTAAAGTTAGAATTGCAGTTCTAATTATACACATTTTTTTTTTGCAATATATCTGCAGTCGAGCTCTTTAGTCGTGTGCGAAGTGGACGACAGTCTGAAAGAAAAACTGAAAAAGTTCAGATTCCGAAAAGAAACCAACAATGCAGCCATACTAAGTAAGTACTGCATTCTGGAACAATTAAACATTTAAGAAATTTAAATCAATTTGCACATTAGGTTTTTCTTTTACATGCATAAAGATGAAAACAAATTTCTTTATTTCAGTGAAAATAGACATGGAGAAACAACTTGTTATCCTTGAAGAAGAATATGAGGTAGGTCCAAAGTAATGTTTAAAAGTAATCAAAGCCATCTAAGAACCCCGATTTGAATCTGTGAAGGAAGCAAAGGATTATGGTTTATGAGAAGAAGGCCTTCCAGACTCAAAGGTGTTTAGATCATCACCAAAGATAAATCATCCAATACTTGTAAAAATATGCAAAAAGCTAGTAAAATTTATGAGAAGAATCAAACTGCCATAATGTCAATAAAGGCCTTTCTATTGGTTATATAACTGCTTGAAATAATTTTTAAGATGTAATCTTTGATTACAAGTAAATGAAACAAATAAAATAACTGATAGTCATTTATTTATTTTGCTTTGAAATAACACATCTAATATCTTCTAGGATATCTCATTGGATGACCTGAGAGACGAGCTGCCAGAGCGCCAACCCAGATATCCTAACTGAATTTCCAGTCATCGTTAGTCTTCATCTCTTTCATAGACAGTTAGAATTTGGTGACAATGACGCAGATTATGACACAATATGCAAAATCCAGCACAAAGGTACGCTCGCTGGTTTGAGTCCAGACCTTTTTTAATATTAGGAAAAGATTTAATCTCTGCAACAACATGAAAACTGAGAGGTAGATCAAAAATGTGCATAATTCATTAAATTGTACAAAAAAAGTTCATCCTCCTTGACAACAGCTCACATATATTGTCTACAGCTACAAATATATCCATGCCGATGGGAGGGTGTCTTATCCGCTCTGTTTCATTTTCTCAAGCCCAATGGGTAAGTAATTAGAGCTTTTTAACTCAACCTTTGCCTCTAAACTGTTATAGTTTAAATGTGTCCTATGAAAATAGGGCTAGCTTTATTGAATTCTGAGTTGGAATTTACAAATTTACAAAAACATCTACTTTTTTTATTATTAGATTTTTGTAATGAAAAAGCAAGAAAATTCAAAAATAGTAAGACAAAATTGCCCATGCAGGTGTAATTATATATTTATATGAAAGAAGAAAAAACATCAATTTAAAAAACAGACAGTAAATGTTCTTCAATTCAGTGATATTTTAATTAACTGTTCACAGTGAGGTTCGCTGGAGTCCCAAAGTCTTTGAAATGATTACTGCAAAAACGATCTAGAAATAAGTAAAAATGTCTTCAATTAAGTGTATTTACCCTTAGCTTCACCAGGTTAATAAGATGATTTGCCAATGGAATGAGTATTTTTACTCTTAAAATAAGATAAATAGATAATATGCACTTGAAATAAGACAATGCTTATTTTAAAATGTAAACTGTCTTGTTCCGTTGGTAAAGTGTCTCCCTTTCTTCCTCAATAAAAAAAAAACAGCACTTAATTTACAAAAAAAAAAATTCTTATTTAGATTTTTTTTGCGGTATAGTGCTTTCCAAACTGATATAAGTCATTAATTTTGATTTTCTTTAGATTGGGGTTTTATGTTTTGCTTTTGGGATATTTTACACTACTTCATGTTGTCAAGCATCCATCCATTTTCCATCACGCTTATCCCAAATGGGGTCACGAGGGGTGCTGGTGCCTATCTCCAGCGGTCTATGGGCAAGAGGCAGGGTACATCCTGGACAGGTTGCCAGTCCATCACTGGGCAAATTTAGAGAAGCCAATTAACCTAACAGTTTTTGAATGGTGGGAGGAAGCTGGAATAGCCGGAGAGAACCCATGCATGCTCAGAGAGAACATGCAAAGTCCATGCAGAAAGGCCCCGGGCCGGGAATCCAACCTGAAACCTTCTTGCTGCAATGCAGCGGTGTTACCCACTGTGCCACTGAGTAGCCATGTTGTCAAACAGGTTCTATTCAAGTGATTTTTTTAGATATAATTGGCAGATGGCAATTATTAGATCTGGTTGTGGCTAGGTACCATGCCTAATCAGAATAACTTGTTTACAAAACAAAATCCCAACAAAAACACATTTTATACAACATATGTTTGTTTTTCTACCCTCTTTAATATTACAGGGTGTAAGCCAGAGCAGCAAATGATGTATGCAGGCAGCAAGAATCGACTGGTCCAAGCCGCGGAGCTCACAAAGGTAATACGTTCATTTTGACCTAATTATAATTACCGTACATTGTCATGTAATGTCAATGGTCATGGGAGGTCATGTAATGCTAATTAAAATTAATAATTTCTTCATTCTTTTAAACATTGGATAAAACATTCTAAACTAAAATGCATACATTTGGCTATTCTGACACTAAAATATACACGCAAGGACAAAATTGTTGGTAATCCATGTTTAGTTAAAAGAAAAGGACCCACAATGGTCAAAGAAATAACTTGGATCTGAAAAAAGTTATTAAAAAAAATCTATGAAAGCAAACAAATTTAACTCAGACATTGATTTGGAACAATGCTTCAACAGAATGGTTTAAAATAGAATAGAATTCAACTTTATTGTCATTGCACTGTCATGAGTACAAAGCAACAAAATGTGGTTTGCATCTATCCAGAAGTGCTAGACAGGATATACATAATATTACAGGTGTATGTACAAGCAAAAAGTAGTAGTTAGGGACTGTAAAACGTTGTGTATAAATATAAATATGAATATTGGAGCTACATCCATAAACTAATGAATTAGATAGTACCCCTAGAAAAGACTGAAAATATTGGTAAACAAAGGGACATATTAAATCAAGGTGTGTCCACTAATTAGCATCACACCACTATAATCTTATAATCGGTGGTTCTATTTATAGGGATACAGCTAGTCACTAGTCTGTGACATGGTGCGTACCACACTCAACACAGACCAGAGGAAGAGATAAAAGGAAATAATAGACAATCATGTTGAAGGTAAAGGCTATAAGACCATCTCAAAGCAGCTGGATGCTCTTATGACTAGAGTTGCTCCATGGGAATGTAGCCAACCTCCCTGGACGTCCCAAAGGGAGGGAAATTAATGACGAGCCAAAGAAACAGATAACACGAATGGTAACAAAAAAGCCCAGGAAAAACTTGTAAAAGAGATTAAAGGGGAACTTCAAGCTTAAGGAACATCAGTGTGGGATTACACCATCCGTCGTTTGAGCCAAAGTGGATTTAATGGGAGACTCATTTACCCTCATTTAAAGCAAACCATTAAAAAGCCACACTGAAATCTCCCAAACGAGATGTAATAAAGCCACAAAGCTTCTGGGAGAATGTTCTATGGACAGATGAGACAAAAATAAAGCTTTCTATCAGGACTTTAATGGAAAAAATGAAGCATATCAAGAAAAGTATGCTGTCTCTACTGAGAAGGATGAAGGAGACTCCTTTATGTTCTGGGGCTGCTTTGCTTCATCCGACACAGGTTGTCTTGAATTTCCGCAGCTTACAATGTATTCTCAAGACTATCAAAAATTCTAAAGAGAAATGTGCTGCCCACTATCAGAAAGCTTGGTCTTAGACAACCTAGTCAAAAACACACATACAAAAACATCCAGTAATGGTTAAGAGGAAAATATTGGGACTACAGTATTCTGACATGTTCTTCTATGAGCCCTGACCTAAATCCTATTGATGATATGAAAAGAGCTGAAACATGCCGTCTGGAAAAGAAGCCCTTCAAAGCAGTTTGCTCATGAGGAATGGGTCAAAATACCTGCTGAGAAGAGCAGAAGTCTCACTGACAGTAACAGGAATATTTGATTGCAGTGATAGCCTTATAAGGTTTTGCATCATTTTTGTCCAGGTCTGTTTCATGCATTTTTCTTTTTCCTTCTGCTGAAGCATTAGCATTGTAAAGCAATGTCTGAATTTTGATTTTGTAGATTTTATGTTCGCCATTCAAGTTATTTCTATGGATATGGTGGGTTTTTCCTTTCATTAAATGACCACCAACAATGTTCTCCACGTGTATGTCAAATTGAAAGAATTTTGTTGTCATTTAAACAGCATTTAAAATACAGAATATGTACATGATTTAGACCATTTTATGCTATATTTTTTTATATGTGTTAAGACTTAATGTATTAATAGCATCCATTTTATTCTGTCAGGTCTTTGAAACCAGAAATGCTGATGACCTGACAGAAGAGTGGCTCAAGAACCAGCTGTCATTTTTCCGCTGAAACTGCATCTCCTCCAGTTTTCAAACCAAGTTTTTCCATTTCTAAACAAGACAATTAATTTGATTTCCTTTTTTGTTATTTTTGATGATAAAATATTTACTCTTTGCTGCAGTTTTGGCTTGCAAGGCATTTTAGACCTGACCTGTTACCTTTTATCCTTTATTTAAACAAGTTTAAATAAAAGTAATGCTTATTTTATTTTCTGAAAATTGCTGTTTTTTCCCCCAACACTGGCAGGCGACTCTAGTGTTTTGAATCTACAGGTTGTTACCAGAGGTCTGTGTACTGCCCAACATTAACATTTATCATTGTAATTTTGTAATTTAAAGATAATTGAAGTAAATTATTAAGCTTCTACGATGCAACAAATATTTGAAAATGAATCAAGTCTTTTATCCAAACGTAACCAGTGATTTATTATCCATTTCAAAAGCTATACCAGTATAATTGGTGATACATAAAGAGAACAAAGATTTTTTTTCCCCATGATTTTAACAAGTGATGAAAAAAAATAAAATAAAATAAAACATCTACTACACCGGGATACAAATCATCAAATAAAAACTTGACTAAAAAGGATGGATTAAGTTCCAATGCAAAGAGCATTCTGCACACATTTGCTGTTATGAAGAAGCTCCAGCTGTTGACAACGTCATAGGTTTACTGACGGGGTGAGAAGGTCAACATTTTGAGCCGGGGATGGAGTCTAAGCAGACTGCAGATCTTATTCACTGTCGCTGGCTTCAGAGGAGTCCGATCCCCTCTCACTTCCACTTTGAGCATGGGTCTCTGAGTGGTCACTGCTGCGGTCGCTGTGTGCTGGAGAGGCGCTGTGGCTCCTGTTGTTCTCTGCTTCATCCTCACTTCCACTGCCCTCCTCCCCGCTGCTCCGGGCCGAGTTCTTGGGCTCGTTGTCGTCGCTGTCGTCGTCACTCCCAAAGATCTCCACTTCATCTCGCAGCTCTCTGGTCCTCTCTTCGCCACTCTCACTTCCACTGCCACTTGGCTTCCTCCGCCTCTTCTCTCTGTCCTCCTCCTCTTCCTCTTCTTCTCCGCTCTGCTCCTGGTCTTCCTCTTCCCTCTCAGATTCGCTGCCAGAGTTCTCCGCCTCGCTGCCGCTGCCCTTCTCTTTCTCTTCACCTGGAAAAACAGTTGATAGATCCATTTGACAAACACATTCTAGTAATACTTCAGTTTTTACTGCTAATGAAAACAAAGATGAACATAAAGATGTTCCTTTTGAAAGAACTTACCAGAATCCTGCATGTCTTTGTCCATGTCCATGTCTTCTTCCTCATCTTCTGGCTCATGGTTCTCCAGCTGAGCTTTACGTGCCTCCTGAAATATAAAACAAAATCATCAGTGAGCTAACAGAAAACTAAACACTTCGATGTAGGATACATACAGTAAATAAATAAAAATATTTTTTTTTATATAATTATTTTTTATTCAGGTAATAAATTTAAGAATTTATTTTATTTTTATTTTATTTAACCTTTATTTTACCAGGAAGTCCCTTGAGATAAAATCTCTTTTTCGAGGAGACCTGGCCAAGGGGCAGCAGTACAATAAGACATATAAAAACAACATCATAAAATCAATCATAAACTAGAATGACAATAGAGACAATTTGGACTCCTGTAATTTAAATGTTTTTTAATTGATTTGCGGCTGTTAATTAGCAAAGCAAACGGTATAAGTAAGCAATCTTTGTGTTATATTTCTGTGGACCAGATGTTAAACAGTATGGGCAGCTTATACAGGGCATTCAATACAGCTCCTGTTTTAGACAGCAGATGGCACTGCAGATTGAACCAGCCTGTTGTTTCATCAACTTGCAGTAGGGGCAGAGTCTAATTCTTAAACGCTATTCAGCTGGGTCTATGCTTGTAAGAACAAAAGTCCTTTCATTGTTTACCTTTACAAGCCTTTACAAAAATAGAGAAAGTAATAAAATGTGTTTCTGAGGATAAAGACAACAAGTATAAGGCAGGTAACAGATCCCTTAAAGATCTTCTATATGGGTCAATCTGTAAAGTATGAATGGTGTGACAGACACCATAGTGAACAGCCAAATCATTTCAAATCTGATCACAATTAATTGGAGAAATTCAAGGGCTTGAAAGGATCATAATAATTATTCTTGATGTCTTAACTTATTACAAACTTAATTATTTTGGGCTACAAGCTCAAATACAACATCTTGATATATGCTTTGAAGCCCAGACATTTGTCATTAAACTCTTTAGCAGTAAATGGTTCCCAAACACAGCTTCTACGCCAAACGTGTGCTCAGACACACATAAATAAAGAGCAGTGACTGACCTGGGCCTCCAGCTCCTTCTCATTCATATCTCTGTGCTTACACACCAGCACCGCGTTGGTGGTGGACTGTGCTCCAGCCTTGGCTCTCCTCTTGCTCAAGCGTACCCTACAGGTCAAAAAGATTTTAATGAGGAATCAAACAAACCATTAATCTTTTTTGTGGAATTGGATAATCATTGTATAGGTGTTTACCTAGTCTCCAGTTCATTGTAGTAAACACCGTCGCCATCTCTAAAGATGAAGAAGTAGTTCTCCTCATAACCTTTGCTGGCTTTGTTCTTGACGTTCCAGTTGTATTCCCTGGCAATCTTGTAATCATACCTGGAAGAATAAAAGAAAGACGTATTTTTATTACTTTTGGCATTTACGCATAAGCTGCAAAAACAAGTTATATACATATAAGCGTGGAGGCTATAAATGTACGTATTAGCCTTTCATATTAGTTAACATAGATAATTATTTTTTCTTTACTTATTTGATAGGCTACATTAAAATTGTAAACTTCACTTTTTTAAGCTTCAGCGTCTTCTGAAAATAGCACAACGCCCCAGTGGGCTTAGTTTGAAATTTCACTTTATTCTGTTGCTCTGGTTTTTTGATAACAATTGAATTGGCAACAACTGCATTTATCAAAATGAAAATATCTACTAAAATTTAAGTGAAAAGAATAAATAAAATGTTTATTATGCATAAGGTTTAGGTGAACGCTAATCCTTCCAGTTCGTAGGTCAACACTGGTAGCTCTTCCTATGACTCAGTACCCATGAAATGCTAAACCTTAAAAAGGCTGATGACCCCTGGGCTAAGACCCCCCCTCTCCCTACACCCCCAGAATAGGGCTGGGTAAAAGATTCCTTTACATTTTTGCAAAATCGTTTCATTTTATAGTGACGTTCACATTCAAATGAGCAGGAAAGATGCACTCAAGATTACTTCAAGCCAGACGGCTGCAAATACAGTCAATAGGTTGACTGAAGACATTAACAAATGGGGGCTGACCAGAAAACACCCTGTAGTTGTTACAGACAACGCTGCACATATGGTTTGTGCAGTGGAGATAATGCAGTTCATGAATGTCTGCTGTGTCACATCTGCTTGCTCGAGTGAGGCTGCACTTTTTCACTTTTCACAAACAAGTTTGCACTTTTGAGACAGCTTTGTTCACATCTCAAGTTTAAACTGTCCGATTTACAAGTTGCACTTTGTGTTTAATATGACAGGTTTTAGAACTGTATGAATAAAAATTTAATCGATTCATGACTTTGGCGAAAAGAATTCACTGAAATAACAGATCTTTCTATTAGATGTATTTACGATAGATACTGATCAAGTTTCTATCACAATATAAATAGAAATCATTTTATTGCCCATCCCCACAGTCAAACGTTTACTTACAGGTCCTCAGGCATATAATCCAATCCCTCTTCACAGTCTCTCTTCCGTTTGCGAAGTGTTTCCTCATTTGGCAGGAAGTAGGCCACAAACTGATTTCCCTCCTCGTCCATCATTCCTCTGTAGTAAACACACATTACATAAAGGTTAACAGAAAAATAGAGCTTTTAGTCAAGATTAAGCTCAAAGAAACTTGTCATCAGTTACCTGATCATGGCCTGAGACATCATTTCAACACCTGCTGGCCCTGATATGTCTTTAGGAGCAGGGTCAGAGTCAAAGATGACCTGAGCACAAGGGTTGATCCACATCTGGAAGGAAAATGTATGAGACTCATTAATCAAAGCTGGATTTTTTATTTTTTTATTTTTCCTTGTGCCAATATAAGATAACATCTGTAACTGTTCACTGAGCAGTGAGCCTACCTTAAAGTCAGGAAACACAGGCAAGACCTCCACAGGGGTGACTCTGGGTTTACTGTAGTGCTGTGTGATCTGCAAAGGAAAAGCAACAACACATTTTCTCCTTAAAAATAAACCACAGCTAAACATGTCTGCCTTCTTGAAAAAAAATTAACTTTTAAAATAGAAACAGGTTAACTGTATTTCTACTTAATGTATACATAGAAAAAGTATGGAGGGAGTGCTGTTTCTTCTTTGCAGGGTCCAAGATGTATCCTCCCTCACCAAAAAGAAGTCTCTCAATTCAACTTTTTGCATCAGAATTAGGGAAATAAAATATAGTTGACTTCAAGGAAACAAACAACAGTTCAAGGAAATGGAAACAACGGTTAGCTACAACTATAATAGCTTAGCTGATTGTATTTTAACGTTCCTTCTATCCACCATGTAGGTAGCATTAGCCTGAAGAGTTATTAGAATCAATCAGCATGTTTTGGTAAGAGAAGAACAGAAAACTGACTTAAAAGAGATGTGAAGGCATGAACGGTGGTGCCCTTAAACATTGTACAACTGCTTCATCGCTGTAGTGTAGTTAAACAATCATAAGTAATATATGGAAAAAATATATGGAAAAGATGAATCTCTGATGCCTGCCTAATACTCTGCGTGCTATTCTGCTTAAATATCTGTTACAGAAGGATCTGAGTAACAACGCTGGTCAGAACCGGAGCAGAAATTAAAACACCTAACATCTTAATGCTGGAATATTTTTGTGTTTTGAAATAGAGGATCTTGCCCAATTTACACTACCCCTCTGAAATGATACGTTCAGAGTTCGGACTGAGCTGGAATCAGGTAACCGTGCCGAGCTTGGTTCTTACGACCATTTACACATCATGATAGCATGGTTCCACACCTCCTATCGCATGTCCACGATACTACAGCTCTTAAGGAGGGAATTAAGCAAACAAAAATGTTGGGACCCATAACATTCAGGAACTTATGTGCTTAGATAGCGTCCTCTGCCCAAATTTAAATGAGAGCCGCGGTCTCGGCATCATCCGAGACGCACCACGCTCTTTTGATGCCATTTATTGCTAATAGGCTGAGAAGAAGTTCGTGTTGTGAAAATGTGAAGAGATCTGTGAATTACAAAGCCAGGCACGCCGGTAAACCCGTGAAATGAGTCAGCTGACTGTAAATAGGAGATGACGCGGTCTGCTCACATGCTCTTTGTTATCGAGACACAACTGAACCGTGTCGAACCCTACTGTTAAACTAGTACTAGATTTAGCACAGTTTAATTCTGTATGGCATGGTCCAGTTCAGTTACGTTCCATTTACACTCACTTATCCTAGTTACCGGTCTCAGACCGTTCTCGGCTGGGTTTCAAAAGCGTAGCATATAAGGGGTATTTGTCTCAAATCATAAAAAAAGAGGTGAATTCTGTTGTTTTTTTCTTTTTTCTGACATCTTGCATGAGTGTTTGCTCTTAGCCTGGCCAGCCAGACTGACTTACACAGGGCATAATTCAGTCTTTTGAGACTCTCTGGTCTAAAAACAGAGAAGACCGATCACAACATGGGAGTTTACACATGCACCAGAATTAGCCATAACGGAACAGAGCATTTCTGTAATGATAAGTCAGATCAATGTTTATTGATGCTCTTTATTATATCCAAACTGAGCAGGATACATCTTTGATCTCTAATCTCTAACTACCTGCAAGAGATTTGCAGGTAGTTAGAGATTTCTTATCAAAATAAAATGTTTTTACATCACATTCAACGTTATGTGATTGGTTCTAATCTGTTTTGGCTATAAACATTTTCGAAGCCTAAAACATGTCCACTCACCGATTTCTGTGCATCTTCAAATGTCTTCTCAATGGCAGAAATCTGACTGTCTCTGTCTTTGTAGATCTCTTCTTCTGTAAACTGCTGTTTGACAGACACTCCAATCCTGAACACAAAACATAAATCCGTCATAAACTCTAACAAGTCTAACCTGAAGGTAACACAAACACACCTCTATACTTTTCCTTTGTGGAAAAGATCAAACTTACTTGACTTCCACTTTCTCATTGGAAACACCGTATCTGTTAAACTCTGTGGAAATATATTCTGTTTTCCTCATCCACGGCACAACCTTGGCATGTTGTTGTGACCTTAAAGAAAAAATAGAAAAGGAATGTTATTTTTTTTTTATATTTTGTAAAAGGTTAAACATTTATCCCCTTAGTCAATGATTCTTACCTTTTGGAACTAGATGGAGGCAGGGTGTCCTCTTCCAACAGTTTTTCATCAGCAGGGTCCAAAAGAACTGAGAATTTAAAGTGCTTGTTTTACATTTAAATTTAAGATATTTCAAGAAGTTATGAAGGATGAATAATTCACTCAAGCGCCCCCTTCAACTCAACTTACTGTTGGGATCGATACGGTAAGTATCAGGGTTGATGAGGTCGATGGTGACACCGAGATCTGGCTCAGTCAAGAGCTCATGTTTATGCTGTTTCTCAAGAGAAGTAGCTTTATATTGAACAAACCTGCCAAGCAGAAGCAATACCTCAGCTGTTGGAGAGGCTGGATTTAACAGAGAGGGAAATGAGTGGATAAATGAGCTCACCTGTGCTGATCGAAGGGATAAGTGATGAATTTGGGATCAAACGGGATGTCGGGCAAGCTGTTACAGTACTTCACTCTGCAGACGATTCCTGACCTGTGACAGATCAACATGTATGACTGAACTCATAGGTAAATGTATTAATTGCTAAATGATTTATCTGCTTACCTCTCTGGCACAGTTCTGTGGGAAGATGGCCTGCTAGACAAAGCAAAAACAAGTATTTAGAAATGTTATGATCTATGATGGATTGAGCAAATCAATGATTATGACAAAGAATCATTGCCATTGGTGACTTTATAAGATTTTAACGATAGACACTCAAAGCTTAGAAGGAAGGTCGCTATATGACTGACTTCCTATCAAGATTTTAGAACATTAATATATCAATTATGTAAAACACATTAATCAAATCTGCTGCAATAAGATTCTGGGGATGGACTGAACCTTTGGGGAGACATTAGGGTGCTACCACGCTGTTAAAAAGTCTTGGATAGATAACAGTGCTGCAAAGTTGAAGGTGCTACATAAGTTAAGTCATGAATATCAGGTTCTCTATGGATAAGGGCCTGACAGAATAACCTGGGCAATATGAACCAATCACTGGCATGCGTATTCTGTTCAGGAGTTATGCTCATAGACCCAGACTTATGGATTCAGCAGCACAGGGTATCATGTGTGAGAGAATTTAGAGAAGATCTGGGGATCTCTGCTGCTGAAGAAATTAAGACAAAGAGGAATCCAAGCTGGTGGTGATTCTGCAACCAGCCTGTGGGGCTCAGCTCCACCATCGAGGGTTCTGACATCTGCTTCCCGTTGTATCAAGATCCAGTTACAGACAAACGGATCTCTTCATATCTTCCACAGGAAGAGGAGAAGCCAGCTACTGGAACTGCAGTCACCCAAAAAAAAAAAAAACAAAGATCCATATGAGCAATCTCCCTCCTGGAGACAGAAGGCTCCTCTCCAGTGCCTTTAGCATCTGTGCTCTCATTCTCACCAGCAACAATGTTCTCAGCCCCACCTACTTCATCCTCTTGCCAAAGAGGATTCTGGCGTTGTAGAGGTCTGCTCACAAGAGTGGAATCCAAACCCTCGTCAGCTAAGGTGGCGACTCCTTGCTTCACAGCCTCATAGTCATTCTCCCCTACTGCAGCAGGATACTTTTTTTTGAATACTTAAGAAATTTTGAATACTAAATTTTTTTTCAAAAATGACTACTCCTACACACGACAGCGGCATCGGATGTAGGGATTTACCCTGCAACTGGAGGGTTATCAGTTCAAGCCCGTCCAGCTTTCAGTGTCGTTGTGTCCTTGGGCAGGGCACTTCACCTGCATTGTCTACTGATGGTGGTCAGAGGACCCGGTGGCGCCAGTGTACGGCAGCCTCGCTTCTCTCAGTGAGCCCCAGGGCAGCAGTGACTACAATGTAGTTTGCCACCATCAGTGTGTGAGTGTGTGCGTGAATGTAGTGTAAAGTGCTTTGGTCAAGTCTCCTGACAAAAAAGGCGCTATATTAGTACATTAATACTTTTACTCAAGTACTACTGTTGACTACTTCATCTCCCACTCCTGCCCACAGTGTCTAAAGTATTCACATACTTAAACAGCTACTCTCTCCATTGATGCAGTAAATCATGTAGGAACAGCCCTAACAATATATGTACTGCACAACATTATAAAGCTCTGCAAGAAAAAAAAAGTTACATATACACACATACAACTCTGATACCTATTGAAGGAGAACACTGTTATCAGCAGGCTAATATCTCAATTCTGAAAAGCCTTTTTTTGTTTTCTAATTTTATTACTTTACTTGTGCAAAAAAATTGTGAAAAAAAAAAAACACATTTGATACAACAAAACCCTGCAGAACAATAATGCTGATACAGGCACAGATTTATTTATTTTTTTGTTACTTTTTAAAGTTGCTTACTAAGTTTGTAACTTTTTTATTCTTTAATTTACAGTAAGTAACATCACAATCAGTAGGCCACATTAGATCACTAGTATTAACAGTAGGGGTGTAAATCACACCCATCTTTGCGATTCGATTCAGTATCAATTTCCTGACCCAACGGTTCGATTATTTTCAATACTCTAGAATAAACCGTGATTCGTTTCGATTAATTGGTAATTTTATTTTTTTCCTTACAGGCTAGACACCGTTTCAAATTTGAGATATATAAATAAATGAAAGCTGTAATATCGTTCTGCATTTTATTTGAGAAACATTAACTAACGGAAGTAGAAAAGTTGTACTCCACCTATTCCTATTAAAATCTCATTCACTGAGAAATAATAATGCCCCTGCGTTATAGATTCTGAAAGGCCTTGCATCAAAAATACTGCAAGCGGAAAGAAGGTAGTGGCTAACGGAAGCGAGGTAGGAGCTCAAAATATGCTTAGCACCATGGCAGCAGAAGTACGGTTCAGAATTACATCCAGGAGCCAATAGATTAAAATAGAAAAAAGAAAACATGAATCGATACTCTTGCGGACGTGTTGATGCATCGGATCGTCAGCTGTTGGATTGATGCATCGCTACAAAAGGATTATTATTTACACCCCTAATTAACAGAGGTGGACTCTGCAGAACAATATTATTTTTGGCCGCAAAGTAGTGTTTATATCCAAGTTACCAACAATGGCAAATTAATGGTACATTATATTTTGGCAGTAACCCTCTGCTTCCGTCTCCTTAAACCCCAGGCGGCCTCAGCAGATGGCCGCTCACACTGAGCCTGGTTCTGCTGGAGGTTTCTTCCAGTTAAAAGGGAGTTTTTCCTCCCCACTGTCGCCACAAGCATGCTTAATGTGAGGGATTGCATCAGAATCAATGAAATCAACTGGTTTTCCTTAGATAGAAAACTTTAAATCAATTTGACAGCATGATCTGGTGAACTGTAAAGTGCCTTGAGATGACATGTGTTGTGTAAGTAGCCCCTTTAATTTACATGGAGTTCAATTAATTCATTCCAGACATTTTTTAAGCATGTTTGCCAAACTAATAAAACGAATATTGATCTTTTTCCGAACGTTAATACATTTTTCTGCCCATTGATTGTCCTGTAGCACTGTTAAAACCTGTAAAGTGTGCAAAAATAAAGCCGTTAATATGTTGCAACCATTCCTAATATTGAGCATTATCCCTTTAACGTCATACGGATCATGCTAAACGTTTAGAGCCATAACAGCTCGATTAATTCTGCCAGTTTGCTTGTTCTAAGTAGTTTATGTTGTTCGTAATTGGCTAACATGAAACTTTAACGTCTATTCGTTCGTTTTGGACTGAATACTTTAAGGGGAATCGTGCTGAAAAAGCAAACAAAATGTGGCGGTTTACCTGTGCCCGTCTTCCCGTTGAGCTTGAGTTTGGATCGTTGGAGCCATGTTTACGATCAAATAAAAATAAAATAACCTTTACAGCTCAAAACAAAGCCGCACGTTTATGGAAATAGCTGACGAAGACCCGATCGATGTCAATTGAAAACCTTCACTTCAACGACCGTTAGGTAAATATTGCTACAAACAAAGCATCGCACAACACATTTTTATTTCCTCCAAGTCGAAACAGGAAACAACAGCTCCGAATTGGAGGATTCTGTTTGCCGCGAGCGCCACCTGCTGTCTCGGAGTGGTACACACTGTAACGTTGACACCAAAGGTTCAGCATCTTTTTGTTTATTAACTTAATATACAGAACACAAACATTGTTTGTCAAAGATACAAAAAAACAAAAAAAAAACAAATCTACTAAAATATGCTGCTATTCAAGGGAAAATGTGATACACATTTAGATTTGAGAAAAAAAATAAAACAATCTACTGGTATGGTTCTGCTTTACATAAAGACATTTATCAACAAGTGGATAAGTCACATCTGATATCATACAAGATGCAATTTTTTTTCATATCAACTGAAAGATGACAGCAGCGTAAAACCCAGATGCAATAAAGTCCATAAGTATAAAAAGACAATTGAGGGATGTTTTTCAGGGGAACCTTTAAATTCAGAGAACTGGTTCATTTCTACTGCTTTTCAGTTGAAACTGAGAAAAATACTGCTAATAGTACTAATTCAAAATATAAAATCTCATTAGATTGCAAAAATACCATTCAATCAAGTCCAATGTTAAAAAAAGATAAGTTTAAAAGTTGGATAAAAAATAGATCAACCTAAACATCAGATTTTATGCAATCTGTTACCTGAAAATAGAGACGCGGCTGCAAAAAGGAAGCAGTGGCCGCATAGAGTTGGTTAAACACAGAAATCATCTCAGTGCAAGTGCAATATTGAGGGAGAAAAAAATAAAGTTTCATTTAGCTCATATGAGAACCAAGATTGCATATTTTATTTATATATTCTATTCTGCTCCTCAGAATAATTTGTAGTGGAGGATGCCATGAACTGTAGTTGCACTTTGACTAAAGTTGAACTTCCCTTCTCACGATTTACGTGGGGCTGTTGACAATATGGTAAAAGTGAACAGAAAAGAAGATGAGTAGTTGGTTTTATTCTTTAGCTTTTCAGTCGCATGGTAGCAGCAGCGCTTCATTAAAAGTATTCTTCGAATCTCTCGACACGTTTCCATCTCAGGTCTGTGGGTTTTCAACTCTGAAAAAATAAATACATTTAGAGCTTGAAGAAATGGTTGTAACAGCTTAATATTTATTTATTAGATTCATAAGTTCAATAATCAAGAGCTGGAACATCCCACCTGCTCAACACGTAAATCATCTGCCCAGGATCTCCAAACTGCCTGAAAAATCAAATGTACATTTAGAACCAGCTTATTTTCAGTTAACTGATTTAAATAGTTGGAAGACCTCAATTTTTTTTTTAACATTTGTACGTTTTCAAGGGTAAAAAAACAGTTAAATGAAAAAAAAAAAAAAAAACTCTTACCCATCTCCCCAGTGATAAAATGCCTGATCCTGGTAAAACATCGACAAAAACAGCCATATACTTATTGTCTCGGCCCAGAAGATCACAAAAAGGAACCATAGCGATGACAGAAGGATTTCACACAACATAATTGAGCTCTGTAAGAAAAACAGATCAATATAAACCCACATAAAAAAATGTGATTCCGCTTGATAGAAATCAGCTTGGACAAAACACCACTAAAATTTCATTGTTTTTTTTTTTCAGATTTAAAATATAATGTCAGACTCTTAAAGAAAAAAAAGAACATAACATATCTCTTTTCCTAACAGAGGCAACATCTTATGACTCTTTGAAATCCTACACAGAACATTAGTTGAATATTAGGTCCAAACAATCAAGTACCTGGGTTGATTTTTTTTTTTTATCATCTCTTTGCTGTGCACCAGCCTTAAAAAAAAATAAAAAAAACTATAAACACATAAAATATTGGTGTTTGCCCTTTGTTTATCTGTGTTGCCAAGTGATGAACTGGCAACCTGTCCAGGGTGTAGCCCTACTCTCGTCCAATGACTGCTGGAGATAGAAGGAGGCGGAGTGTCCGTCAGTTTGCTGCATGGGGGGACAAACTGCTCCTCAACATCTCCTAAATAAATGAGGGAAATCTTTGATTCCCGAGGGCGGAAAAGTGACATCCTTTCTCAGCACATTAAGGGGGGATAGTGTGGAGATTGTTCATATGACATGGGCAAGACTTTGGAGCTGTTAAGAAAAAAAAAGACTCAGCAGAAATAAATAAAAAGAGAAAACCTTTCCCAGAGACAACTTGTTTCCTTTTATGTTAAAAGGATCTTGACGTGTAGGAGAGTCATTAAAAGCCCTCAGAAGCAGGTCAGGCCTTTACAATGACAATAGAATTGATTCTGCATCCTTGTAAAGAAAAGACAATGAATAGATGGGTGAACTTTGAACTTTCTTTTTTAACTAGTGTAATAAAATGTAGTTAATCAGTATGTAAATCTTGATCTCCCAAATGCAATCAGCCTTGTGTTCATTATATTGATATGTTTGAGAGATTTTATCCATAGCATTAGCCACAGAATCAATATTAGGTCTGCTTGCAAATATCCCCCATAAGTTTAAGGTTTCTGCCTGAATATTCATAATAGCAACATTAATGGGCTGCATAACAATGTTGGCTAGCGTGGCTCCAAACAGATACAAATAAATAATAAAAATAAGCAATACTTTAAACGCTCAGTATGAAAAACACTTTGATTCCCCAGTCTTTGCGTTTTTAAGAGGTAATTCTGTGCGGCATTGCACATTTCAAACATATAACCATGTGTAACGTTAGCAAGAGCAAACAGATTCGGTATCTTTTAAAGTCACAGTATTCATCAAATGCATATTCAAGATAAGTCGGTATCTGGCTTCAACAAGCCCACCATTCTTTGTATTTAAATCTGAATACTTACTCAGATCAAACACTGTTGAGACTGCATAACTTTTACAAGCTAGCTCGTTTGCTGTTGTTTACAGCGATCGTCACATTTTACGTCAGACGCATTTCCGCTTATGGGCCGATCTGATTGGATGGCGGTGAAGCTTAGAACCCAGTGGGTCTGTCAGCCCACTTTAAAGGGGCCCGCACCAAGCAGGATGTTTACAACAACATCTCTAAAAGTATTTTATTTATTTCTTTTTTTTTTCATTTTTATATTACTACTTGAAAAGCGAACGTTATAAGTTTTTAAGAATTTTCAAGAACAATGTCGTATTTAATTTATTATTTTTTTTCTGATTTTGGGGTTACACTAATGAAAAATTAAAAAAGAGAAGAATTAACTTTGAAATTTCTAAATGTTAAACCATACATATATGCAGGATGATTTATCACATAATTACGTATAAAGTTATACATTATGATTGAACCCCATGTTTATTTAAACTGAATCAAAGTATCAATCAAATCAATCTAGCACCCTAACTAAATTAACATCCCCATTTTGATAATGTTTCTACCCCATGCATTAAGCTGTTGCAGAACGGGAGAGCTCCTTCAGTGACAGACTGCTGCACCCTAAATGCACCAGGGAGAATGATCACAGATCCTTCCTCCCAGCAGCTGTAAGGCATTATAACCATCACTGTTCCCAACAAACGCAATAGGATGTTATATTCATGCTGATTTTTGCACAATTTCTATCTTAGTCAGTTAAATAACATGCTGCTGTCATGTTACACATCTCTGATGTTGCTGCTATTTTCAAATATCCATTATTGTAAAAATGTCCATAGTTGTATATTGGGCATTTATTCTCCAGGTGCACAGTATTTGTATTGTTAAAACACTTTACAGTACAGAATTTTTATATTTTTTTTTAACTCTTCACTATTATGTTATTCTTATACACTCAACGGTCCACATTTGTGTGACAATTTTTTCTATAATCTTTTTACTCCTCTAAGCACCAGAATTTCCCCATCGTGGGACAATTAATGGATTTTCTATTCTATTCTTTTCTAAATCACATAACTTGACTTTTAATCTCAAAATGTGTAGTTTTTCATTTCAATGTGAATTTAAATCTCAAAATTAAAAGGTCATCACTGTAATTTTAAATGTATACATTTATTTATTATAGCTATAACCAAGAAAGTTGAAAGAACTATTTTCTATCTCAAAATCTTAATGACAGTGTTATTTTTTTCCATCAAAAGCCTGTTTGCTATTTTTCAAGCATAAACCTGTAAAATGTATGTAATCATACTTGTTCTGCCAATTAATTTGTGTAATCACATCTTGTTTGGATGCACAATTTGGTAATGTAATACATCTCCTTTGTCATCCATTAAAATTCAAACATTTTTGCTTATCAAAAAATGTTTAGCCGCTGCAGGATGCCTATGTCGGATTTAGATCTCATTGGTTGATTTAAAAAGCTTAGGGAGAATGGTGGAGACAATGACATGGTGGAAAAAAGCTGTGACAAAATCAGGCTTAAATTTTATATTTAACAAAATTGTAAGGTTTTCCTTATGTGCAATCGAAATATAATTTTGTTTGGAATTCTAAATACTGAAATATCTGCATTCAAAGATGTGGATATGATTCTTTTCACTCCTCTATACATATTTTGTGAGCTCTTGAAACATGTGGCAAGAATAACTTGCAGTTATAATCATTGCTTTTTGTCATTTCCTGAGTAAAAATAGCATTTAAAGTACTTTTTCTTTTCCAAGTTTTTTTCCCCCCTTTTGCAGTTCTGTTTTGCTTAGTAACATGGACCAGATATTTATACAAATTCAACTTTGCAAAACCCAAGTTGATTACAATTAAATAAATGAGCTAAATCTTAGTTGGACTTGAAATACATCGAACCAGCATTATAAAACACATCTCTCCAAATTTATGGATTTTAAAAAAGGAAAAATAAACAAAAAACCCACAAGGCAGTTATACTAAAATTACTTTATTACAGCTGATTTCTGTTCAATATCCCTCTGCCAACACAATAACATGGTAAATACAATACAAACAATATAGTATTGGATCCTATTCTGTTTTTCCATTTTTTTTACACAATTTAAATCCACTTTCAGTACTTTACCATCTCTCATGTAGTATCTTCATAACATCTGACATTCAATAAGAAGCTCCACCATTTACACATTTTAATACAGGTTATAAATTGTAGTGGTAATGTGCCAAAGAATACTGACATCTTCAAAGAAATGTTTCTTTTCATCATCTGTCTGTAACTCCACAATTGCTCAACTGACCTTTTTTTTTAACTTAAACCCCAAAGTCAGAGCCAACTGATCTCTACGATTCATTTCTAATCAACAGTCCCCCAACAGGTGAAAGCTTGGAGATGAAACAGATGCACTGATGATCGGGTTTGGCGACTCCGGTATAGCACAGTGTTTGACCGAAGAAAGAATCCTTTTCAGTTGCTGATTCACAATCCTGTATCCCACTTGCTTTCAGTCAGTAGGATATAAAAGATGAGATATACAAAACATTAAAAAGTATAAAATAAAGTATGGGCTTGTGAGGCAATTTAACTGAAGGCAACGTCCAGATTTAGCCACTTATTGGACATTTAAGGGAGTCAAAATGTTCACATGAATGTAAAACTTGGCATGTATGCGAGGTTTGATTGGCTTAACATTCAAATACTTGGTCTTGGCTTTTGACATGTGGTAAATGTTGATAAAGAACTGAATACGCTTTACTTGGATGCATAAGCATTAGGCCAAAAAAAAAAAAAAGAAAATGTTTTGGGGGCCATGTACAGTACTATTTTATTTATGCATACTTTGTGTTAAGAAAAATAATTAAGATACAAGCACTTTTGCTGGTATCACTTTTTGAAGATATTAAAGAACGTTAAGAAAGAGCTAGGATCTATGTTTAATTGCAGCTGTGAATCATCTTGGATTGAGGACAAAATCCCTAATGCAGATTGCACTAGGGATAACAACTCTTTATCTTTAATAAGTGGTATTTGAAGGAGATGACAGTATACACAAGAATAAAAGTGTCAAGTGTGGCACTAAGAATATATTTCAGACAAGAAATATAAACTTATAGGAAAGGGTTGATACAGTTCATCAGGCCCAGTTTAGGAAATTATTTTGCGGTGAACAAATTCTCCAAGCATTGCTCTTAAATACAAAAAAAAAAAAGAAGTTATTATTTCCACTTGTGAGTCACAGAAGCATAGAATTAAATCAGAGTCATTTAAACCTTAAACTTCACTGAAATGTCTGCTGAAAAATTTAAGGAAGTATATTGTTAGCCAAAAAGGGAAAAAAAAAATGATCTTAAGGCAAACAAAATAATGGCTTAAATGTGTGCTAATGTTTTCACAACCCGTAAACTTTTTAAAATATTCTCATATTACAACCACAAAGTAAACTATCTTGTTAGGACTTTTATTTCTTTTAGATTAAAACATGAATGTGTATGGCTTTAATAGTAAGCAGCAGCTAAAAGATCAGTTACTTAGGTTACAGATTACACCGATAGGGCCTTTACTAGCAGACCCTCCCAAAAATTGTGGATCTTGTGAACGTTCTGCAAGAGGAACGCCATTTCTGGGAGTAAAAAAAATGATCAAATGTAAAGTTTGCCAAAAGTGATGCAGAGAAGACAGCAAAACAAATGGAAGGCAGTCTGATACATGTGAAAAACTTGTAAACTTGCAAATGATCAAAGCCTGCCACACATTTAAGATTCTTATGTCAAAAATACCATGTAGTCTTTTTTATATAACATCACCGTTATAGGCTACACATAAAATCTGGATCCAATTAGTGTGGTTGTAATGTGACAAAGTGAAAAAAGTTAGGATATGAATGCCTTTTGCTAGACGATGTCTAACTTACAACCCTTCACCAGAGTGTGTTGGCTGAGCTTAATTACATCCCTAATGTTTAGTGTTTATTTTTATCTAAGCCATTTTTTTTTTAATAGTAGTGTTAAAGTTCAGTAGCTCAAAGCTTGTTGTCTTGGACATAATTCACTGTCTGCACCTTAAAAGATTTTGGAGTTAACTTTGTTCATCCAAACACACCAAACAAAATAAACACTGTATCATCCTCGCATATTTTCTTCAGCCAATGTCACACAGAAACACAAGCAGTAACAGGCAGCTATGGATTCAAAAAAAGGCTGCAAAATGTTTTCACTTAGTCACTCTTTGTTAACATCTAAAGGTTGTTTTTGATAATCCAGGAAAAAAAAAGAAAAAAGAAGTGAATCACAGCACAGGTAAGTCTGACTTTTCTACATGCGTACCAATGACACATTCATTCACCGGGAGCTTTTTGAGAAAAGAAGTCAAACATTAATCTTACACTCGTCGAGCTGTATAAAGTGCTTTGAAAAAGGCAGCAGTATTAAAAAGGCACTAATAAAAAATAAAGATTAGCACTATGATTGTATTTGAAGGCTGATAAGTTTCCAAGTTACAGTGACATTCTCTGGAGAGGTAAAGTTTACCCCTGAAGTACCACTCTCAGGCAGATATATATATATAAAAAAAAAACAACATGCCAAGGTAGCATTTGAATTTGTTTCTCCTCAGCATATTTAGGCAAAAAAAAAAAAAAAAAAACATTTGGGAGATGTGAAAATAAAACCCCAGCCTAAAACAATATCTATTAAAGAAAGCAGAGATTAATGAAAAAAAAGTAATATTTCAACTTTAGTATCTGAAACTGAAAAGGCACAGTGTTAGTAGAAGCATACGTCTAAAAACAATCGACTTGTTTGGTTCTGTATTTTGGTTGATGTCAAGAATTAATATGGAATAAAACATCCTTAAAAGAAAAATGAGTCTAATTTATATGACCATCGATGGCCACTACAGCAGGATGGTAGACAACAGCAAACCGTCCCCAGTTATTTCTAAGGGGTTCTTCTACCGTACCACAGAAATTTGGGCCAGTGCATAACTAAACATGAATGGGAAGATTAAAATGAATGCTGCTAAATTTAACCAGTTTAATGTGATTGAACCTACATTTTAAACACGTCAAAGGCTTTAGAGTGGTGTTTTATGTGCAAAACAAGAGCAATGGCTGAACAGCACAAACTTATGTTTTTAGGAAATATCCTCTGTAGAAGATAGCTGTAAATAAAAACACATGAAACTTACTTGTCGATACTCATGCTTGTGTAACATGCATTTAAGAATCTGTGTGCGCGCCGATAAACTGCTGTAAGGGTGGGCCAGGTGTTTCCCTGCCCCTTTTGACCTGAGCAACATTTATTTCGCCACACGTCCACATCTGTACAAAGAAATCTGGGAAGTAGTGTCCCAAGCAGAGACGGAGCAAAACCAGTACTCTTTCCTGCTGTGGGGCTTTGCAATATAAAGTGACTCATTGGCAGAGAGGGCTTCTAAGAGTAGGAAAGGTGCGAACCGTTGGATATTTGTGAGGTGACGCTGGAACTCCTGCTCATACCCTGCTCACTGTGCCCCCCCATTGCCTGAGGGCTTCGAGAAAGCAAGCCTCCACCATGGGATTGGCTCCAGGACATCTGTCCCCTTCCTCCCGGTGAGCCCTGTCCCCAGCCTTGCTGCATAGGTGACCCTCCTGGACTGGAAGGATAGTGGTGATGGCTGCCTCTGTTATTAGAGCCTAAACCTAAACTGCGGCTGCTCCAGCGCGACCCTTGGGAGCTCGAAGAGGGACGCAGCAGCTGATGCTGGCTGTACCCTCCTGGTGACCCGGGAAAACTGTTGCTGAGGGCCTCTGGGGAGATGTCTGCTAGCACCATGTTGCTGAAGCCCAGGCGCATACTCTCCGAGTCGAAGGCCTCTACTTCTCTGGCTTGGCGCTCAAACAGGTGCTGAATTCGTTCTGTGCGTTCGTTTTGTAGGGACTGCATTTCTTCCTCAATCTATAGGAAAAAAATCAAGAGAGAAAATTATCTGCAGGTACAAGAGTAATAAGTTCACAAATGGAAATTAGCTGCTGTGACTGGCAAATAATGATAATAAAGCATAAACATATGCTAAACAATCTTTCAGTGCAAACCAATTAAATGATTTGACTGCATAATTTAACAAAATATCTAAATAATATCTAAAAATATCTATAAAATATAGGGCTGGGCGACATATAGAAAAAAAGCTTATTGATAAAAAAAAAATGCATATTGATCGATATCGATAATTATTGAAAAGATTTGAAACCCTATTTTATGTGCAGCTCTGCCTGGACTTTTTATGATATTGCTAAATGATTTAATTTTAATAAAGAACACAAACACAGACTTCCAATTAAGTATTTATTTAACCAACTTTTTTAACCATAACAATTGTTTTAAAGAAAAATAACTTAAGAGACCTGACTTATGATATTAAATACTGACAAAGAATAAACTAAAGTGACCAGAAAAGTGACCAAAATAAATATAACAAATAAATAAATAGAATACCCTATTTGGGTGGGAATAGTACACCACCAGCTTGTGGTAATTAAAAGATTGTAGGACTAGGCTACCATGTGAACTCCACTCAACAAGAACAAAAACCCAAACAAAAATCAACTCACCCTTTAGCCTAGCATTTCTATGGGGTATTTTTTCTCACCTCTATTCTTCTAGAGGTGCTGCTGGCACCTCGTTATGGTTCAGCTTAGGTTCCTGCTTTAGGCCCCGTCCACACGAAGCCGAACCCTGGCCTAAACGCACAAATTTTTCACCAAACCAGCCTCTCATCCATACGAAGCCGGCATTTCGGGGGTCTGTAAACAATCTTTTTTTTTTTTTATCAGGCCTTCAGAGTGGGAAGATTTTTAAACGCCGTTTTCGCGTTTCCATCTTTAAGCTCTAACCGCATTTTTTTTTTTTCACGCATGCGTCATAGCACTGCCTCTAAACACGCATGCGCGACACAGTATCACAACAACAGTGGCGCCGTACAACAGAATCTTCTTCTTCTGGAATATCTCCAGGAAGAACAGAGCAATATCGACGACATAGTTCAGCACCTGAATTTCACTGAACCACGAAAATGGACCCGCAGGGCAACCATGTATAAATATTAGTGCGCATGCCCAACATTTCCTCGCCTATTTTTGCTTTGGCACCACAGCGCCACTTACAGGCCTGGCATACATTTTGCAGCGTTTTCATGCATTCGTGTGGACGATCACATTTATTTTACGTCTCCGTCTTTAAGACAAACGTTCTGGAAAATATTAGCATTTCGTGTTCGTTTTGACTTCGTGTGGACGGGGCCTTAACCTGAGTTACTTTGAAGTTTCTGGCCCCTCAGCATTTTTCTCTCAATTGTTAGAACTACGTGGGAAACTGCCCAGAACTGAAAATATATTATATATATATATTTTCCAGAAATTCCGGAAGATTCCTCGGAGGAGAGCCGCGTCGGGGCCTACACAGCTCGTACTCCTGCGGGTGTGAGCGGCTGAGATGATAAATAAATAAAAAGCTGGTTGTGTTATCAGACTTCGTTTTCACTGGTTCCCTACACATTTTACAGGTGACTGTGGTTTGTTTTTTGTCCGACTTGGAATGACCGAAATACTGCCAAACTGGCAAACTACAAAAACCCTTCTTTGGAACAATTTCCTCCGCCTCTCCTTGCTGCAACATCTTCATGTGCTCTGTGTTGTGGTTTGAGAGGGCGGCGCTTTGTGACGGCGTGCCTGGGTCCGCGATTGCGATTGGTTTAGGAAGTAGTGACTAGCATAAACCTACATGATAGGCTACAATGAGAAGGAAGGAAAACTGCGTTTCTTTATCGAACTTTTATCGACTCTCTTTTTTTCTATTGCGCCACACGTCTATCGATCTAGACGTGATCTATATATTGTTATTGAATTATCGCCCAGCCCTAATAAAATACACCTTTTTTTTTCCAACACAGAAAGAGTCTTTGGATCCACACTCTTTACATACATGGAAGTTGAATCTGTGGTTGCCGATACCACGGCAATACCATAAAAATATGAAGCTCCATAAAAGTAAATAAGTCAATAGGAGCCCATTTCTCCACAAACAACCAAAATAGCTCATTTTAAATGTTTAACCTTGGGTTTAAAAAGAGCGAAAACCCAAATCTGAGCCATAAGAACATAACAGGCCATGCCATAAGACGAAAGATAAGGAGGCATACAACAGGTTTTGTTTTAGTAGTAAGCTCTTGTTTTCCTACGCAGCAAATGGTTCACATTAGCATGGTGCAAAAACAGGTGGTTTTCAATTCTAGAATCCCCAACCTTCTACTTTTATCAAAACGTCCTCTTTTTCCCTGAAAACATGAACATATAACTTAGATTTCATTAAGCCTACATTGTTAGCCTGGGACTTTCTATCACTTTCTTGCTGGGTGGGCCAAGTTCAGCTCTCCATGTGCAACATAACTACTAAACATTGACAGTATTTTTTGTCTGCTTTTTGTTTCCCTTTTTTTCCCTTAATGCTAGTTTATTCTTTTTTTAAGATTTTACAGCTTTCGACGAACCTTTTGCTCCAGTAGCGCCCTTCGGAGCGACACCCTTTGTTCTAGGTCGTTCTTCTCGCGGTCATGCTGGGCATCTGTCTGCATCTTAATTTTGCTCTGGTAGGCATTGAGAAGCTCCAGCTCCTGCTGCAGCTGGATCTGTAATGCTTGGCCCTGAGATTCCTGAGTCGCATCCAGACGTAACTACAAACAAATAATGACAAAAACTGATATAGACCTTACTGATCATGCAACATTACGACGGTAAAAATGCAATAGATCACATGACTCTACACTTCTAGAATAACTAGACTCACCGCCTGAGATGAGAGCATTTCGTTGATGGACTGGTCATACTGCTCTGCTAAAATGGCAAGTTTGCGATGCTGCTCCTGCTTCAACCTTTTAAGGACAGCTTTGTGCTCTGATTTTGGTGTGGTCTCCAACAGGTGGTTTCTCAATGCTTTATACTGCCGGGTCTGGATCTTACATGTGTCTTGAAACTGCTTTTTGATCTGGAGCTCTTTGGACTTAAGAGAATAGGAAAAAAAAATAGGAATTAATTCAATAATATATGTACATCAACACCTCAGAAAATAGAATTAGGATACAGAACAAGACAAGATTTAGTTTAGTTAATCCTATTCGTAAGAATTATTAATATTGGTCAAAAACAAACCTTGAGGCTCTTGGGTTGCTGACGGACCTCCATGGCATGTTTGCGTCTAAGCTCACGATCTCTCCGCTTGTTATACTCCTGCTGATTGGTGAGCTCCGTCTGATGCTGGAGGCGGATCAGCTCGACCCTCATCTTTTGGATGGTGTTGAGCTGGCGGAACTGCAGCTCCTGCATGGACTCATGGTGCCGGAGAAGCATAGCGTGCTCCAAGTCCTTCTGGGTCTGACGCTTGTTTAACTCCTATCACCAAAAACAGAGGAAATTACTAGAAGAACAAGGAAAAACAAACAAACATACTTTTCAGTTAGTGTCATATTAAAGTTTAGCAGTTCTGACCTCCCGTAAATGCTGCTGTTCAATTTTATGTCGTTCCATCAGGATTCTTCTTTTGAACCTGCGGCACTCCAGCTCCAGATACTGCCTCTGTCTGCGTTGCAGGTTGGCCTCTTCTGCTGCTTGGAGGTTTTGAAAGTTCTCTTTCTGCTTAGACAACCACTCCTGCTTTTCTTTCTTGGGTGTTGATTGGTTTTCATTAAAAGCCTAGGAGGAAAAAAAAAACAAAACAAAGATGTTTCACCTACCTAAAGCTAAATTTGTTTCAATTACCCATTGAAAAAAATTTGTAGGAAAAGATTATGATGAACTTCCTAACCTCTTTCAGTTTCTCCTTGTGAAGCTTGTATTCCTTCTTTTGTGATTCAAGGAAGCTGCTCAGTTCTTTTTTCTGTTGACTCTGGATATGATGTTGGAACTTCTTTTCATCGTTGCTAAATGTTTTTGCCTAATGAAAAAAAAAAAGTACCAATTTCAGCTGATCAATACAAAACAATGGCCAATTTATAAGCATCTGTTGGATCACACGTTAATACAAGTTTCCAGAATTAATATTTCCAGGAGAGATGGAATAGAGATACTAATATGAACTTTTGTTTTAGTCGTTGCCATCAAAATAGGAGTTAGATAAGCAACATGCAACTCTAACTGAGCCACTACCTCTAATCATGAAAGTCCAACTGATAAAAAAAAGATTTGGTTGTAAACAAAATTTAAAATATCAAACATGGATAAAGATACAAAAATAGGGAGGATCCTTTTAATATAAAAATATAAAGCAAAGAGAGTTAGAAGCAACAGTTGAAATTGTGTTATTTTACATGTAAACTGGCTGAGGTGGAGCAAAGCAAAGGTTCTCAGGTACTGTTAAAAATATTGGTTATTGATTCCTTACATATGGTTTGGCAATATATCATTACATAGGCCTTTCATATCAGCTGAAATCAATAATTATTCATTAGAACTTTTTTTTAACCTTTATGAAATAAGTATAAATGGGAAAAAATGTATGTAAGCCTAACTGTATATAGACATAACCGTTAACCTTTTCACCAAAAAAAAGGTCAGCCAGTCTTATGACCAACTCTGCCTAAATCCTCCAGAGTCCCATGTGGTTCTGAAATATTCTGTGAAAATATTGAACATTTTATATGCTGTATCTTATACTGGTATCGATCAGGTGCCTATCTAATATATAATTGATCTTGATTTATTACCCAGCTCTACCCTCACATGAACCCTTTTACAAATTTCAAAAAATATTACAGCAAGTCATTGCTAACTCATTCTAAGATTGATTCTATCAATGAAGAGGATCTTCTTGAGCTTTCCATATCGCGTAATAGTTTGATGATAAACAGGCTGCCAAACAGCTGATTTAGGACTAGCTCACTAGTTAGTGTTTACAAAACAAAGTCATAGTAAGTCTAACTTTTTTTTTCTATTAACATACTAACCGATAGATCAAGAACTCCACCTAAAAAATATCCTAACCAGCGGTATAAGAGGTTGTTTCTGGCTGGCATCCACTATACTATCAAAAAGACATTATAATCATACCAGTACTTTGTTTCCTTAAAACATAACAGGCATAGAAAGCCTTAAAGAACAGTGCTTCTTATAACATTTATTGATTTCAAAGCAGTTTGTAATAATTATAAAATGATTAAGTAGAAATATAGAGCACTGCCCTAATATAAAAGCTGCAGAAGTGTAAAATAGTGAATAGAGTATGGGACTGATGAAGTATCATCAGAACTCAAAAGTCTGAAACACCCTGTAACTTCAGGAGTTGCTAACAGTTCTCTCATGCGTGTGTTGAAAACCTACATCTTTATCCATGGATGCTTGGTGTTTCTTGACCAACTTTTCCAACTCTTGAGCAAAGTTATTCCTCTGGGTCTCCAGCTCCTTGTCCAGTCGAACCCTGTGCTCATCGATTTCAGTCTTCAGCTTGTTTTCCAGAGCTAGCAGTTGTTTCTGATGCTGTCGTCTCATTCGCTTGTAGCCTAGTATCTGCTCTCTTAGTTCAGATTCCTGCTCATGCTCTTTCATCTGGCGTGTAAGCTGAAAAACCCAAGAAGCGGTTTTTAATTAGCGTCATAGAAACACATTTTTTAGATGGAAAAACAAACTGTAAAGTTGCAATTCCATAGTGACTGCAAATGTGGATCACTAGTTTGCTTTACTCGGATTATTAATGTCTTGTTTTATCTTTGTTGCCCTCAAAAACATAACCAGCACATATGCAGATGAGATCACAAGTCTCGTATATTGCAATAGACATGCTACATTATTATATTCAGAAAAAGATTATTCTAACAACAATGCTTTAAAGGGCATCATTTAATATTATATAAATTTAGACTCATTCACATGATTAGTATGAAAACAGTCCACTGGCAAATCAGAAAAGTGCAAAAACCACAACAGTCAGAGCGGAAGATTCATATGATCAGCTTATAGCAAACTGTACTGGATTATAAATGACCTAAATACAAAGTATTTATGATCAAACCCGTGCTGTACTTTTCCTATTAAAGGGTAGCGGTTAGTAATAAAATAAATCCACTGTTAGGATAGCCTATGGCTGTTAAAACTATAAATATAAACTGTGAGAACCTACTCAGCTGACCCACACGGTTTACATTTGATCATTGCTGCACTTTAGAAACGGAAATGCCATGAAAGCTGTACAAAATTACATTTTGATTTGTATACACAGACTGTATACAAAACACATTTAATGACAATAAAAGTTGTCAAGTCCAAGTCTCTAATTCTAAAATTAGCAAATAAACTAGAAGTAAACAGGCCAGATTATATACAGGGTTAGACACATGCTTCATTTTTACCCTCATATTGTTTATGTGCTACATTCACTATCCAGGGATAGAGACTAAAGCTAGCTCGGGGTAGCTATAGAAGCTAACTGCGGAGGAACAGAGGAGAACAGTGGAGAGACAGAACACTGAAGGAGAGGGAGAGACTATGGCTGCCCAGGAGAAGGACAGTGGTAACTGCAGGGAGATGAGTATGGTGGGGAAAAATGGATTGAAGCCAAGTGTTTCTAATATCAGAGATGTTAGAGAAGAATTCCATTAATATCTGATGGGGACATCCCTAGTTATCAATAATTATCAATATTAGTTGGAGGTGTAAGTAACAGTGCAAATTCTTTGGGTTCATTTCCACATCCCTAGTAAGGATAGAGAG
Organism: Cyprinodon variegatus; assembly: GCF_000732505.1. Taxonomy (NCBI): domain Eukaryota; kingdom Metazoa; phylum Chordata; class Actinopteri; order Cyprinodontiformes; family Cyprinodontidae; genus Cyprinodon; species Cyprinodon variegatus. Next base: position 1,059,658 of record NW_015150467.1, read on the forward strand.
TATTTTACCGCTGAAGCTGTACGTATAGTTGCAAAGTCTTCACGGTTTCGTCTAGGCCTTTGAGTTTGCGCAGGAGGAGATTGTGGCTCGGTTGTGGTTCTGCTGTGAGGCTCCGACTCCTCATTACGCATCTCTTGTTCCTGAAAAAGAAGCAAACTTGTCAAGCTAAAAAAAAAATACACATAAACGCATTAAAACAACAGCGCTGTTATGATGAGGGGAAACACTGGTACACAGCACAGTGGGACATTAATCTTACAGGTTTGAGGTTTATCACCGAGCTGTTGGACATCACCGTGCCGTCTCCATCCATGTCCGGCTCGCTCTCGTCATCGCCTGCATCAGTTAGACTGTTGACGGAGCTGCTTTGGGAGCTGGCACTGATAGACATACTGGGTATGGACTGGTTGCTGCCAACACTGTTCACTGTGCCCGTCCTACTAACACTGTTCTCTGGCTCCTGCACATACGGTTCAAGAATCAATAAAAGGGTAAAACAACGAAAAAAATATAGCTTTATAGAATAAAAGGTAAAGAGACAGACCTCATCTTCATCTTGTGCCTCGGCTGTGGAGCCATTGTGGGCTTCCTGAAACAAGATCTTCTTCACCTTACGAGACTGCAGATTGTCTAGTTCCCTCACTGCATCTTTGGTCCGATTGATCAGATCTACTAAAACTGATTCTGGTCGTTCGCGCTGGATAAATGCATGCTGTGAGCCAAAAAAGAAATCAAAGATTAATGTCGAACCTTTGTTGAAGTTAAAAACAAACTGACCATAAAGCTAAGAAGAATCTTTAAACTTCCCACCTTTAGGAGCTCCTCAGAGGTTGGCCTTTCCTGAGGAAGTTTTTGAAGACAAGAATCTACAAATTTTCGAAAATAATCCGTCCTACAGCAGAGTGAAAGAAATATAATAAAATGACAGAAAGCTTAGATTATAGTACATTACAGAACATCCTGTTTTGAACCGCTGCAGAAACAAACTAATTTCTCTTACCATTCACTGGACTGCAGGGCAGGGCTGTCATTCTGTGCAATATGATATAAGGCACTCATTGCATTCATGTTGAACAGGGGAGGCTTCCGCTCAGCTAAAATCAAAAAAGAAAATCAAATTAGGCAAAATGGATGCAAGCCATGAAAAAATGGTTAAAATACAAATACGGAGGCCGTTTCTATGCAGTATATTTCAGTGATCATCGATTGATTGATATTATTTACACAGATTTTGGTACACCCAAATTTGTTATAATAAATTTTTTAAACTTGGATAAATCCAACAAGTTTCTTAATTTATCTGGGAATGCATAATCAAGACACATATATGCAGGAGGAGTATTCAAGAATTTATAGGCTGAATAAACACAAACAAACATAAATGCTTGGTGCCATCCACACCTTTAGAATCCGTGGTTTACCAGGTAAAAGGAATGCAGACCAAGTACATGCCTGTGCACGGAAACCTTTAGAAAGTTATGTATGAACAAAGTCACATCAGTGGCAGCAATGCTTGGAAAATAGTTCTGCTGTAAAAGGAACCAGTCAAGTGACAAAGTAATGTTGATTGAGTGCAACATTTGAACACTGAAAAAGGTAATCCTTGTAAAAGCGACATACCTAATTCAATGCAGGTGATTCCCAAAGACCAGATGTCCACCTTTCCATCATACTGACCCTCATCCATGGCTAATATAACCTCAGGGGCCATCCTGGGAATAAAACATAATGCAATCTAAGATAATTATGTAAGCAAAAAGCTCAATTTTAAAAAGACAGACAAGGAAGAACAAACAAGAAAAAAAAAAAAAAAAAATCACAAATACTTAAACTTTTACTAGATATACTGTCGCATCTCAGTGTGCATCTTAAATTAGCATTGAAAAGTTATTTTTTTTATCCAATGTAAAATTCAAAACGCGAGTACAATTTAGATGGTATTTAAAGTTTTTATTGCAGTTATTGTAACTTTGATGAATTACGGCTTCCAATTAATGTGACACCTTGACAAAAGAAGGTTGGACACTAAACATCACAGCTAAAGATGCTGGCTTTTCAGAGCGTTCTCTTCACAAACGTATTGTAAAAAAGTTAAGTGAAAGAAAAACCTGTTATAGAAAATCATGCACAAGCAACATGGATAAATGTTGCCTTAATCAAAGCCATAAAATATTTAGGGAGCATCTGGAATATCGGAGTAGATGGAATAAGTGGACTTTAAGCCAAATATATCCAGGCCATTGGTTACAACAAATAAGCTAATCCTGCACCAGACTTTTACTCATTGGTACCAATAAAAACTATTAAGCAGCCCATGTTTTCTTTATGAAAATGTTTTTGTTGACCTCCTCAGTGCACCCCTTTATCTTACCCAACCACCATTGGATGCAAGGGATGGGGATAGATGGATTTTATTCTTGTTAAATTTCCTAAAAGATTTATTTTTTAACTAAATTCTATTCATTAGATGCCCCTGTGCATGCCTGTTTACTTACCAATATGGTGTCCCAACAAATGAATTTGCTGGACAAGCAATGGAGGCCGATCCAAAGTCTGCTAGTTTCACTTGACCTGGTTCTGTCAACAGTATGTTTCCTGCCTTGATGTCTCTGAAACATACAGGAAAAAAGTTCAAGTTTTCCTGGAATGGGAGAAACAAGTGTTAACACGGAAGTTTGCTTGAAATACGCTTACCGGTGAATCATGTTGTGGGAGTGGAGATAAGCCAATCCTTGAAGAGCACCATGAGTAATTGCGGCTATTTCAACTTCTTCTAGGGGTTTCTTGTGAACTAAAAAAGAAATCATGAGGAAAGCATGAGGAAATTATGGAAAATGTGCATAGGTGAAACAAAGTTCCCGTGTACTGTCAGAGTTTACTCACCTTCTAACAAATCTGAAGCTGAGCCAAGACAGTACTCCATTACCAGCTGTTGGGGAGAGAAAAGAAAAAAAAAAGCTCTTTTCATCTCTGTTCAAAAACTTTAAGCTTCAACTAATAAATCTTTTGATCTTGCGTTAAATTTTGAATCAAAATGATCACAATATTGTCCATTCCTTGTTTTTCTTGTATTATTTTTGGCATGTTAGGATTTTCAAATATACTCTTATTTTTTAGTTTTTCATGACCCTCCCACCAGGAGGAGGCCCAGGGGAGAGTCCATGATTTGGTGGAGAGACTCTTGGCTAGTCAGGGAACTCCTCAGGCTTCCCCCAGATGAGCTGGAGGAGGGAAGTCTGGGAGGCTCTCCTGAGATTACTGCCACTGTGACACAGTCCGGGATAAATGGATGAGTTTTTTTTTTGCCGTTTTTGTTTTTGAGTGGGATATAAAATCATAGGCTCTATCTAAACATATCAGATTAGAGCACCTAGATACTGTTTCTAGCAACAATTCTTTCTCCTTAATGTGGCCAACTTGAAGAACACTATCGGAAAAGTACTCTAGACTGCTGTGCAGCAAGCCTTCAGCCTTGCAGACATCATTACACAACAGAAATCACATGGATGATGCTAGTCAAACTGAAACCACAGAAAACGAAAACAACTACAAAAATACAAGTTACACAAATGTATTAATCTGTGTGACATTCATGCATCACATAAAGTACATGTGAAGCAATAATGTTCTCTGGATCTCTATTAGGCGTTTTGTGTTTATACTCTTCAAAGCTCCTCAGTGAGGGACCTCATGAGCTCCTTATGATTAAGGATCTGTGATAGGAATCCTACAGGCTCCTTTTCCTACCTCCTTCTTTACAGTCAGCACTTATGGGGACCGTTGATGCACCAGTGTTTTGGCTCATTCATTTTAACTTCTTATTTTTCCTAAAATTACGTATTAGCACCAAGGACAATCCCATATCGCAATATAGTTTTACTCAATACTAGTGACACGACTTTTACACACATTTCTGATATTTTAATAACATTGTACGATTATAGCATTTGTCACCATCTTACGTTCTGTGTTTTATGTGCTTTGATTTTTAAACCAATAATTACTACATGTTAAATTATATTGGAAACTTGTTAGAATATTGTAATAAGTGGGCATTTTTTGCAGTCTTTCTGATGTTTACATTTGGTTTATATCAATACTGTAATTACTGTATATCGTATTGACTAAAAATAATAAAGATATTGTGATATAAGCTTCTATCTTCCAGCTTTAAAAGGTGATGGAAGGGGAGGAGGAAACGAGGCACGACAGTAAAGCAGGAACCACTAAAAAACAAAACGAAAAGAAATGCCAAATAAAGACCAAGCATTGAAGGACTGGGTTGGCAATGGGTCTCTGCTACTGCAACCCAAATTATATTAGACCAAGAGCAAAATAATGGGTAGAATGAGGGGAAACCCCACTGTGTGTGTATTTGGATTGTCCCTTTTACAGTTAGCCTTGGCTCAAACCTATTGGCTCTTTAAGACTTAGGACCTATTGATGCCCAACGCACAGTTAACAGGTTAAATTAAAGTATTGGCAAAATATTTCTAATTAAAAATTTTTTTCATAATTAAGGTATCTGGTAACTTTTCATTATGGCTGATGTTAATGTTAATAGAAAAGCTTACCCAAGCAGTATGCTCTCTCAGGTAGCATCCTTTGTACTCTATACTGTTTGGGTGCTGTATTCTTCGCAGGAACTTCACCTCCTTGATTATATCTTGCCATTTCTGTGAAATCAGCATGAATAGCAAACAAGAAAGAAAAAAAATCAGAGAACCAACATATTATTTCACAAAAGATGCCATTCTGTTTTACTGGGTTGAATTCATCAAAGTCATTCCCCCAGAAAGCTCAGAAAGAAATTTTACCAATAAAGAAAAATCTTTAACCTTACTTCATTTAAGAAAACATAATGGTTTGAGATAAATGTATTACTTCTGCATACTACTGTGACAAAGTATGATTACACGCCTGTCAAAACTATCTACATTTGAATGTAACTTTACATGTGCAACTGTTTGGGTAAACTTATTAAGGCATCACATCTAAATATTACATTGTTTTGTTTTTTTCACTATTCTGTTAAATCTTAAAGAGTTTGCATTTTCTAAAGACAAACAAAGTACTTTTAATACAATATTCTTATAATGTGAACTGCTGCAGCACTACAAGATAAAGAAGCTAAGTATACTTAAATTTGTTTCTATCCAAGGAAAAACTTGATTTAAAATCTGAATAAAAAAGTTGCTTAAACAGAATGTTGAGTTGCCTAATGATAATTTTTCTTGCCATAGAATCTGTAACTTTCTACAAACTGCAGATAAATACTTACTGGAATAACATAAACCATTGGGTAAGCTAAAATGAAGAAAAGTCAGATTTTAAGCCTGTCCCACACATTCTGACTTCATTTCATTATATATAAATATATGTTTTGACTTTAACAATGCCAGTCAATGCTGCAACTCTAAATGGTTGAGACAGACTTTAATAATCTCAGGGACAGATCTGCACAGATGATTTTATTATGAAAAAGGTTTGGAAAGGCAAATATACCTCATTGGACTGTTTCCCACTGTAGGACATCTTCTTGATGGCCACCACATCATTTGTCCGCACATCACGTGCCTGGGAGGTGAAAATAACTGATTAGAATTTTAAGCGGTTTTACTACAAAATTTTCTTTGTTGGACTGAATGAGAACACTTGTGCTGTCAGACTTTTGTAAATTCTACATTTTATCTGTATGCATAGAGGCAAATTGCAAAATGTATTGTCTTAAGTATCAAAACAACAGTTTGCTACTGAAGCATTAAAACAAAAACATATGATGTTCTGATCATGAAAAAAGTATAATCTAAAAATCTGGTAGAATCGTTAGAAATAAATTTACACTTACATTTTTTAAACAAAGAAAGTCTTTTAACGCTAAAGTTCCAAAGTATTGCTGAAGAACTGAACTACAAATTCATCTATAAAGATACACCTGAAAAGCTGCAAACTTTTTTTTTTTTATTCAGTAACTGAACAAAGTTCCTGCATAATATTTGATAGCAGCAATAGATTTAATTCCAAGAGCAAATTAATTTAAATGAAATCATTTCCATTTATGTATGACAAAATATTTCTGAAACCTTTATATAAACCGTTTTGTAGAAAACAAAATTAACAACACAAGACAAAAGAAAAAAAAATACTAGAGGTCAACTGATAAAGTTTTAAGACTAATAGCAATTATTTTGACATCAGTCTTTACGACCCCAAATATCTACTTCTGATATTTTTGGCTGATTATTGAAGCCCTTAATGCTTTTTCTTCCTCCAATTATGTGACAAAAGTGACAATGACGAAAAATGTTACATACATTATAAAGTTAGACAAAAATAAATAAATAAATAAATAAAAAAAAAATAAGAAGAAAGACATTTGTAAACCATTTAAAACAAAAGGATATGTAATGGACTAGCAATGTATGCTCTTTACAGGATCTCAACATGCCTGCTTAGTGCTCTAATTATTTGAAATAAAAATGCATACATCAGCCAATACCTAGAAAAGAAAAAAAAATATCGGCTGATGTATCTCTCCATCAATCTACACAGAAAGCTGCTTCTCTGTGTGTTTATACTAAAGCTGAAACAACTAATCAGATTAGTCGAGAAATTATTCGAGATTGAGAAAATTGTCAAGAAATCAAGCATTAAACATTAAATATTCTTCACTGAAGTATACAGACCCTAAAATATTTACTTAAAGAGCCCCCATTAAATAGCAATAGTACACAAATAGCGCAGTACAAAATAAAAAAAAAACTATTTTGCATTTAAAATAAAAAAATCTTTCTGAACTCTAAAAATCCTTTGTCTAGGATTCAAGTGACATTTATTTTTATAACCTCAGATTTGTTTGTTTTTAGTTTCCAATGTTTTTGCCAATTTTAATGCTTTTAAATGTTGACTTTTTTTTGTTTTACTTCAAATGCTATTATTGGTATATTAACTTACTTATACTAATTTTTTTTGTTTTGTTTAATCGATGAGTAAAATGATTGACAGCTGCAGCCTTAGGTTACAAAGAAATAAAAGGGTTTTGCTTTTGATGCATTTGATGAACAGCGATTGAAAGAAAGTAATAAATGGAAAATTAGTGGGTTTGATTAACAGACAGGAGCATCATTACATATACAGTAAAATACTCACAAAATATACAGCTCCAAAGCTACCATGTCCAATTTCACTTAGATCTGTGTAGAGCTTCTCTGGATCCTCCCTGAAGAAGAGTTCTGCGATTTCGGGGTCCTTCAGGTTCCCCGCCCGGCTATTATTGGGCATAATGAAGGGTTGGGGGCAATGCCGTCGTCGCCAGGAACTATCTGGGTCTGCGACAGCGACGGAAAAGCCCCCTGTGACGACTCATCTGCAGGACAGTGATTTCATATGTATTCTGAGCTGCAAGGCAAAGAGAAACAAAACTGAATGTCAGTTTGGATTAATTTAATACACGATAGATAGTTAATTCTGATCAATTAAAAACAACTTTCAAGCAACTTCCAGCAGAAAAATACCTGCCAAAACATAACCGAAGCAAATTGTCACTGCTAGTACAAAACATTGAATAGTAAGTGCCTCCTTTTATACCTGAAAAAAATCTGATCAGAAATTACCAAAACTGTTGAAGAGGAGGGGAAGAAGGAAACCATCATTACCCAACACAAGTACTATTAAGGCCTGAACAGACAGGTTGCGTAAGACTTTTCAATCTCCAATCCGATTATTTTTTTCATTACACTTACCTGATCTTTCTGCCCCTTGTCAATTTTATTTGTTGTGATGCTCAAAGATCAATATTTTACTGTATCGTTTTTCTGTCCTCCTAAAGCCCCCCCCAAGGAGATTGATAAACTGCGGTTTCTGACCCTCATTGTTTTAGCGAGGCTCAAAGATGATCACGACTTTATTCATTTTCTGTCCTCCTGAACTCATATCGTGTGTCAAGTATTACATTTTTTTTATGTTTCATTGATTGTTTTTGCAAGAGTCTGTCCAGCTTAACATATATGCGATGTGCAAACCAGAATCTTTCCCTGTGCAAATAAAAGATTTTAATTAGTATTTTCCCCCAAAAGCGGATGCGTTTTACTATGTGACCACGTCTCTTTTCGTGTCACACCTATAAAATTGTTCCTGAGTTGTTGCGTAGTCCAACTAAAACAGACCTGGGGTCTGTCTCAGTCAGACTTACGCAGGCCCCCTTGCGTAAAATCTTGTCGGGTGTGATCATTCCCATTGACTTTTAATTAGGGGTGGGTATTGCCAAAGAAGTCACGATTCGATTCGAATCACGATTCACAGGCCACAATGCGATTCTATCACGATGCATCACGATACTTGAATTATTGCGATGCATTGCAATATTTTATCCTCCATGTTTTGTTTTTGAATGACTCGGCACAGTATCCCGCAGCCGGAAATGCTTGTGACACAAGGCAGCGTGCGTCAACACATTTGCAGCAACATCTACTGGACTGGAAGTTGTATTACACTTGTTTTTGGCTAATGTTTGCCAACCATTCATGCAATTTTATTTATTTATTTTTTTTAAATTAATAATCGATACTTGGCATCAAGAATCGATGCAGTAGATCACGAAAATTAGAATCACGATGCATCATCATGACGATTATTTTGCACACCCCTACTTTTAATGTGCGCTAAACAACATTTTCTGTCAGACGCAAAATTGGATTCGGTGTGTTCTGGCCTTTAAAGACACTACACATAACTGACATCACCAAATAATCATTCAACTGTCTAATTAAATTGTTAGCTATTAAAATCTAGAACAAAGTTATACAAAATGATTTTCATTTATGTGAAAGATTTTTCATTTGACCATCTGTGAGAAAGCATAAATGCATAAAGAGTCTTCAAGCAGCTAAAGGTATATGATAGGAGGAAAATAAAGGGAAAACAAAAATAAAGGGAAATGAATGTGCGACTTTACAAAACTAAGAGTCAGTACACAGACACTGAAGATTTTAACATATTAAAGAGAACACTGAAAAAACATACAGCTTTTTTTTTTTCATTTTTGACCAGAAGACACACAAGAAATCACTTGATGGGAGTTGCATTAAGTCAGCAGAAGTTCATTCTTAGTAAGGATGGGCTGCATACAGAGGACTCAACTGATGTCCCAAACCCATTCCAAAAGTGGGGGAGGAATTATTAAAACATTTATCCAGTATACATCGCTCTGTGGGTTTAATCAGAGTGCTTAGTATATGGGTTAGAGCTATATTCTATCCAGATCTTTGCTGTTTTGAGGCACTGGAAAACTTTTAACTAAGGGAAAAGAGAAGATTTAGGTGATGAAAACAGCCCCTGATCAAAACGAGCTGATTGTGATATGAAAAGTTATAAAAAACCTGCCACAACGAGAGAAAACATGGTTATTTCACCCTTAAGTAATTTTGTAGTGTTATAATAAATAAATACTTTACTTTCTGCTGCTTATGACGGTTCAAAAGTTGGGCATCTAAAAGTTCTTATCAGAAAAAACCCACCTAAAATATACTATTAGCCAAAGAAAGAAAAAAAGGAAAAGAAAAATTACAGAAACAAATATCATTTCAAGTAGACAACTAGGCTGTCAAGATTAGAAATTCCATTACTTAACTGTTGTTATAACAGCCCTGCTAATGCAGACTGTAAAAGATCGCTGAGGAAAATTTACTGAGTCCATGCTTCTCAGATGATCAGTTGCAAACAGATGCAGAGCTGACGTTAGAGTCACAAGACTTCTTTCCCAGCCCGAGAGAAACAGCCCCCAGTTCCAGCAGACGTCTTTTGTCTCACAACAACACTGAACAACCCACTATTCTACACAGATGCAGCCACAGCCATGAAATAAAACCTCATTACCATATGCAGGGCTGTGCAACTTTATTTCCATTGTCCTTTATAACATTGGTGCTATTCAAGGAGCTTTGTTGTCATATGTCAATATACGGTTTTTTGGAGCACAGAAAAATCGGGGAAAAATGTCCTGGTAACTGATGCCTTCATATACCAGGACCAGCCTTTCAACCGGGACTCACTAAACACTTAAGAATGCAGCAGGACAGGACAACAAAGCTGGAGGGCTGGAATTCCCGATGTATGCTCTCACTACACTGCGCTGCATTTCTCAGCACTTCCTGTTCGTACAGATCTAGCGAGGAAGGAATGGGCCCTAGTAAGAATCTAGACATGTTACATCTAGCATCCCTCACACAAAAGCAAGAACAAACATGCACTGAAAAATTTGACAGTAAAAACAAAACTAATAAAAAAAAAACACCGCAGGGAAGTAGAATAATCCAAATCAGAATCCATTTCAGATCCTAACAATGAAGTTATTGCAGCTTACTGTTGACATTAATGTCTATCATATAATATTTACTAGAACAATTTTTCACAATACACTTGGTACTTAAGCATATACTTAAATACTCTGTGCAATGTCCAGTTTTCATCCCAAAATAGAAGTTGTTTACATTTTCGTTTAACTATTTAACAAAAGATTTTATTCTGGAAAAAATATTGTGATCAGAATATACATATGCTTCAGAGCCAAATATTAGCCGTCGCTGTTTAAATGGTGGAAAATATATTCAAACAGTAATAAAGAAATTGTTAATAGTTAATAAACTTAAAAGTCAAACCTTTTGAGTTTATTACCACACCTATTTTTCTTTTTAATTAGATTAAAAGGACAAAGATTACCACAGAATGTCAGTTTATAAAACGCTAGTTTTTACCTGATTTGGAAATCCAGCTATTGCATTTTAAATTAAAAGTAGAAAGGTTAGGAGATACACGTGGTTTCTAATTTTTACCCATAAAAGCAATCATTTCATTTGAAATCAAACAGAAGACTCATCCACATTACAAAATAAACAAACAAATACAGTTTTCAGTAATTTGCTCTAATTTCTTTCCGCTGTGAAACATGAAAACATTTGGAAATTGGTTTACTTTACTAAAAACTGTTTAAATATTCAAATTATGCTTCATAAGCCCAGGTGATTAGCCTACTGCTAGGGACTTCATCTCTTTTACCTGGGCGTTTCTGTTCATGTCAAAGTGATAACACACTTCCTTTAAAAATCAATTATCAATTTCTACATTGGTTAGTTTCCTGAAAGCAGTCACAACACTACCAGTTATTTGGGTCTGAAATAGATTTTCACACAAAATAACTAAGACCTAAAATGTGTCTTTCATTTTAGCTTATGAAGGCTTCAAATGATTCACAATGTTGTCAAGGTAATGTTAGCAGAAAACTTCACGCTAGCCAAGTTACGTATCTTGGTATAAAATAGTTCAAGCAATGTTCATAACGTGTAAAGAGTTATTTAACAGCTCACAAACGATTGGGTTATACAATTTGGTTCTAAATCATGCAAAAATTCAACCAAAAAAATAAAAATAAATAAATACAAGCTTGATGTTTGCTAACCTAGCTTAGCCGGCTAGCTGAAACTCACCCTGCTGACAGGCCAGCTCTGGGCGATGAGGAGACTGGTGTTCACTTAAAACAGTTTGGGGTTATAAAACACTTTTCCAGTTTCATTCCCTGGATGGGAGTTTTTAATGCGTTGAATCCTCGTGGTTCTTCGCGTTGTCAGCCGATTTCACCCTCCGTACGTCAGTGAAATGAGCAGAGATAGAAATAAGTTAAGTGGGGTGCCACAGTAGCCAGCTCCCACTCCCAGACTAGCTCCAAAGATGGCTGCCGAGCGCACCGCCGCCGCCTCTCTTCGGGAAAAATACGTTGGAGGAGAATAAAAAAAAAAAAAGTTTCAGCAACGCCTAAACACCCTAACCGCAGTATAACGCGAGGTCGTTCAACGAACTGGAGGTTTAATAGACCCCACTGGTAGCTGTAACTTATGTTAAGATCCTCTCTTCGACATGTTTCAAACTGCAGTTCCGCCCTGCCTGTTGCAATAAACTCTCACTGACCCAGGAACATCCACAGGCGGAAACTCTGGAGCACAATTCACAACACAACACCTTTAAAGGTTCGTTCACTTTTAAAATGTAGAATACAAATAAATAACAACACCAAAATAGTAAAACCTACGGAAGAGGAGTAGGTATACTGGAAAAAATTAAAAAACACTTGACTGATTTTAAAATTTCAGTTTAATATGGGGAAAAGTCAGAATTCTGAATTTAATCTCAGAATTCTGACTTTAATCTCAGAATTCTGACTTTAATCTCAGAATTTTGACTTTTTTCCTCAGAATTCTGACTTTAATCTCAGAATTCTGACTTTAACCTCCGAATTTTGACTTTAAACTTAAGAATTTGACTTTAATCACAGAATTCTGACTTTAATCTCAGAATTCTGACTTTTTCTCAGAATTTACTTTTTTCTCAGAATTCAGACTTGTTTCTCAGAATTTACTTTTTTCTGAGAATTCAGACTTGTTTCTCAGAATTGTGAATCTTAATTCAGATGGGAACCATGAAGGAAGAGATGTGGGAGCACTCAGTTTCACTGACAAAGATGTGAGTGGTCGGAGTGTCGCACTGGTGAAAAATGACACAATTAAGCAACTTTTTACGTGCCCGAGGGGTCCCCCTTGATGCTATTTCATTAATGGAGGAGCAGAAGGTGATTAAAACAAGGGAGCTGATGTCCAAAACAGATATGGCTACGGCTTGATGCTAACATGTTTCTTAGCTGTCAGAATTCAGTCAGAATTCTGAGATTAACTCAGAATTGTGAGCTAAAAAGTCAGAATTTTGAGATTAAAGTCAGAATTTTGTACTGAAATAAAATTTAAAAATCAGTTTTCTTTTTTTATACTTTTTTTCAGTGGCCCTAATCCTCTTCCATAAAAACCATATCCACCATTTTATCCAAAATATATCCTCTTTGGAACACTATAGTCTATGATTCAATTTAAACTGTATCATGTTTATATTTGAGAATGATGACAACTGTGTTTAGCCAAATGTTCCTCGATGAAAATTATTACCAGTATGACCTCAAAATAAGAAAATAGAATTTGAAACTGCATTTCATTTACATTTTAAGAATATTTTGAGACCAGATGTTTACATAGAAGATAAAATCACAGCAGATAGTTAATTGAAGGAACAACTATAGCTAATCTGCACTGCTTCATTGTATGGCATCTATAAAAATAAATAATAAAATGATTATATGAGACATTAGGAAGATAATGTATGATTTGCAATCTGTTTAATTATTGGATACAGTTTTTAGATACCCTAATGTCATAGAGTTAGTTGTTCAAACACATACATGTTATCAGCTAAATGGGAATGTCACGCTATCATAACACTAAGGGAGTGTTGTGTTTCCCATGGATTTTCATGTTTTTGTGCTAAATGTTGAATTATCAACTCCATCACAAAAGGAAAAATCCTATAGATGGCAGTTAAAAGTTCTTTTTTTTTTTTTTAAGTTGATGTTAGAGTAAACTGTTGTGAAAAGCTGTGGAATGTTATTGATCCAAAATAATTGATCCCAGTAAAACAGTTTAAAGGCTATTCTATAGAATAGAAATCCACTATTTTTAAACTTCTAAATTTAAATAACATAGGCTATTTATGATATTGGAAAAAAGGTTACTCTTCTGGATTATTCTGGAATTTAGCAAATTGATGTATTTTCTGTAGTTCTAATAAAGAAATGAAGTCTTTTATACTTAATTAAATACATTCTTCAATTGTTTAGGGTTTGAAAAAAAAATGAAAACAGTTGACCTACAATAATCCTTTTCTTGTTATTGTGATTTATCTTTCAACACAACTAAGGTAGACAAAGAATCCTACTCCCCAAAATTTTTCTTTCACTTCAGCAATATTAAATTTAATGATTTTCAGGAGAGAATCACCCATTTAAATAGCCTGCAAAAAAACTAAAACAAATCATTTTGTATTTTTAGACACATTTGGTGCCTTTTAACTTTGGTCAACAGGCCCAATCCTGCTCAACAAAGCAATTTATCCCAATCTCAAGAGCCAAAAAAAGGCATAATATATATATATATATATATATATATATATATATATATATATATATATATATATGTAATGATAAAATCAATAGTTTAATTTATAAAGCTGTTTTGACTTGATGATGTTGCAGTTCATTGTGCATAACCAGTAATGTATTATGAACAGATCACATTTTTCACAAAATATATTGAAACTTTAGCATTTTGACTAATGTATTAATATATCAATTAATTTTGTAACTTTACGTATACTTAATTGTAAGTTGATCTTTCCAATATTTTTACCAATGTGTGAATGACAAATTAAAAGGTTGCGAATATACATGATTTTTGGGCATTTATCGACCAGTAGATGGCAATATAGAAGTAACACATAAGAGTCAACAGAAGATGCTTTTATTCAAGTTTACTATGAACATTGGGAAACATCTGGCAAGTGACGGATTATATTTTTACTAAAATATGAGTTTTATGGAACTGTGGATGGAAATTTAAGTTTAAATTCTATATAATACAAATCAACATGTTAAAACTCAAAATATATATTCAGTGTTTTAAAAGCTGTGGCAGAGAGGTTAAATAGATGGCTTTGTTACAAGTTCGTGTCCTTTACCTTGAATGAAACTATTTTCAGCTGTTGATTGAATTACTTATAGGTTTTTTGTAACTTCAGATGCGTTCAGTCCAGAAAACTGATTCTACATTTTGAATTGAAAGCACAACAATCAGCATAACATTTTATTATACCAATGCTATTCTTATATTATTATGTGATGGAGTGTTGAGATGTTTCTAGTGTCACAAATGTGCAAGTTTTATCTGTTGAAAATTTTCTTTTTTTTTACTGTAAAAAAACAAACATACAAAAAAACTGTTTTGGATTTCTTTATTAGTGGATTATTACGTAGCTCTGGTGAGAAACTCCTCTCCACTGCTAAAAAGACAAACAGGGTTATGTGGTCTTGATACCTTTTAAAATGTTTTCTCGCAAACAGAGCCCTTCCTTTGGCCAGGTGCGATTACCAGGAAGGGCAGTTCTATAGGAAAATTTTCCACGGGGGCCAGGGTGGGGCCATGATTATTAAGAGAACATCCTTTTAGTGTATTAAGTGAGCCACAAAACCAAGGTTGTACTCCTGATCCAGCAGATGAAAACTGTGATTCTATCTCAGTATGACTGAAGCTTAAATCTGACTGTAAATTGTAAATAAATTATTATAAATTATTAAAGTAAATTGTCAAGGCAAAATATAAAATTGGTTCAAGGAATTCATCATGTATGGTCTATTCTGTGATCACACATCATCATAAGAAGTTGATTTAGTATTGCACTGCAAAAACATCTTTTTACATTTATTTATTTATTTTGCTGTTGTGTTTTTTATTAGTACAGCAGCTACAACAGGGCCCTGTGTAGATCCCATGATTACCAAGAATGGAGCAATCCAACATCATCCTAATTGTTTAAAACATTTTTTTTTTGTTTTTTTGTTTTTGTTTATTATTATCAAGTATTTTTTTTAATAAGAAGCTTCTATAACCAAAGTATTCAAGAAAGTAAAAGTTCAAATCGTAGTTTTTTTCCCCCATGATTGTACGGGGCAAAAGTGTTTAATAATTATATTTATTCGGCTTTTATTTTGAAGAAAAATAAATAAATCTGAAAACACGCCTCTGCTTTGACGTCACAGAAATCAGGAAGTGCAATAATTGACATTTGCACGTGGTAAAAAAAATGGCTGCGAATGAGGAGAAACAAGGCCACAAAGCCGGCGTTTACAAACAGAAAAATAAAGGACACAAACATGGCAGACACAGGACGAAAGGGGAAATTGAAAGAGAAAACAAAGGTAAGCCACGCTCAGCAGAAAAAAAAGTGTTACCGTTTAGTCCCTCAGCGGTTGCCGCTTTGATTCCCACACGTGTCTTCAGCATGAGGAGCTCTTCAGGACATGTTATCTAATTTTTCAGTGGGACGGACTCAGTTTTCCCCCGGTCGTCTGTTTCGACTAACTTTGTCAAAGTTTAGGATTTTCAAAGGTCTGCACCGGATCCCCAAGCAAGTATGAGATAGGAAAGTTTCATGATTCTCAGATCCTATTTATGTCCTGCAGCCAGGCATCGATGCTCGTATCGTTCTCAAGACACAGGCGTGCTATTTAAAATTACTCTGCAAAATGAGATTAAACGATCCGTTGATTTATATGAGGTGCCCCCAGGGACATAAATCAGAATTAACTTGCATATACACATATTAAATTACACTCTTCCATATAATATACTGAAAACCTCACACAAACACTAGTAAAAAGTAGTGTTGCGCCGATGCCATTTTTTGGCCCCGATACCAATACCCGATACCTGGCTGTGCA
>NW_015150467.1:1078672-1085218 GCF_000732505.1 Cyprinodon variegatus
CTTTTCACCAGTTTATATGAACAGGTCTCACTACTTTGTATGAGAGCTTTTGAGTAGATTGAATAAGAGGTCAATGTTTTCACTAGTTTATGTGAGAGCTTTTTACTAGTGTTTGTGTGAGGTTTTCAGTATATTATATGGAAGAGTGTAATTTAATATGTGTATATGCAAGTTAATTCTGATTTATGTCCCTGGGGGCACCTCATAGTAATTTAATATGTGTATATGCAAGTTAATTCTGATTTATGTCCCTGGGGGCACCTCATAGATTTATATACAAGTTATTCTTTAAATACTGCCAATTAAATGTGTTCGACATTTGTTTGACATGTCGACTGTTGAATCCTTGCTTTACACTTCAAGGAGGTGGAGGAGGAATGATAAAGAAGCCTTTTATTTTGAGGATATAAATCCATCAGGCATGCTACTATACCGACTGAGAGATAAAACAAATAGTGGCAAAGCAATGAGAAGGATCCGATGCAGGGTCAGATCCACATTCTGCCTTGTACGGCAGCAAATGTAGGACATAATTGTTAATCTTCTGTTGTGCTCCTGTGTTTTTCTTTTTTTTTTATTTGACCAGAAAATTAAACAAAATAAATTATAATAATATTATATTACTATATTAATAATGATAAAAATAAAATATTTCACGAATAATGATTAATCGGAAATTGTTCAGTATTTTCATTATAAAAACAAAATGATATAGCTCAGGTTTTAATCCTCTTGATATTTCATGCCTTACATTAAAAAGCAAAGTGACAATAAATGAGTGCAAAGTAAAAACTTCCTTCTGTTAACTGTATTCTTGCAAAACACTCAGCTCCTTAAACATCCTTACACTGTGTTTCTTCCTAGGCAGGGTATCCGTGACAACCCTTACTAAAAAACAGAGGAAGGAGCTGAAGAAAATGGATAGAAGACATAAAGCTAACCAGCTTCGAAGAACCAAGAAAGACCAGGTAACATCCTTGCACCCTGGAGCTCTTAAATTCCTGATTGGTTTTGCAAACCTTAACATTCTTTTTTTTCACTGTAGGTTCTGACAGAAAAGCGACGACTCGGCAGCAGGGACGGTCCTCCTCATCTAGTGGCTGTAGTGTCCCTGCATGCCAACGCTGATGCTGCAGCTATTACCAAACTGCTGAGAAGCGAAGGCGCTGGGGGTGTGTTGCAGCAAGAGAAATGCATCAGTGGTGTCAGTGATAGTTTTGGACTGATTCTGCCTCGCTTCAAACAGAGGTTCACATTTCTAAACCAGACCACAGGTAAGTCTTGTCATGTGCAGAATGGCGCTTCTTAAATCAAGAATATAGGGCGTGCAGATGGTAAAGTGGCTAGCATGCAGGACCCATGTACAGAGGCCTTAGTCCTTGACGTGGCTGACCCGGGTTTGAATCTGGCCTCTGGTCCCTTCCCCTATGTCCCCCTGTCCCCCTCTCTCATACCCCCTTTCCTGTCAGCCTACTGTCGAAAAAACGAGCCACTAAAAAAAAAAAAAATAGGAATACAGTTTTGATAAGTTGAATAAATTAAGCTAGTTGGTGATTTTTTTAATCCTATATAAAAGACATGTTTTTAAATTTAGGTTGAAACTAGATATTTTACATCGTGTGCTGGTAAATGTCAGAATGTCACTTCACTTAAGCCTTGTATACCATAAGAGAGTTTTTAAAAGCCCAAATGATGGCACTAGGCCTTCATACCCTTCTGATACCTGACACCTTAAGCAAGTATCTTTGTGCGACATAATGGGGGGGGGTATCAGATCAGAAAGATACATTTCTTGTTCATCCTTGGGTACAAATTTCAAGATGCCTGAATGCCCCACATTCATGCAGTTATATGCAAGTAAAAACAACATGAAAATGTCAAGGAATCATAACAGTCAGGCAGAAAATAGTTCTATTTCCTTAAGATGAACATGGTTTTGGTAATTTAGTACTCTGTCAGCATTTGGACAAGTCTGTAAAATAGTGGGAGAACATAGTGTGGTAAGCGGAGAACAAAATTTAGTTCTTTGGATGCCATAATACACTCCTAATGGAGCCCTTTTTTATGTTACAGAATGAATCAAAAAAGACCAGTTCCCAGTTACTGCCTCTAAGGTGGCCGACAAACTTGACCTTCTTACAGCAGCTGTATAATGAATGGGCCACCATTTAAGCAGAGTATGTTGAGACGGTAGAAGGATACCCATAACCCCTGACTTTTAACCAAGTCAGTTTTTCTTTATAGAGAACAGGCTCTTAGCTAGGAATATTTCATAGAGTGTACACCTTGGTGTATTACATCTTTAGGCTTTGTGCTGCGTAGGGGCAGATCAGGGGTATCCTCCCCTGGAAAATTTTGAAATTTAGACTCTGAAACGCTATTTCCTGCATTTTGAGGCTGAATGCAACTACATTTTTGTCTTTGTTACAACATCGTTTTGGTCCGGATTATGCAAAATTTCATAAGGAAGACATGAGATCATTTTCAGGTACAATATTATGTTTAAGGTTTAGGTTAATTCAAACAATCAGAATGTGCAATGCTACACTCACAGTGCATGCGCCTTCAGCGCCTTCATCAAAAAAGGGCTTGTTGTATTTTTCATGCTTGTACACAGGTTAGACACGTCTCAAAAACATCTTTGATGTTTCTGAGGCATGTCAAGTAAAGTGCATGCAGTTTAGTTTAAGTTTTTACGGAACTAGTGGCTCGTTTTTAATGAAAGTAGGCTGACAGGAGAGGGGGAGAGACATGCGGGAAAGAACCACAGGCCGGATTCAAATCCGGGTTGGCCTCGTCGAGGGCTAAAGGCCAATTTATGCTTCTGACGCATAGCCTCTGCAAACGTCAAATCTGTCTCTGTGTGCAACCATGGCCCCCGCACAGAGGTTCTGCAACCGTTGTGGTGCACCAAAAAAAAAATCCTGACTACGCGTCAGATGGTCACAAACCCGCAGACCTTAAACTAAAGTGCGCAGACAAAAAGCAGCTGTGGTTGGTCCTTGGTATGCCTTTCTGGCTGTCTGTGTGGTCGTCCTTCTCGATTCGGTGCCAGGATGCGCAATATTTAAGAACCAAGGAACAACTCAAATGGACAGCTACGACGAACGCTTATTTGGTCTTTTTGCCAACTCCATTAAAAGAACCTGTTCCTCTTCGATGTCTAGCAACTCCAGATCCATCTCTGTGACCGTGATTCTTGCGGACGCGCCATTGTTGTTTTGGAAAATAAACACGCCTGCTGGCACCGCCCAAGTTCTCGTGACCATCCGCCGAAGTTCTTGCGGGTTCTCGAATAGGCTCCCCTTTGCACTTTGGCAGTAAACTGCTGTGCATCCCTAGAAATTATAGGCCGATGGTGCAGAAGCATACCAGCAACACTGGTTCATGACCAGACCCAAGCAACATTTGATGTGTGCGGAGGCAAAAGTATAATCTGCCTTTAAGCATACATTGGTCGTCTGCGCTAACCACTGCGCCACCAAAGCACACCCCAACTAATGTGATGTTAAACATGTATATTAGTTCTACTGTCCTGCAGGTTTTAGAAGAAGCCCTTCTCCAGCAAAAATGAATCAATGGTCACACCTGAATGGTTCTTGACCAGCATCTGCGTTGCCGTATACCATGCTGATGACAAACATTCAGAATTTTCATAGATTTTTTTTTCACTTTTTTGCAATAGCAAAAAGAGAGAAATTTTTACTTGAGACAATTTGGAAAAAGAGCCAGATGTTTGTACATTAAACATTAACACCCTTGTCCTGATATATTTTTTTGATAATAAGTTAATTTCTTTAATTAAAAAGGTGTCTCCAAGTTTATGCTGTTTTAAACTAAATCTGGTCTTATTTGTCATAGCTTTTGGGTTTGGCATGCCATCAATAATCAATGCTGAGTCAATAGATAGTTAGGTCATTTCAATTTTTGCCAAATTGAGTCATGCATCTCTTGTATTTCTTTTTAAATGGTTATTATTTTGGTTTCCTGATGAAATAACATCTGTATAATACAATACACGCTGTGCAAATAAGCTATTAAAGTAAAAAAGGAGATCATAACCCTAAATGTTAATTTGAAATCTGCTTGATAATTTAAACTTAGAATATTTATTTATTTTTAAGCTCAGCTTTTTACTAATTTCTCAAGGTGTTGTTCTTGTTTTTTTGGACAGCTGACATGCACTCCCTGCTGGATGTGGCAAAGGTTGCAGACAGCCTTGTGTTTGTCCTTGATTCAACTGAAGGTTGGGACAATTATGGAGATCACTGTCTCTCCTGCCTCTTTGCTCAGGGACTTCCAAGCCATGGTCAGTTCACATTTATGACATTATCAGGCAGATTCAACATTTTTTTTTTTTCATTTTATGCATGTCTTTTCTTTCGATGTTTTCTAAGCTTGATATCGCTCTTAAATCTGCCCTGTATAGCTCTGGTGTGTCAAGGTTTGTCTGATGTTTCCGTGAAGAAGAAAGTTGACTTCAGGAAAGCTCTGTCAAAGATCACAGAAATCCGGTTCCCAGATACGCGACTCTTTCCACTCGACTCGGATCAAGACGCCACTCTTCTCCTACGACACCTAGGAAGTCAGAGACAAAGAAAGCTGGGTTTCCGTTCCAGACGTTCCCATCTATTGGCTCAGCACGTCACTTTCACACCAAACAGCCCCGTAGAGGGGAGTGGGCCGACTGATCTGGGGACCCTCTGTGTATCTGGGTATGTCCGAGGTCGCGCTCTCCATGCTGACAGACTGGCGCACATCAGCGGCCATGGAGACTTTCAGCTCAGTCAGATTGATGCTCCATCAGACCCTCTGCCTCTGAACCTTACAAGACAAACAAAACCTGGAAAAGGAAGAGATGTTGAGATGCAGGTAGGTCTTTCTTTGACCTGAACTTAAAAGGTTATTGAAATTCTAAACCAGATGTCTTGATTTACCTAAAAAATTGCATGAATATTAAGGGTTTAAAATCCTTTTAGATAAATGTGGCAGGCATAGTGTGATTGTAGTGCTGGAGGCAACACAAAGTAAAACACAAACTGTCATTTTCTGTTCTATCAATATGGTTTTTTTTTATTATCCTAAATCGGATTCATATGTGATAAATGTGCCTTGATTTAAAAATATTTCTTGCATGCTGCAAAATCTTGGAGGTATGATCAGATATGAGATTCTCATGATTCTTTTTTAGAAAAAGAGACTGAGGCAATAATTTTTCTCTACTGCTGCAAAAACAAGATTAATTTTTACATTTACAAAACTGAAAGCTTGTCTGTGATTTAAAAAAAATATATATTTTAGAAGTCATGTTCCACACAGCCGGCCACTTGTTGTTTACCTTAATGAACTTCTTTAATTTCTACAGGATGAGAGCTGCACTCTGCATAACACATTACAAGCAAATGTTAAATGATGTCTTATTATTTCTTTGTATGTTCGCTAAAGGATGGAGATGAGAAGGAGGCACCAGTGCGGGTGTTGATGAAAGCAGACCCGTCCAGCCGGGAGAGTCTGCAAGCAGAGGCTGAGGTGGATCCCATGGAGGGAGAGCAGACCTGGCCGACAGAACAAGACTTGCTGGAAGCTGAAGGTGAGGAAAGTAGAGCAATACACTGAGATATTCATATGAGGTCAAACCACTCTGATCTCACATTAGATTTAATTACTAACAAATCTTTATGATGTAAAGTTTCTGGGATCAGTTCAGAGCTTATTTAGATAAATATCATTGCTATAACTACATTATGTCACTTTAAACTGATTCTAAAGATATATATTTTGAACTATCCCTGACGCACATTTGAAATAAATGTGCATCAGCTTGTAACTAATCAAAAAATGCATTGGCTACAATAAAAAAATGTATATTTAATATCATGTGTAGATAATATTATTTTCTTGGTTTAGAGGCCAGAAAGAACAAGCGTTTAATGAAAGTTCCTAAGGGAACATCTGACTACCAAGCCACCTGGATCGTCGATGAAGATGAGGAGGAGAATGGGGAGACAGATGAAGAAAGCAGTGATGATGATGATGATGACATAATGGATGAAACTATGGCTGGAGAGGAGGAAGAGAATGACTCTCAGGTAAGAGTTAATGACGAATACGACAGAAGATCTAATGCTGTCATTTTAGATGTTCTAATAAATTCCTTAATATAACTTTTAGTGGCATGATGATCTAGTTCACAGATCAAACTCATGGGCTACGGGTCAACTATGCCTACTACCAGTATTTCCTTAAAAGCCTAAAAAGGATAATGTTGTAAAGTAGAAGCATATGTTCTTTTAAAGTGTACAGAAGCTATAAGCTCAACAGATAAGATACACCTTTAACCAGATGACTATCTCTCCTTCCTTTTATTTCTCTTTTTCATTTTCTGTCACCACCGCCTTTATTTTTGTTTGATTAACTTTTAATATGTTCAAGAAGAAAAACACTGGAGCCTCAAAGATTATATACAGGTGCTGGTCATAAAATTAGAATATCATGAAAAAGTAGATTGATTTCAGTAATTCCATTTAAAAAGTGAAACTTGTATAT
>NW_015150467.1:1086778-1105402 GCF_000732505.1 Cyprinodon variegatus
TATGAATATAATATACAAGTTTCACTTTTTAAATGGAATTACTGAAATCAATCTACTTTTTCATGATATTCTAATTTTATGACCAGCACCTGTATACATATAACTAGACTAAATTAACAAAAGAAGTAATAAAAAAAAAGCAAAAGCTTGGTTTATTTTGAAGTTTTCACTTTTATTAAAAACAAAACAAATTCCATCCCATTTATTTTTACTTTTTTTAACCTGTGCAGTGAGCGTTGAGGCTCTGGTAACATTTGAGCCAGACCTTTATCTCAGCAAGTGTCAGCTCCGTCAGAACAAAATTAATCGATTCAAACTGCCCATAATGAAACAGGATGGCTCAGTATTGGTGGCCACAAGCTTGCACTTTCCTCTTTTTTTGTTAAGACTACGCTCTGCCTTTCTACCCTGACTGCAAATGAAAGCTGCATGGCCACCTGTTGCTTTAAGAGCAACATGCTTTCTACATGGTCTGCAAGCAACAATCTGTTACTCATTAATCAGACATTAAAGTCGGAGACATTTGTGGAGATGGCTTCTTTCTGCTTTGGTTATGTTGTCATGGGTGCTAATTTTGTAGCTAAAACTTACCGTGTCGGAGCATAAGCTGCACAGCCTACAGCTGCAGAGATCCCAGGCTCCCTGTCTGTGTGCATCACTGTTCATGTAGCCAATGTGCTGCAGCTCTTTCTGTTTGGGTTGAATTGGCTGCATCTGGTCGGTTACAAACTCTGAAACCACAGACTGCACCCTATGTAGAAATACACTTAATGTGTTCAGATGTCATATGTGCATTGAATAAAATTATATTGCAATATAAGTTTATATTGAATTATGGTCAAGCTCTAACAGCTGGTATATAAAAGTTTATAGAGCATTATAGTTATAGTGAATCAGCATCTTAAAGAGCAAGGCACACAGTAGACAGACCAGAGACAAAGTTGTGGAGAAAAATAAAGCGCTGTTGGGTTTAACCCAATGTCTCAAGCCTTAAACAACCAAAGGACCAATGTTTAATCCATTCCTCACAAAAAGAACGTCACAACTGCAAACATATAAAGACATGGTTGTCCGCCTTAACAGTCAGGTTGTGTAATCATAGCATCAATCAAGCAACCAAAAGGCTGAGTGTGTATGTGGGTGAGCTGCAGAAGCTCACCTTTCAACAGGACAACTATTTGTTCTGCTTTCTAAAAATACAAATGCATGCCAGACCTTTGGGATTTCTATTTGTTAAACATTTTTAAACCAAACCGATGTATCTTTTTATCTCCAAGCAATTATTCTCTACAGAGTGTTCAGTTTAATAGACTCCAGTGAATCCCTTTCAAACTGGATCAAATCTTTTTTGAAGCTTGTTAGAGTTGAAGCTGCCTTTATTTGAGGGAGCTATAGAGATAAGATTTATACATAAATCTAGTGCTAAGATGGAATCCCGAGGTCAAAGCAAACTTTGCCATGGATGACAAGCCAGAGGTTTTTACTACTCTTGCAAACAGGCACACAAGTTGAACACTACAGAAGTTTGTTTAATTGACAAAAGGTCCAAAATTTCCGTGTTTATGAAAACCCTTCAAAGGCGGTACAGACACCACAGTCATTTTCATAGTGATCAGGTCAGTGATCTGTGCTGCAGCCATGTTTCCAGGCCCGGAGTGGTGCATACGTGACCCACGCATGGTGCACCTCTCTGCTTAGAGGCACTGTTTGTTTTCTGTGTCTGTCTCTAGCCTGCAGTGCCAGGCTACTAACCACACCACAACAATAGTGTTTAGAGCCAGAGTCCCGAGAGAAGCCTCCTGTCTTCCTGTCTTGTGAACAGAACTTCCTGTCTCGACGAAGGGAGGGGTTGAACATTTATTTGTTTCTAGAGGTGCTTGAAAAGGAGTTGGGGAAACTGACCTTATGAAACGGACTCATTACGATGCCTAATTGTTAATAACGTCCATTTGATGTTGAGGTTAGCAGGCAGAAATACGTATGTGGTAGAGGGTAACAATAGGCGAAGGGGCACTTCAAATGATAGTGATTATTATTACTGCAGCAAGGATGTTGGAAACGTTGTGGATCTACCCCATTCGGTGTTGTTTTTTTGCTTTTTTTCCGCTCATTTGTCTGAATTCTTATGTAATTTGCCATCAGAGCGACTACTACACATCATGGCCCCTTTGATGACTCATTCCTCCTATATGTGTTTTGTAACAGGAAGTTAAATCAGTAGATGTTGTGATAAGGGAGGATGTCTGGCCCCGTCCAGTACTTTGCATCCTCCATTTAAATGTATGCAAAGCAAGATTTCCATCAGATATAAGTTGGAGACATTACTTACTCCATAATGTTTGCAAAAACAGATGCAAACATGAAATAATGAAAATAAACAAAAGTACCCCGAAAAAGGCTGAAACACACAAGAGCAGTAATGTCAGGAAATATAAGACGATATGACATTCATGCTGACTTCATCGGTTAAGGATCTTCAACAAAATCAATGAAAGTTTTCCAGGAAATGCTGCTGCTTTAATATGAGTTGATGAACACAGTTTATTACCTCTCAGTTGACTATTTAACAATTCTATTTTCAATACTTAGAATCTGTCTGAATGCACTTATGCCCACTGAATGCTTGCCTGGCAAATATTAAAGCTACAGTTTAGGAGGCATTACCATGTTGAAACGAGCTTCAATACATTTTAACTGGAAAGCAACTCTACCTGCTTCTGATCTAAATTATATTAAAAAAACCCTTAAACTAAATGCTATTTTTTTTTTCTTTGTGTTAAAAAAAAAATAAAAAATCTAAAACTAAAGAAACATTTTTGAACCAGCTGCTTTCTTTATTGGACTCTTCTTTGGCTCTTAAATCTTATGGGCTGTGTCCATCCAGGAGGCTGGTTCCCAGGTTGCTTCAGAAGACGAAGAGGAAGAAGAGGAGTTGTGCTCCACAGAGAAAGGTGGAGCAGATCAGCGGTATGACGACAACATGGATGAAGAAGCTGAACAAGAAGGTTTGAAACGCTACCGGGAGGCTCGATCCCATGAGATGTTTCCTGATGAGGTGGACACGCCCCTAGATGCTGCAGCTAGGATCAGGTTAGTGGGCTTTCTAGTAGGAAGTATATACTTTATTATGAAAAATTGCAAGAAAATGATCTTTTATTTACATCTTTAATAATTAGTGGACACATCTTGATTGAACATGTCCCTTAGGTCACATTAATTTCAGTCTTTATTAGAAGTACCAACCATTTGTCCAGACCTGTTTCATGGGTTTAGATTTTTTTTAATCGTTCTGCTGAAGGATAATTGTAAGGCAATGTTTGACTTTTTGTTAATTTTCATAGAATTTTTATGTATTTTGTCAGATTAAAGTTATTCCTGTGTCCATTGTGGGTTTTTCTCCTAGAAAACAAGGATTATTCGCAACCAATGATGTGAAGACGAAATAATTTCATTGACACTCCTTTTTTTCATAACGATAACAAAAACTGATGAGCTAAACACGGATCTTTGATGACTAAAACATGACTAGTCGTAGGTTTGAGTTTCAGTTGACGAGACTAAATGAAAATCAGCGGGTCGTCGGTCAGATGTTTAAACTGCATCATTGTGGTGCATTCAGCTAAGCAGTATCAGCTGTGCTGCTGCGTCCTGTTTGATCCTGCCACCCATCTGCTGCCCAGCGTTGCACATGCTGCAGAAGCACAGATGGATCGTGGCAGCAGCGGCAGAGTCTTGTGCAGAAATTAGTCTTTGCGCGCGAAGCTCCGACTCTGCGCTTCACACTAAACTTTATGGTTCACTCTCAGCAGTATGACTCTTCCTGCTCTCGCTACTTAATAAACTATGTGGCTGATCATCCTCTGCCAAGTGTTAAAAATACCTTTGTCTGACTATCAGGATTTTATTTCTTCCACTTCACAATAGGTGATACTAAACATTCTTTAATTTCTACCAAAAGGAAATATGATGTAAATGTTTCCATGTATCGTCATTAAAACATTTTCTCTGTTTCCTTTAAATATTTCAACATTTTAGTAGCATATTAATTTAATTTTTTTTATATTAAAACCCTGTGAATTTAAATCTACTTTGACCCCTGAGCAGTAGTAACAAAGGGGCAAATTCCTTAGAAAAAATGGCAAAATTGTCAAAGTAGAAAGAAGAATGCTTTTGTTCTTTGCTTTTTCGGAGCAATGAAGATTTTATTGATCTGTGTGTAATGCATAATTCATAGAAGATGAAGTGTTTTATGATGGAAACCTTGTATGTTTAAAATCATTCCTTTATTGTATATTTTGTTATCTTGCCTGTCTGCTATATCAACCAATATGATGTGCTGAACTAGATCTGCTATTTTCAAAACTTTTCTGTGACACTTTTTTTTTATAAAGTAGGGCATTAATTCATAAAAAAAGTTTAGTTGACTTCTTTAAATCAAAGTTTTCTGCCCAACAGTAATGATGAACTGCACAGCAGCATTCTATACGCTATTATTGTAGTATCTAGGCTAGAGCTGTCAGTCTGGTAAAGAATCAGGTTGTTATTCGAAATTGTAAAGGTTAACTTTTTTTTTGCAACATAATACTGACTAAACCTAAACTAAAACCTCTTTAAGTTTTAGTCAATTAAAACAAAAAATTAGATATCGTAATGAGTAAAATGACTAAAAGACTAATAATATTTTTTTGTCCTGAAGACTAAGACTAAATCTAAGATGGCTGTCAAAAACACAGTTGAGAACTTTGTTGACCTGTGCATTTACTGTTTCTTTTTTTTTTTTTTTTCAATCATCACTAAGATTCCAGCGCTACAGGGGCCTAAAAAGTTTCCGCTCCTCACCTTGGGACCCCATGGAGAACTTGCCTCTTGATTATTCACGCATATTCCAGTTCCAGAGCTTTGAACGCACTCGCCGTAGAATATTGGCAGAAGCTGCAGCTGATGAGAATGGAGCCATGGTATAAAACACAGCAGTTGTCTTTAACTGGGAAAAAATTTATTTGTTTGAAATGACCTTTTGCAACTTACTCTTCATTTTAGGATGGCTGGTATGTAACACTGCACATCATTGATGTTCCTTTCTCTGTGATGGAGAGCGTCCAGTCTGGAAAGCCCCTGGTGCTGGTGTCTCTGTTGCCCCACGAGCAAAAGGTATTGGCTTCCTAACATCTAAGTTCTAGTCATTGACTGCAAAGCATGCTCAGTTTTGGACTCAGTTTTTTTTTCTGTTTTGAACAGATGTCAGTGATGCACCTTTTGGTGCACAGACACCCCAGCAACACAGAGCCTATCAAATCCAAGGAGGAACTTGTGTTTCACTGTGGATTTAGAAGGTTTCGTGCTTGCCCTATATTCTCTCAGCACACTACAGGTAAACGATTTATTATTCAGAAGTACAGCACCTTTAAAAATAGGAAAACAATAATTATTAAATGTAAGAAAAGTCCATACTTTTTTTCTCTTTTGCTGTGTTTCTGTGTGCAACCAGGCAGACTTGCAAGTCTTTACAGTGATTTACAGATTCCCTTTGTAAAAAAACGAGACTATTTTTCTTGTGTGTGTGTGTGTATATATATATATATATATATATATATATATATATATATATATATATATATATATTTTTTTTTTTTTAGAACTGTGAGAATTGAACTCTGCTAACCTGAATTTTAATATTCCCTTTAAAAAAACAGTAGTTCCTCTATTTGTAGTGTCTATTTGTGTTTATGTTTTTACCTTTGGTCTTTGATCCTGTGCAGTTGATTGTTTTTTATTTTTATTTTTGACATTTATTGTGATGCTTACCTATACCAACCATAGAAAGTTGTTCTTACACCTTGGAGCACCTCATTAACATCTTAATAGCTAAAATAATAGTAACTCAGCAATTCCCAGCTAAGTTGAAAAGGAGGTAATGGGGATGCATACAGTAGCAGGAGCAAGAAAAGGAGAGGACAAGTTTTCCATCATTATAGGCCATGTGAAGATATTTGGGGGGAAAAATGAGAACTCCAAATCCTTGCAGGGGCGTCGCCAGAATATTAAAAATGCAGCATTATGTGTTTTTCTGAAATATGGCGACTAGATCATATCCTCGACTCCAGTAACTCTTTCCAGGGCCTTTGGACCACACAATCAGATGGAGATTTAAAGAAGGCTGGAAAACTCAAGGAATGTGTTTTGGCAGTACTTTGGAGCAACAGATGGACATGTAACTGAAATTTGGTCTCTGCAATCCAGATATTGAACTATTGGCAGTTTTCAACCAAATTATTTACCCAGAAAGTTCACCCGTGTTATTTTGGCAATTGTTTACATTCCAACTTTCTGCATGTAATGTCATCAATTCCATTGTCGCTAATCTAGACACCTCTTTATCTACAAAAACTGGTGTTTTTAATCACATTTTCTGCTACTCTGCCAACCTTTCAACCATTTGTGAACTGCTGTACCAGAGAAAAACAAACTTTGGATTGTCAAGGACAAGTACATACTAAAAGACCTCCTGTCGGGAAATCAAATCATGTTCTTGTTTTTTTCTATGCTTGGAATATAAGGCTTTTTATAAAAGGCAACTTTCACTAAAGAGTAGAGATCATAAGATGCAGGGTTTTTTAATACTGATCAGCTTTAAGGATGGCAGTCTAACTGATTCTTGATATGCTCCCGATATTTTTAGGCTGATTCTTCCTGCATTGTGAAAATGACACCATAATAGCAAATATTCCACAGTTCTCAATGTCAACAAACAAGGAAATGCATTAACAATTAAGCAGAAAATATAGAAATTTTAGCAACATGATCTCAAGGCTTGGTTGCCGAATGCACATATTGGCTGATACTGATATGATACCCATATAATAAACTCTGAATCAGCAATGATCTGCAGGGAATCCAATTAAAGCCAAGATAAGAAGCTAGAAAAAAAGCCCTAACAGAAAAATGTCAAAGATCTGGGGTCAGGGTGAAGAAGATCACAGGCTTCCAGCAGGAGGAACGTTAAAAAGATGGATGTCATGATGGTTTCAATGAACTAAACACATTCTTGAAGTGGTTCGGTTCATGAAAAAGTTAAACATCCTTTTCTCCTGCCTGTAGTCAAAAGAACAGCCTGCCTTCCTTTTACCCAAAGGTTTCGCTCTCATACCTCAAATATTTTATCTTCCACCTCTGTCATGGACCCTTCTGCTTTGTTCTCACCCCAATCAAAAGATGGTGTTGCTCCCTCAGTCTTCCACCGGTCTGTCTCTAGAAGTCAAGCGAATTAGAGACTGAATCGTAATAAGACACCAGGTCCTGATGGCCTGTGCAGAGCAGCTCTGTGGATTTCTACTAGGGGTGGAAGGGTTTACAAAATCCACGGTTCGGTTCACGGTTTCGTGGTCACAGTTATCGGTTCTGTTCGGTATGTGTTGATTGTTAGGAAAATCTATTATGTCTTGTATAGTACAACACGTGTTGCACAATGCTTGCACACTGTTGCACTTTTATCCACAACTTTCTTTCCGCCGTCTTCGTAGGTCACTCACAATTCTCCGCAACAACAGATTTTTTTTCTGCTACACCTGGCTACGCTGCTTCGCTGCTTCTTCTTGTTTACTAGTGGTGGCTTTGGTCGCAGTACCGCCACCTTCTGCTCTGGAGTGTAAACGCTTCACCTATGAGAAAAAGGAGCAGCGCATGAACCGAACGCAACACACGCAAATCGAACCGAGAGTCGGACCGAACGGTTCGGACGGTTTTCATAAACCGTTCCATCCCTAATTTGTACAGCACCTTTTCAACCTAAGCCTGACCCAGGAGAGTTCCAGTGATGTGAAAGACCTTATGCCAAAGAAAAGATCAGACCACAGCCTTACCTTAGACCCGTTGCCTTGATATCCTGCATCATGAAGGTCATATAAAAACTCCTGTTGGTCAACATGAGAAAACAGATAAGATTCTATTATACACCTGCTTCAACAAACCCACTGACATGTAGACAAGGCAGACAGCACTGCGACGGTCATGTTCTTGGATTTGTCCAGTGAAAGGGATTCAGCCTGGCTTAGTTTATCAGTAAATGATAATTTTCCTAATATAAGTCTCTTTGGTTGGTTTATCACATGAAAAGCATTAAAGTATTTGGTGAAGTTTTACAAAATTGGAAAACATCTTGTTAATTAGTGTGCCAGTATAATAGCAAATAAATATTAATGGTAATGTGCTGTACTTAAGGTGACAAGCATAAGATGGAGCGCTTCCTCCGACCTGATGCCCCCACTGTGGTGTCCGTTTATGCCCCTATCACCTTTCCTCCTGCTGGAGTGCTGCTTTTCAAACAACGGAACGATGGTGAGAAGATCAGTTGATGTTTCTGTTCAGCATGTTTTGTTTTTTTTTCATTGTTCATAGTCCTTGTTCTTTTTTTCGCCATCATTTCCAGGTGCTCAGGATCTTGTGGCTACAGGGAGTGTGCTCAGCTGCGACCCTCAGCGCGTTGTCCTGAAGAGGATCGTGCTGAGTGGACACCCATTCAAAATCAACAGGCGCTCAGCTGTTGTCCGATACATGTTCTTCAATAGAGGTAAGAGGGCGGTCTAAAACTCTTTATCCGTCTGCGGAAACATTAAGTTGATATTGTTTTTTCATTATTTCTGCAACAGAGGACATCATGTGGTTCAAACCTGTGGAACTGCGGACAAAATGGGGCAGGAGAGGTCACATCAAAGAGGCTTTAGGTGAGAAAACTACCCAGCTCCTAATTTTTCTGAATCCTCCTTCCAAACGTGACTCCTTAATACTTTGCTTTAATTCTTTCAGGAACTCATGGTCACATGAAGTGCGTGTTTGATAGTCAGCTTCGCTCCCAAGACACCGTGCTAATGAATTTGTACAAGAGAGTGTATCCTCGCTGGACGTATGACCCATACGTGCCTCCGCAATTACCTTGGTTCAAGAAAGAGATTACTATTGAAATGGATGACTTGGACATGGAATAGAAGAAATTACTTAAAAGAGGTGTATGACTATGACATGCTTAAAAAGTGGAAGAAAAGTATTAAATAAAGTCAGCATCTTGCAAAGTATCTGTCTTGTTCCTGTTTTGCTTTCAATCCTTTAACTTGTTGCTAAATAAACATAAGCCACTAGATGGCAGTCATGAATAAGTATTTATAAATCAAATTTTTATTTTTAGAATCAACTTTTTCTTGATTGTCAAACAATTTTTCTACCAAACAAAGAGTGGTGTGCAATAAGTACTTAATGATTAAACAAATGCAAGACCTGTTGCCACAACAACTTGTAATAATTCAAACATTTAGTCATCCATTAGCTTGGTTCACTCTTTTAAGTCATGCATGTGTGGCTGAATGCCTGCAGCTGCATTAAAATGTAACAAGGACAAAATAATTATATAGATGATGTGATATTTGAGGAAGTGCAATCATGAAACAAGAACTCCCAAGTTGTACTTAAAGTACGGATTCTTGTCTGTAATCAGTAAATTATGTTGCAGAATTTGGACAAATAGCAGCTGTCAGATTTTATTCATATCTCTTTTATCACGGCCAATGGATTTTTCCCAAAAAAAATCCTATCTGGATTAAACTAATCACCAGTTTCCGAATAGGGTCTGATGCCGAAATCTAAAGCAATGTAGATTTCTACGTTAGCTACTTGCATCATTAGCTTTGGTCAGCCTTCCTTTCTCGCTATTAAACTCAGTATGATGCCACCACCATGTTCTTCTTTGAGGATGGTGTGCTCAGTTTTACTTGCATTGTAAGTTTTTTTATTCCCTGTATGATATTTTGCATAAAGGTACAAATAATAGACAAAAACAGATGTTGAATGGGGAACTTTTTTAAGGGCACTCTTGATGCATCTCTAATCCCAAAGCTTAGAATACAAGTTTATAGTCTAATCTGGCTTTAAAAATCTTCCCATCTGTCTTCATAGTCTTCATTATGTTTCTTAACTAATTTTCTCTAATAAAGAATTTAAATAAATAACTAGAGTGTGATCGGTTAAAATCGATTATATTTAAAAATATCAGAATAAGGGGGTCTGAATAGTAATGGATACCAGACTTGAATTTTAAAAACATGCAACATTTTTGCCTTTCTAGTCAATTGTGTTATTGTGGTTTTATTAGTCATTAAATATCAGCTAAGCTCCATAGATTTACCCCTTTTTACTGTAAAAAAAAAAAAATTTAAGAGACATAAATCCTTTTGCAAGGCAATATAGACCACATCCATCTTCAGAACTTAAATGCTGATATCTTAAACTGTTGATAAAACTATGTCTCTACTCTCTCTCCATGGATTTCTTGCCCTGATCCATACCCATCTTTTCAGATCCAGTTAACATGCACCCAAACTGGGATCACAACCTCTTTGTTGTTTTGAAACTCAAGCTGAAGCACTCTCCAGTTTTCTTTCCTCCTTGGCGCGTACTTTCTTTGCGTAGGAAAACACGGATTTATAGTGAATGCAGTATTTATCATAAATAGCTGAACCCTTGCATGCCTGCAGCTACATGATTCATTCCTGCACTGAATTGGGATTGAACCGCAGAGGCATATCGATATGTCTGACAAATCAAATGGTGAGGACTTTGGGAGAAAGAAAACAATGGGAAGGTTAAAAGTTCACTCCGTTCGATTATAGCAGGAAAACAGGAAGGGAAAAAAGTAATAGAAAGGAGGAATAGATTGCTTCATGGCCCATAGAGGGGCAAACTGGAAGCTCTGGACAGTTTTCGGCAACACTCAATTTATAAGTAATCCGTATATGCAAAAGCAATGACACATCTTTTAGGGTATTCTCTGCTGGGTGGCAGTACATGGTGAGGGGAGTGGAGTTTCAGAGTATGTGAGTTAAGAGTAACATAAAAAAGGATCTGGGTTGGGTTTGAAATGTTTTTCCCTGACGTTATCAATTTAAAACAGATAAACATTTAGCTGCCTGGGGACCAACAGCGACGTGGTAAGACTGACTCCAGCCCATAAGTGAAGTGTGTGTTTGGCACAAGTTCTCTCAGAGGACACGAATGCTGGTGACTTAGTGCTGCTGGGATCAGGAATGTCCTGCGGTTCCCAGTTCACTGCCACCACACTCAAGTTGGCTCTCACCAGAGATATAATGGGTGAGAGGTTTTTCCGTTGGATGTGGATAAAGAAATGGAAGGAGAGGGGAAGAAAAAGGGGATGGGGGAGGAGTGAAAGATAAGGGATGAACAGTGTAAAAAGAAAAGAAGAATGTGGGGTGAATACATTTGGAAACTAAAATAAAACACTAGTGGGTGACAAAGAGACAGAGTGAAACAGATGAGTGCAAGTCTGAGGGAATGTGGGCAGAGGAGTGAGAGTGCCTAGCGTTTATGGATTGCAGATGTGGTGTGATGGGGTTTTGGCAGGGGCCCTGAATGTGCCTGAATCCTGCACTGGCTGGGTGGCACCAGGGTGAGAGGGAGGTCACAGCACCGCAGCACACAGCCCATAAAACACAGAGGGGGGAGAAGGGGCTCAAACTCTTACCATTTCAGGAATCCAGGGTAATAGGACAAGCAGATTATACTTTTTTCTTTAGTCACACAAAAGAAACTTGAACCGCTCCCAAAGGCACAGGTTAAGAAAAACACTTAGAATAAAACTGAACTTAATTACAAAAGGATAATTTTTTTGCAAAGGCATCCCACAAACATCTCTAGCCAACCATGCTCAGCGATTTAACAAGTCAGTAAAGCATAGAGCAAAAGTGTTATAATGTTATTTCTCTTTCCGTTCTCGCTGGATAGTAAATGTTACTGGAGATAATCTCATGAAAATTGCATTACCAGTACTTAATTTTCCACAACTCATAAGTATTTTTGGGGGGGAAATAAGAGTCCTAGGAAATTACTAATTATATAGTTTCAATATATTTTCTAATTTATGGAGAAAGGACAGCCAATGTAGAACATCAGAAAACTGGCAATGATTCATCTGAGGGAAGTATTTCAAGTATTTTTTAATGAACACCTAAATTTTATATCAACGCCATGGCCAAACCCTGAATCACAAGATGTAAAGAGTCTGATCTATCAACACCCTGCAAGCTACCTGAAACACCACATTATAACAAAGTAGCGGCAGCATCATGCTGGGTGGAAAGTGTCCTAGACAGCCATTCAGAGCCAATGGAAGGATGGATGCAGAGGTAAAAGGGGGCATCTTTGAAGAAACCCTGTTAGAAGCTACAATAGGCTTAACAGTTTTCCTTCCAGCAAGGCAACAAGTATTAACATTAAGCCTGAGTTACAACAATGTAGGTCAAAGGAACTTATTTAGTTATAATGCTCAGACCTATGGAAGAACGGCTTAGTGATGTAAATGTAATGAGAAGTAACTGACATTTGGGACCGAATGTACGTAATGTACTGAATATTTCTATTTGTAAAACGTAAAAAACTCGGATTAATTTTTCCATTCTCGTTATACTCTATTTTTATTTTTTTCTATCAAAAAAAATCCCCCAATAAGCAAACTTAATCCCAGTTATAATTTGGATTGATCAGTTTGCCTGCTTCTATGATCAGTTTTTATGTAAAATGCGTCATAAATTTATTTCATTTAATTATCAGTCTGTACCTGTAATTTTACAAGTAACACGTTAAATGACAATTTTTCATTACGAGAAGTATTTTTCTTTGAGTATTTTAAAGGTCAACAGAGATTGATCAAGCTGAACTACACAATCTGTGATGAAAATAAGTTAAAACATAAAATGTATTTAAAATATAGTGTATTTTACAACTGTCTCAAAATACTTTAGTTAAGAAGAGAAGACTACTTTCCATCAAATTTTATTTCAGTTTAATGAAAAGACTAATTTGTCATCTAGCTTTGGCAAGTATTAGTTTTGCTCAATTTCTCAAGCTCATTTATAAATCTTATTTTGATTGGGTTGTTGTTGTTTTTTTTTAACTCCCTTGCACTAAAAAGACCCCCTAAGTCTTTTTGACAGTAAGCTGAAAGGAAAGGGGGCATGAGAGGGGGAAAGACATGCATGGGTACATGGTCGTGTGCGCTAACCACTGCGTCAGCTGCACGGCCCACCAAAAAGACATTTAAAAACATACGAGTAACCCCAAAAGTATTCATACCTCAGCATAAAATTGTTATTACATGACAATTTTATGCTGAGGTATGAATACTCAGTACCAAGATGTATGTTGGCAAGCAAACATAAGCATGCTTGTAGCGACAGTGGAGAGGAAAAACTCCTTTTTAACAGGAAAAAACCTCCAGCAGAACCAGACTTAGTGTGAGCGACCATCTGCCGAGGCCAATAAGAGATATTATTATAATAGGCCTACAAAGTTTGTAGTTGTAATATAGATATATTTTTAAGAAGCTTTAGTGTTTGAAATTAGAATACCTGGATGAAGGATGCCTTCCCCTATAATTGGTGATAAATTGTTTATTTTATTTTAACAAAACTGGAAGTCTAATAACTTTATAAGCAGCCAAAGTTGAATAACAAGACAACAGAAAACTGTTTTTATGGACATTTTGTAAATCTTATAACAAACATATAATTTTCTCTGCAGAAAATGTTTCCTAACAATGCTTGCATATTAGCTAAGCTCTGTTTTCCTCCTTTCTTTTGTGATACCCTTCCCTCTTCTGTTCCCCCTTTTTCTCCCCCTCAGCCTGATCTTGACTCCTTGCTTCCTGGGGCTTGGCCAAGGCCTGTGTCCCTAGAGGAGCCAGAGAGGAGATGGAGAAGGGGGCAGCAAGGGGTGTGTGTGTTCAGAGAACTACTCCAAAACCACAGCTGCTTTAGCCCCTCTTCTGCCTTTCTGCTCTCGCCTGGCACTGAGGAAAGGGTATTTCAGTGCCTGAGTGTTTGTGTGTACTGACAGAAAGTTGGTCGGGTCAGTACTGATGGTATTGAGAGCGGGATCTAACAACAAAAGCCAGAGAGTTCATGCAGAGAACAAAAGGGGGTGGGAAGGAGGATGACAGAGAAAAACCTGGTGAGCAGATTGGAGCTGCCAGCGACAGGGAGCGAGATGATGTGCAGCAGTGTTTAGCCCCACAGGATGAAACGAAGAAAAAAAAAAAAAAAACTTCTTCAGATGCCTTGAACCAGCTTTGCAACTCAACTCTCAGAAATCCCCTAACATTGAGATGTTCCTGACATTTTTTGGACATAAGCACCAAAGCTGCACCTGCACAAAAAATGTATTGTAGATTCACTTGGCCAACAGTCCATGACCTGACATGTTAACAAATCACATCAAGGTTCTCTTTAAGGGTTAGATTCCTCTCTCCCTTCCTTGATTATCCAGATGGGAATTAACGCTGAATAACAGCAAAGTTTATCAAAAAAAAAAAAAAAAAAAATTCAACCTGTTCTCCTTTGACACCCCAACCCCCCCCACCACCAAAAATAAAAAATATGGGCCTCCCAGAGTGATTTTCTGGTGACATCACTTCACAGAGACCTGGCAAGCCAACCTCTCTCTCTGCTGCTGTATCATTCGCTTTTCTCTGCTTCCTGCCGTGATGATGTCACACTCCATATGGTTTTTAGCAGTTTGAAGCCGGAAAAGTGATTTAGTCAGTGAAGAGAAGAAGCAGAGTAAAGGAGAAGGGCTGCACCCCCCCACACAGAAAAATTCCCTCTTAAACCCTTGTGTGCACTGTAAGTGGAAGCTATGGGGGGGGAGGTGGAAATGAGGAGAGTAGGGAATGCATGCGCTGTATGAGGCTAATGAGGAGAGACCAGAGAGCAGAGTCCAAGCATCGGACAACCATGTGCTGAACAGACCCATGCATGGAAAAGCACACATTTTAACATTCTCAATGGCGCTGCAAGGGAAAGCATGAAAATAATATGATTCATTCTGAGCCCTCATTCTGTGTAACTGAAGATATTGGATGTACAGCGTGGCTTTAATCAATAAACCCATGCAATATGAGGAAAAATGGTTATGCTCTAATTAGCACATTTCGTTTTTTCAGTCTATTCTTTTAGTATTGTGGATAACCTTCACTACTAAAACCTTCAGGTTGCTAGAGTGGAGAACAATTGACTTAAAAACTGTGACATGATTTCCAACAACTTCACCGTAAGTAAATTGTTACTCTGAATAAAGACAAATGCAAGGACATTCCCTCTAGGGGAACGGGGGGGGGGACCAAACAAAGCCAACAATATGCATGTCATGTTTCTGGCTTTAAACTTTCACTTATATTGCTTAAGTGTTTAAATTTTTTCTGTCAGCAAGAAAGGTCCCTGAAGCGATTAGGGGATCAGTTATGGCAAGTATAAATCTTCTGCTGTAATTCTTGCTGAGCTTTTGGTCAAAAAAAAAAGAACTATGGCTCTATGACACCTGGACATGTGCCAGATATTATCTAAACCTGGAAAATTGGCTCATTTGTATTTTTTCTAAAACGTGCTGACATTTTGGAAAAATTGATATCATCCAGAAATGTACACCTAATAATTTATAAGACATTGTTTTGAGATAAGAGAAGAGGACAACAGAGGAATAACAGTTCACCGAATGCATTTGTCTTTTTACTTACATTTTGTTGTTGCTTTGCAAATAATGTTTTTTATAGTTGGAATTTCAAAGAAGTCTATTCGTCATGATGTTATGAGGACCTTAAACAGGTCCATCTCACCAAAGGCCAATAATAATAATAATACTATTAAAATTCTAAATGATTTGCAAATGTATCCGAAGCCCTTTACAGGTATATTCATTATGTGAGAGTAAAACCACAGATCTCAGTTAATTTTATTGAGCTTTTTTCTGACAAAACAACACAAAATATTATGTAGTTTTTCATAAATGTATCTTCTGTGTTTCGTGCATGACTTCTTATGGCTGTCTGTGGTAATCCCAGTGGTATTTTGTCTGCAAGGACAGAAATTATAGAGATCAGGACAAATGGTTTTCTTGTGAACAGGTTCTCCAAATTCAGCTGTGGATCTTTGCAGCTCCTCTAGACTCGGGTGAGGGGTCATCTCTTGATAATGTAGGTCTTCTTTTTAGAAATTAACCCTGGTTTATTTTACACCACAATTTTTTGCATGATCTTTCTTTTGGGTATAGGACAGCTGAATTTATAACGAGATTAAATTTATTAATTATTAATTACAAATGAACATCACAGTTTTCATATCTTGATGTAACCTTTACTGCAGTTGTTTAAATGAATGATTAAATCAGAATCTCAGTTGCTGGCATTAAATGATGATTTAAAAGAATTACACATTTTCAAATAAGATGTCATTTTGGTTCCCCCTCACTAATATCTGCTAATCTGTGCTGTTGTAGGACATTATATCCAGGTTTGGTATTTCTTTTAAGACAGAATATAAAAACAAATTGTAAAATATTACATTAATTAAATATAGAATATTTCATGTTGAATATATTTTTTTCATGTGCTGACATGAAAACAATCTCTTGCCATTAAAGTGAAGGGCTTTTTTGCCAATTCTGTAAAAGTCAACAAACAGTCGCGGTTCTAGACCAAATTTAAAAGGGGGGCCCGGATGGGGCCAGTTTTTTATTTCTATTTTCTCATGGAGGCATCAAACAAAAAATGACAGTAAAAAAAAAACAAAAACAAAAAGCAGCCCCAGCAGATCATTGCTTTAAAATTATTGAGACAACAAAAGAGTAATTTGTTCTCTGAAATCCTCAGATAAAGCAAATTAAATTTTATATTATAGCTCAATATACCTGAAGCTAAAAATGCAACAATTTAATTTTTAACTCCTAGTCAAACTAAAACTGCAAAGATAAAAAGAAAAGATCAGAATAATTTGTATTTTTTTTGGCCAATGTATAACATATATTTATTATTTATTTATCATTAATTTATTTAGAACCATGTGTTAAATACAAGGCCAAGGAGAAGCTCCACAGGGGCACTGGCCCCCGTTAGCCTCGTCTAGAACCGCCCCTGTCTACAAAGATCAACGGATCATTCATTTGAGTTCTATCGCTTATGTTTTATTTAACATGTTAATTGAAAGATACATTTTTGGACTGTACCCCAAACCCTGCAGCAACATTAAATCATTTTCTGATTAAAAAAAGATGAACATAGAATTTTGTTTAAGTGTCTGCAACCCAGAAACATTTTTATAAGCATATTTCCCTTTCATGAAAAATAGAATGAAATATTTCTTATATGACACTAATCATGGGATGATAATTGCCCGTCACCACTAGATGGGCAAACTAGAATAGCGACCAAATGTGCACAAAAGCTCTGATCATTTAAAATGACATGCCTTGCACACCCTTGCACTAAAGCTGTCGCAAAGCCGCTCATTACGATGAATTAGGAGAGGTCTGTGTGTAAATGTTGAGCCTACCGTTCAATTTCTAGTGGTGAAGGGAATAGGAAGCTT
The DNA here is from genome assembly GCF_000732505.1 of Cyprinodon variegatus. Lineage (NCBI taxonomy): Eukaryota > Metazoa > Chordata > Actinopteri > Cyprinodontiformes > Cyprinodontidae > Cyprinodon > Cyprinodon variegatus. The sequence goes on from NW_015150467.1 coordinate 1,104,193, forward strand.
GAGGGGTGTGCGTCTGGTATGGCGGAGTGGTCACAGCAATCATCTGGAGATATGTGTGGCCTTATCCCTTGGAAAAGAAAGAAACTCAAAGAGGGATGGTTATTGGAATGAGAGAATGGCAGGAGAGCCAAAGGCCTAGTGTGATAGAGGTTGTGAAAAGTGCAGAACATCTGTTTTAAGGTGATAAAATCACTTTTAGTCAGTCCTGTCTATTGTTCAGCAACGCTCTGCCTGTGTTCTGGCAGGCACAAATGGAACAATAATAGGGTGATCGAGTTATTCATCACTATAAATGTTAAAATGAGGTGGCCCGGGCCTTGGAGACACAGTGACCCTGCAACATGTGTGACCGCAGATTCTGCTACAGTCATTCAGAGCGTCCAAGCCTTCGTCGTGTTTCCATATTTACTGAGATTCAGTAAGATATATGCCACATGTAAAAGTTGCAATCCCCACTCTTGGAGAAATAGTGGAAAAAGGTGTGTGATTTAGAGGGTGATAGCTGGCTGTTAAAGGATTTAGCTATGCTCAGCCTGCCTTATCTCCAGCTCTGGTTGCTGTTGGAAAGTTGACCTGCATGAACAGGCAGTAGGATAGGCTCTCCAGGCTGTGTTTTAACTAAATAAATGCTTACAATTAGCCGTTTGAAAGCTTTTTTTTTTTTTTAATAGGTTCATCAAAAGTTCAACCTTTCAGGTTTGCTGTGCTCCAGATTACAGCATGTTAAATAGTGTTTTGACAGGCTGAAATGTAATGTCCAGCACAGACCTCGAGGGGCTGATTGACTAGAGAGATAAAGCACGTCTGGGAAGACAATGGCTTCACCCAGAGACGGTGAAAACCTACTCACATTTGGCAGAACCTTTTAAATAATGTATATTTTTGTAAGACTATTATTTTATTAAGGACTTTTTCCCTTTAAAGGACATCTGACATGGAGGAACCATGGGGCGATGAAGGGGTGCGGTATGGTATGTATAACAGCCCTCCAGCTGGAAATGAACTAGGATATTTATGAGTCTGTGAAGACTCTTTAATTATCTCAGATACAGCCTGCATGCTCTGTTAATCATATAATAGTTATTTAATTTGTCTGAATTTTATTTGTTCATGGCTGCGTACCAGCAATTAGACATTCTCTCTATAGATCTGTTTGTCTGTCCAGAACGCACATCAAGCTGCATATGTAAAAAAAAAAAAAAAAAAAAAA